>NC_052477.1:9977080-10172532 GCF_009730915.1 Dioscorea cayenensis subsp. rotundata | reverse complement strand
CAATACGTAACTGAACGAAGTGGCTACTGCATTGTTTTTTATACATTTATTATTATTTTTTCATAAATATTTATTATTTTTTTATTATTATTTTATTTTATCTTTGAATTTTCCCTCCTTTTTATTATTTTTTATTTCAAATCCATACATTTTTTAATATATATATATATATACCTCCACTTCTTTATATCATTAGCATTTTTATTCACTATTTTTATTTGAATAGATAAATGCCTCGTCCCCTCTTTATATATCATTATTAATTTTCATATAACAGGTCATCACTGAGGGCATGGGCTCACTCCCAGGCACTTCCCTTGATGATGATTTTTTCGCCTCGAACCTCTCTTTCCACCTTCTCAGGAGACGCAGACCTTCTTATAAAATCAGACCACCTTTCTGAAATCGCATTCACGGTGCTGATTACCTTAACTTGACAGTCCCGTCTCTCTTTGCTTTGTTTTATTTTATATATATTTTTAAAATTACAGATCAGCACCATACTGTGGAGACACTGCCTCTTTATAACACAATTTTATTGGTTATTGTTTTTATCATCATATCCTCCTTTGTACCGTTAAATTAATATTTTTCTTCCCCGCAGGTTTAGCCCCATAACAGCCGGGAGCCAACATAGATCGCAGGGTCCCGGATGATTTTGCCGGCTTATTGCCCATAGCGCCCACGTTGACCGGAATAAGTGAGAAGAGCGCATTAACCGCTGCTGGTCAGACATACGCCACCCCACAACAGATCGGGCGACGACAGGTCGACAAATACAGTATTTAGCAGCTGTCGAGCACCACTGGCCGCGATTATCGAATACCAACACGTTTTTTACCGGGATTCAATAACGTGACTTCGCTTTAAGAACGTCGGCATATTTTCAGAGCACACTTTACAGCCGTTGCAAAGGTCCGTTAGCAGTCACAGCTAGGGGACGCCGTCATATGCCTTCCGATGAACAGCCGTCCTTTGTAGCAGCGCTTCACACGCACCACACGTCTTTCCACGGCATCCGCCGCTGATATAGAGTCCTAACATAGCGGCAGGCGCCAAAGCAACCTCATTCCGCTTCAGCTGCTTTTGAGTCGCCATTAGGAAAGTTTCTGGGCGAACGAGAGGTCCTTTACGTGGCATTATGAAACAGCATAACCACAAGGATAAAAAAAAGGGCAAGTTTGCATTCATCTGAAGCATGTGGTATGGGCTAAGCTTCAGCCCTTACAAACTTACCTTTTCCATGCGACTCTTTAAAGAAGAACTCTACCCACAAGGAAAAAGGGACCTTTTTAGTCTTTCCTGAAGCATAAAAGTGAATCCATTGGTAAATTTTAAACAAATCTCGCAAAGTGGTAGAGTAAGTGCCCTTAGAATAAAGATCTTTGTTCGGTGGGACATATTCTTCATAAAGATCCCCTATGATTGCCAATCCCCCAATGCATCTCAGATCCAATAAAGAGATCCCAATTTCCACAAAAGGGGTGATGAACGTGTTGGTGTTTGGACACCATGCTTCAATAAGTCCCTTTAGGACTGATGGATCAAAATTATATGTTTCGGTAGAAACCGCAACTGCCCCGAGAATACCGACTTGCTTAAGTGCCTTTGATGACTTCTTTATAACTTCAAATGCCCACTGTTCATAACTTGCTGGATGGGCAGCATATTTGTGGAATGGAATTCGCCCGGTCCATACAACAGTTGTGGGGTTGGCGTTGATCTGGTAGCCAAGTGTATTTAAGTTGAGATTCGTCGCAACGGATTCTCATGGATTTAATAATATCACTTGGTTTTCCCCGTTCCTCTCGAAGCTATTTGGTGTTAGTTTAGCAAAGGTCATGGAACGCCTTTGGTATACTAGTCCATTTGTTGAAGTCGCTTCCATTGTACCAAATTGGCTTTCCTAACTTCTTAGACTTGATGGAGTAATGTCGCGGGATTGATAGTCCGTCAGGAGCTTTACCACAATCATCGTATGGTCCATAAAGAATTCTACCAATTTGTATTTGGTGGTGGGAGCCATAAAAATATACTGAAAAAAAGGGGAAGAGAAAATAATTAATGGTAAATATTGGCTGAAAAAATTCGTTGCAAAAAAAGGATGATTATTATTATTAAAAATAATAATAATAAAATTATTATTATAAAAAAAGAGAGAAAAGAAAGGAGTTGTGATAACTCTTAGGGAAAGTTTGTGTAATTAAAGCAAGCTGCCCATAATTTTTTTAAAATAAATATATCAAATAAAATAAAAAAAGGAGGGACGGTTTTTATGCGAATATTCAAAAAGGGTGGCATGCTACTCATAGGATGAGTTAACATAAGGTCACAATTTTCAGAAAAAGAAGACAAGGAAAAGGTGAGGTACTATGCACAGAGCTATTTAGGAGTTTTGTTGCATATAAAAAAAAAGATAAGAAAGAGAAGGAAATTTTATAAAATAAAATACAAGGAAGCCAATATGGAGATAGAATTTTGGTTGGAAGATACAAGAAGAAAAGAAAAATCCTCCGAATCATATAAGGCAAAAAATCATCATCCAATAAAAAAAAGAGGGAAGATTATTACCTCAAGTGGATTAAGAGCTTCTGGAAGTTTAAAAGCACTTGTACCTTCCTCCCTCAACTATTGTGTGTGAGGAAGCAACAAGGGGGAACTTGTTTATATAGAAAATTTTCATTTCTAATCCCATTAGGAACTTGGCATTCTACTTCTAATTAAAATCAAACAAAAAAAAGGATAAATAATAAGAATGATGATGATGAATTATATTCTCCTACTTCAAATAGAATTAAAAAACAAGGGAGAGAAGGGGCATTATCCTATTCCAAATAAAAGTAGGGGGTGAATAAAAAACAAAAAAAGGAGGATTATTATTATTAAAAATAATAATAATAAAATTATTATTATAAAAAGAGAGAAAAGAAAGGAGTTGTGATAACTCTTAGGGAAAGTTTGTATAATTAAAGCAAGCTTCGCATAATTTTTTTAAAAAAATATATATAAAATAAAAAAAAATGGGGACGGTTTTTATGGGAATATTCAAAAAGGGTGGCATGCTACTCATTGGATGAGTTAGCATATGGTCACAATTTTAAGAAAAAGAAGACAAGAAAATGGTGGGGTCCTATGCACAGAGCTATTTAGGAGTTTTGTTGCATATAAAAAAAAAGAAGAAAGAGAAGAAAATTCTATAAAATAAAATACAAGGAAGCCAAATATGGAGATAGAATTTTGGTTGGAAGAGAGAAGAAGAAGAGAAAAAACCTCCGAATTATGCAAGTCAAAAAATCAACATAAAATAAGAAAAAGGGAAGATTATTACCTCAAGTGGGTTAAGAGCTTTTGGAAGTTTAAAAGCACTTGTACCTTCCTCCCTCAACTATTGTGTGTGAGGAAGCAACAAGTGGGCACTTGTTTATATAGAAAATTTTCATTTCTAATCCAATTAGGAACTTGGCATTCTACTTCTAATTAAAATCAAACAAAAAAAAAAGGATAAATAAAAAGAATGATGATGATAAATTATATTCTCCGACTTCAAAATAAAGTAAAAAACAAGGAAGAGAAGGGGCATTATCCTATTCCAAATAAAAAGTAAAGTGAATACAGAGGTTTATTATTATTATTAAAAATAATAATGAGTTATATATTATGAGAGAAAAGAAAGGAGTTGTCGTAACCTTAGGAAAGTTTGTATAATTAAAGTAAGCTACCCATAATATATATATAAATATAAAATAAAATAGACTAGTTTTTATGGAATATTCAAAGGGTAGCATGCTACTCATAGGATGAGTTAGCATATGGTCACAATCTAAGAGAGAGAAGACAAGGAAAAGGTGGGGTCCCATGCCAGTTAGAGCTATTTAGGAGCTTATTGTCAGACATAGAAAGAAAGAGTAGGAAATGCTATAAAAATAAAATACAAAGAAAATAGCCAAATATGCGAGATAGAATTTTGGTATGGAAGAGAGAAGAAGAAGAGAAAAACCTCCCGAATTATGCAAGGCAAAAATCATCATCCAATATAGTGAAGATTATTACCTCAAGTCGGTTAAGAGCTTTTCGAAGTCTAAACAGCATCTGTACCTTCCTCCTCAACTATTGTGTGAGGAAGCAAGTAAGGGGGCACTTGTTTATATGAAAAATTTTGCATTTCTAATCCAAATTAGAACTTGGCATTCTACTTCTAATTAAAATCAAACAAAATGGATAAATAAAAAGAAACGACGATGATGAATTATATTCCTCTACCAAATAGAAGTAAAAACAAGGAGAGAAGGCATTATCCCATTCCGAATAAAAGTACGATGAATAAAAACAAAAAGGAGGATTATTTCATTATTAAAATAATAATAATAAAATTATTATTATAAAAAAAGAGAGAAAAGAATGGAGGTGTGATAACTCTTAGGGAAAGTTTGTATAATTAAAGCAAGCTACCATTAATAAAAAATATATATATATAAAAAGAGGGACTTTGGTTTTTATGGGAATATTCAAAGAAAGCTGGCATGCTACTCATAGGATGAGTTAGCATATGGTCATAATTTTAAGAAAAAGAGAGACAAGGAAAAAGTGGGGTCTATGATCGTGGAGTTATTTAGAGTTTTGTATCATATAGAGAGAGAAGAGAAGGATTTCTACTAAAATAAAAATACAAAGGAAGCCAAATATGGAGATAGAATTTTTGTTGGAAGAGAAGAAGAGAAAAAGCTCGAAATTATACAAAGGCAAAAATCATCATCCAATAGGGAAGATTATTACCTCAAGTGGGTTAAGAGCTTTTGGAAGTTTAAAAGCACTTGTACCTTCCTCCCTCAACTATTGTGTGTGAGGAAGCAGCAGGGGCACTTGTTTATATAGAAAATTTTCATTTCTAATCCCATTAGGAACTTGGCATTCTACTTCTAATTAAAATCAAACAAAAAAAAGGATAAATAAAAAGAATGATGATGATGAATTATATTCTCCTACTTTCAAATAGAAGTAAAAACAAAGGGAGAGAAGGGCGCATTATCCTATTCCAAATAAAAGTAGGGGGTGAATAAAAACAAAAAAGGAGGATTATTATTATTAAAAAATAATAATAATAAAAATTATTATTATAAAAAGAGAGAAAAAGAGAGGAGTTGTGATAACCTTAGGGAAAGTTTGTATAATTAAAGCGAAAGCTACCATAATTTTTATATATATATATATATAAATAGAGGGACTTGTTTTTATGGAATATTGAGCAGGTGGCATGCTACTCATAGGGATGAGTTAGCAGTATGGTCTACAATTTTCTAAAAGAAAAAGAAGGCATGAAGGAAAAGGGTGGGGTCCTATGCATAGAGCTATTTAGGGAGTTTTGTTGCATATAGAGAAGAAAGAGAAGGAAATTTCTATAAAAATAAAATACAAGGAAGCTCAAATATGGAGATAGAATTTTTGGTTGAAGAGAGAGAAGAAGAAGAGAAAAAGCTCCGAATTATGCAAGGTATCATCATCCAATAGGGGAAGATTATTACTCAAGGGGTTAAGAGCTTTTGGAAGTTTAAAGCAGCTCTTTACCTCCCTCAACTATTGTGTGTGAGGAAGCAACAAGGGGGCACTTGTTTATATAGAAAATCTTTCATTTCTAATCCCAATAGGAAACTTGGCATTCTACTTCTAATTAAAATCAAACAAAAGGATAAATAAAAAGAATGATGATGATGAATTATATTCTCCTACTTCAAATAGAAGTAAAAAACAAGGGAGAGAAGGGGCATTATCCTATTCAAAATAAAAGTAGGTGAATTGAATAAAAACAAAAAGGAGGATTATTATTATTAAAAAATAATAATAATAAAAAATTATTATTATAAAAAGAGAGAAAAGAAAGGAGTTGTAGATAACTCTTAGGGAAAAGTTTGTATGATTAAAAGCTAAAAGCTACCCATATATTTTTTATATATATAAAATAAAATAGAGACGGTTTTTATGTGGAATATTCAAAAAGGGTGGCATGCTACTCATAGGATGAGTTAGCATATGGTCACAATTTTAAGAAAAAGAAAACAAGGAAAAGGTGGGGTCCTATGCATAGAGCTATTTAGGAGTTTTGTTGCATATAAAAAAAAGAGAAGAAGGAGAAGGAAATTCTATAAAATAAAAATACAAGGAAGCCAAATATGGAGATAGAATTTTGGTTGGAAGATAGAAGAAGAAGAGAAAAATCCTCCGAATTATACAAGGCAAAAAATCATCATCCAATAAAAAAAAGGGGAAGATTATTACCTCAAGTGGGTTAAGAGCTTTTGGAAGTTTTAAAGCATTTGTACCTTTCCTCACAACTATTGTGTGTGAGGAAGCAACAAGGGGGCACTTGTTTGTATAGAAAAGTTTCACTTCTAATCCCATTAGGAACTTGGCGTCCTACTTCTAATTAAAATCAAAGAAAAAAAGGATAAATAAAAAGAATGATGATGATGAATTATATTCTCCTACTTCAAATAGAAGTAAAAACCAAGGGAGAGAAGGGGCATTATCCTATTCCAAATAAAAGTAGGGGCTGAATAAAAAACAAAAAAAGGAGGATTATTATTATTCAAAATAATAATAATAAAATTATTATTATAAAAAAAGAGAGAAAAGAAAGTAGTTGTAATACGTCTTAGGGAAATTTCGTATGATTAAAGGAAGTACCCATAATTTTTTTGTAAAAAAATATATATAATAAAATAAAATAAAAAAGGGACGGTTTTTATGAGAATATTCAAAAAGGGTGGTATGCTACTCATAGGATGAGTTAGCATATGGTCACAATTTTAAGAAAAAGAAGACAAGGAAAAGGTGGGGTCCTATGCATAGAGCTATTTAGGAGTTTTGTAGCATATAAAAAAAAGAGAAGAAATAGAAGGAAATTTTATAAAATAAAATACAAGGAAGCCAAATATGGAGATAGAATTTTGGTTGGAAGATAGAAGAAGAAGAGAAAAGCCTCCGAATTATACAAGGCAAAAAATCATCATCCAATAAAAAAAAGGGAAGATTATTACCTCAAGTGGGTTAAGAGCTTTTGGAAGTTTAAAAGCACTTGTACCTTCCTCCCTCAACTATTGTGTGTGAGGAAGCAACAAAGGGGCACTTGTTTATATAGAAAATCTTCATTTCTAATCCCATTAGGAACTTGGCATTCTACTTCTAATTAAAATCAAACAAAAAAAAGGATAAATAAAAAGAATGATGATGATGAATTATATTCTCCTACTTCAAATAGAAGTAAAAAACAAGGGAGAGAAGGGGCATTATCCTATTCCAAATAAAAGTAGGGGTGAATAAAAAACAAAAAAAGGAGGATTATTATTATTAAAAATAATAATAATAAAATTATTATTATAAAAAAAGAGAGAAAAGAGAGGAGTTGTGATAACTCTTAGGGAAAGTTTGTATAATTAAAGCAAGCTACCCATAATTTTTAAAAATAATATATATATAAAAATATAAAAAAGAGGGACGGTTTTTATGGGAATATTCAAAAAGGGTGGCATGCTACTCATAGGATGAGTTAGCATATGGTCACAATTTTAAGAAAAAGAAGACAAGGAAAAGGTGGGGTCCTATGCATAGAGCTATTTAGGAGTTTTGTTGCATATAGAAGAAAGAGAAGAAAATTCTATAAAATAAAATACAAGGAAGCCAAATATGGAGATAGAATTTTGGTTGGAAGAGAGAAGAAGAAGAGAAAAAGCCTCCGAATTATGCAAGGCAAAAAATCATCATCCAATAAAAAAAAAAGGGAAGATTATTACCTCAAGTGGGTTAAGAGCTTTTGGAAGTTTAAAAGCACTTGTACCTTCCTCCCTCAACTATTGTGTGTGAGGAAGCAACAAGGGGGCACTTGTTTATATAGAAAATCTTCATTTCTAATCCCATTAGGAACTTGGCATTCTACTTCTAATTAAAATCAGACAAAAAAAATTATAAATAAAAAGAATGATGATGATGAATTATATTCTCCTACTTCAAATAGAAGTAAAAAAACAAGGGAGAGAAGGGTCATTATCCTATTCCAAATAAAAGTAGGGGGTGAATAAAAAAATAATAATGATATAAAAAGAAGTGAAGAGAATATATATATATAGAAAATAGTATATGTATAGATAATATAGTTTAAATAATAATACTAGGAGGGAAAAATTCAAGAATAGAAATAAAAAAATAAATAAAATAATAAAAAATGTATAAAAATATAAAAAAATGGAGGAGATTGTAGATAAGGTCAGAAATTTTTTGAATTCGTATTTTAAAAAAATTCGGAATAGAAATAAAAATAAAAAATAAAAAATAATAATAAAATGTTTATGAAAAAAATAATAAAAAATGTATAAAAATATAAAAAAATATATAGAATTTTTTTTTTATATATAGAAAATTTTCATTTCTAATCCCGTTAGGAACTTGGCATTTTACTTCGAATTAAAATCAAACAAAAAAAGGATAAATAAAAAGAATGATGATGAATTATATTCACCTACTTCAAATAGAAGTAAAAAAGAGAGAAGAGAAGGGGCATTATCCTATTCAAAATAAAAGTAGGGGGTGAATAAAAAATAATAATGATATAAAAAAAGTGGAGAGAATATATATATATATATATTGAAAATGTCGTTTGAAATAAAAAAATAAATAATAATAAAAAAAGGAGGGAAAATTGAAGAATAAAAATAAAAAAATAAATAATTAATTAATAAAATGTTTATGAAAAAAATAATAAAAAATATATAAAAATATAAAAAAATAAAAAGGGAGGAGATTTGTAGATAAGGTTATAAATTTTGAATTCGAAATCTAAAAAAAAATTCTCCTGGGAGTTGGAGATTGTTCGGGAGATGTTGAGGATTTTTGGGGAACAAAGAAGAGAAGGAAAAAAAAACAAGATGAGAGACCGAAGAAAATATAGAAGAAGGGAGACGAAGAAAAAGAAGAAGAAGGAGGAGGAAGGTGACTGGGAAAAAGAAACAAGAAGAGAGACTGAAAAAAAATAGAAAAAAGAGAAGGAGAAAGAAGAAGTCGGAGCTCAATCATAAGGTAGATCATCAGTAAAAGCTACACCATGCATGCATAGATTATGATAGATCCCATGAACTATAGTATTCCATGTCTCCACATTTATTCAATAAATTAAATTGTTGTCTATACACATAGGTTTAGGTTTGATAAGCCAAAAAACCATAATGCCTTGTATGTGTTGTGCTGTACATTCATTTGTTTTTATGCATGTCTTTTGTCCTTATTCTAGCAATTCATGCATGCACTGATTAGAAAAAAAATAGAAAAAAACTCATGTACGTTCATACTACATGCATTTAAAGAGAGACATATGCATGGACATGCATTAGCATGTATTTCTTTCCTCTCTCTCGTTCTTGCTCTCTCTCTCTAAAAAAATATAAAATTTTTTCCATGCATTTAAAGAAAAGAAACCATGCACGCACATGCATCCGTAGCATGTATTTCCTTCTTCTCTCTCCCGTGCTTGTTATCTCGAGCTCCCTCAATCTCTCTTTCTCGCGCTCCTTTTTGGTGCCGAAATGCAAATCCCTCCGCGTATGCTCCGCCCGATAGTCTCCGCCTATCCCCGGTCCCGGCTCCGGTGAACAAATGTCCTATTCACTACCGACCCCCAAACTCCTTCTCTAGCGATCCGCATATCGGTTGCTGTGGCGTTGGCGCCAAAGCGAGAAACGGATCCGAAGAAGTGGGTTGTGATCGCGGTGCTGGGACTCGTCTCCGTCTTTGGCAATGACGTGGATCTCTGCTACAGTCGGCTATTAGCGGGGGAGAGTGGGAGCAGACTAATTGATCGTGTTGATGTGACTAAGTTTCGGACGAGGCTTGCCGGACAGATCTGAGGGTTCTTGTCAGAGGGTTACATCGACAGGAAGAATGATCAGAGGTTGCATGATCGCCTCCGGTACTGCCTTGTTAGTGGGAAGAAGGTGCTTGTGAACGCCGGGCTTGCTCTGTGAACACCGGAGCTTGAGAAGGTTGACAAGGTTCGGGCAGGTGTGCTTGTCGGGTCAGGCATGGGTGGTCTCACAATGTTTATTCCAATAGAGTTCAAGTTCCCATAGAGAAAGCTGCAGAAAGATGACTCCATTCTTCATTCCCTATGCAATAACAAATATGTGTTCTGTGTTACTTGCCATGGATATTGGTTTTATGGAAGTGCAATCTATTCGATTTTAGCTGCTTGTGCTACCTCTAAACTATTGTTTCTATGCCGCTGCCAACCACATCCGTAGAGGCGAGGCTGATATAATGATTGTTGATGGTATCGAAGCTGTTATTATTCCAATTGGGATTGGAGGTTTTGTTGCTTGTAGGGCTCTGTCTCAGAGAAATAATGGTCCTAAAACCACATCGAGGCAAGGTGTCGGTGTTCTAGTTATTGAAAACCTTGGAATATGAAATGAAACGGGATGCACCAATTATAGCCGAGTACCTGGGTGGTGTTGTGAACTGTGATGCATATCATACAACTGATCCGAGAGCCGATGAACATGGTGTTTCGAGTTGCATTTAAAGCAGTCTTGAGGATGCTGAAGTGACACTTATTATTACACGTAAAGGCACTTAAGCGTGGTGGTCTAACCCTAATCAATATACTCCGAAAATTCCTCCATATCGGGGCAGTTGCAAGTGTCTCTATCGGGCGTGCCAGACTTTGTGGGCTCATTTTCTTTTCACCCGGACTTTGATTAGGGTTAGACCGGTTAAAAAACATGGATCAAAAATCATTTTTTAATTTTTTTATATTTCAAATGATTGTGGGTTCATGACTTCTATTACGGGCAAGCACCTAATATTAATTACCCCAGATAATGTCATGGGAATCTCCGATTAAGAAACAAGTGTGAATGAGAATTAATTGAGTAAACATAATAATTTTTTTTATTAATTTCAAGACTGCTTGAAATGCAACTCGAAACACCAAGTTCATGGGAATCAGTGCATGCATGAATTGATAGAATAAGGACAAAAGACATGCATAAAAACAAATGAATGTACATCACAACACATGTAGGGCATTATGGCTTATCAAACCTAAACCTATGTGCATAGACAACAATTTAATTTATTGAATAAATATGGAGACATGGAATACTATAGTTCATGGGATCTATCATAATCTATGCATGCATGGTGTAGCTTTTACTGATGATCTACCTTATGATTGAGCTCCGCCTTCTTCTTTCTCCTTCTCTTTTTTCTATTTTTTTTTCAGTCTCTCTTCTTGTTTCTTTTCCCAGTCTCCTTCCTCCTTCTTCTTCGTCTCCCTTTCTCTCTATTTTCTTCAGTCTCTCCTCTTGTTTTTTTTTCCTTCTCTCTTTTGTTCCCCAAAAATCCTCAACACCTCCCCGAAGAATCTCCAACTCCCGGGAGATTTTTTTTTTAAATTTCGAATTCAAAAATTCCCTTCAATATATATATATATTCTCTCCACTTCTTTTTTTTTATATCATTATTATTTTTTATTTGCCCCCTACTTTTATTTGGAATAGGATAATGCCCCTTCTCTCCCTTCTTTTTTACTTCAATTTGAAGTAGGAGAATATAATTCATCATCATCATTCTTTTTATTTATCTTTTTTTTTGTTTGATTTTAATTCGAAGTAGAATGCCAAGTTCCTGACGGGATTAGAAATGAAAATTTTATATATAAACATACATAAACAGTAATACTGTGTTTATGAAATAGTTACACAGTAAAAAATGGGATGCATAGTATTTTAATCTAAACCATTCAATCAATTTGAGTATAGTAACTAATATAATTTCAGCCGATCAAAATCTATTTCTACTCGACGTACAATAGAGCACACAAAAACTTAAATAAAATCACATAACACCACACCAACCCAGTTAAAGTAAATACTATGGGTGATAACTGTTCATTGCACTGTTTATCTACCAAATTATTCCTATCTCTCTCCTCTCAAGTCTCTCTCTTACTTTAAATTATCTAGGGACGTTTTGAGGACGTCCCCAGAGAACACTTTCATATATATATATATATATATATATATATATCAAAAACGGAGGAACATCAAATAAATGGAAAAATAAAAAAAAACTTCAAAAAAGGATAAAAACTACTAAAATGTAAAATATATCTATATATATTCCAGGTTCAAAAAATAATAAAATAACATTAAAAAAAGGGTTGCCCAAAAAATCAAAGAAAAAAAAATTTGAAATCAAAGCAAAGATCCCAATATTCGGGGTCAAAAAAACCAAAAGGGTTTTCCCCCTTTGTTTTTTTTTTAATTTTGATTTTTTTAAATGATTAAAAAATTAATATAATATATATATATATATGAGTTGATATTTAGCGCTGGAGAAACATATCAATTCATCCACTCGGGCGGGTCAAAACTTTTTATTATTTTAAAATTTAATAATATTTAAAACTTTTCTGAATATTTTTTAAAATGTAATAAAATGCATTTAAGTCAAAGAAAATTAAACTATTACGATTTTAATTTTTAAGAACACTTACATATTGTCATGGGATAATTCCTTAAAAGCCAAAGAAGGGTTAAGCACTGTGCAACCATTTTATTAATATATAATTATATAAATTGTCCTAATATAATTTAAAAAAAAATTTAATCTTTAAATATTTCATTTCTAATAGTATTAATTAAATCAAATTTTGATCAACTAAAATAAAAATTCCCAATCAAAATTTTTCCACACACTCTTTGATCAACTAAAATAAAAATTCCCAATCAAAATATTTCCACACACTCTTATCCCTAATAAAAATCCCCTTAAAAATTAATAATGTGTTTGAGTTGAGAGTTTGTAAAGGAAATAGAGTCCATAAAGGTTAGCTTCAACACTTCCCTTCTTTAGATAAATATTTTTAATTAATACACAAAAAAACTGAAAGGTTAACTCTGACTTTAATCAATCTCAATTAAGTTAGACCTCATTTTCAAAGAGCCCAAGTCACTCTAGAATCTTCAGTCAAATTACCTTCGAAAAATGATGACTCACATGCCAACATGGCGACAATTCGACTAAAAACAAAATCAGTGGGTTGAAAAAATCTATATATATATATATATTGTGTGTGTGTCTGTGTGTGAACTTGCATTCTGCGACAATATCAACTTATATATATGCCAATTACAGACACCAAATGAT
This sequence comes from Dioscorea cayenensis subsp. rotundata, assembly GCF_009730915.1. Taxonomy (NCBI): domain Eukaryota; kingdom Viridiplantae; phylum Streptophyta; class Magnoliopsida; order Dioscoreales; family Dioscoreaceae; genus Dioscorea; species Dioscorea cayenensis. The sequence goes on along the minus strand of NC_052477.1, from coordinate 10,159,341 downwards.
TGTTGGTGTTACCGGCTGTTCTTGAAATTGAAGGGAATGATGCGCTAAGATAGTAAGACATCAAAGATTTTAAAAGCAGCTTTAAAAAATAAGAGAAGAAAATCAAGCTTCCACTTTTATCATTTGTTTTTGATTTCAACTCTTTTTTAATGGTATTTTATATTTGCTTTTTTTTATATTTTATTATTTTTTTTTTCTAAGATTCTTTTTTGCCCATTTTAACTTTGAAAATCCAAACTCCGATATATATATATATGATTTTGTTTTATTTTCACATCATTATCGCCTTCTTTTCTTACTTTAATAAAAAAATGATATCTACTAGCAGCATCGATACTTATCTAAAAATTTGAGTTTGATTAGGATAGATCTTGGTAGTCTCATGCCAACTAGCTTGAGATGAAAGGACAAAAATAGTGTAACATTATTGAATCCATATAAATCATCTTCAACAAATCTTGATCTAAACACTCCTTGTTGTCAGGTTCATATTGATCCCACAGTTTTTATAAGGGCTGAATGATTCCGTCATATAAATATACTTTCTACCAAACTAACTAAGAAAAATGGACTTTTAAGGTCATAAGAAGGTCCTCCGATGTACTTAAGCATATTGGTATTCTTCAAGCAATTGTAGTATCGACAAGATCATATAGTTTTGACCCATCAATCTTGAAGGGGATCATCAAAATGTGGTGCTTGAAGAGTTACACATTTGTTACCCCATTTTGGTGAAATTGGGATTTCTTTATGGGATTTAAGATGCGTTAGAGGGTTGTCACTCATGTAAAAACTTCATGAAGAATATGTCCATCCAAATAGTAAGCTTTATCCGGAGGATGTTTATCCTGCTACTCTAATGAATCTACTTAATTAATATTTGTCCGTGGATCCATTACTATACACAATGGAAGACTAATAAAATCAACTACTTCCAATGAACAAACTTCTTCTTTAGAGACTTGCATGACTTACAGATAATGATGCTCATTCATCCTTGATGTTTCAAAGGAGTCTAGACTTACTGCCTTTCTATTCTTATAGTTGTACCACTTCATCATGCCATATAAAATATCCCTCATTCGCCTAGAAACCTTCATAATGGAAACCAAATTTATTAGAGGAACGAGAATAGCTTTAGCCCCTACCATATTGGCATGCATTTGCACTAGTTTAGATGAATGGTTTTTCATTCTGAAGGATCATATAGTGTCCCAGTTTTTCTATCGTACCATTTTCTTTATAGTTCGGTTGAACCACACTTTGCGGGGACTTATGCTCGTCGTAATACGCCAAGAGACAATATTATAAACATAAACGGACTATGAGAGATGCCGAGCATGGCTTATATATCAGGGGTAAGAGCTAGCACTTTTAGCATCAAACGTGCTAGCTCATATACCTTATATATATATACTATGCTCGGGATCTCCCATAGTCCATTAATGTTTCCAATGTTGTCCCCTAGTGTATTACGACAGGCATAAGTTTCCACAAAGTATAATTCAACCTAATTGTAAAGAAAATGATACGATACAAAAATTAAGACACTACATGGTCCTTTGAAACCAAAATCATCGCTACTAAACTAGTGCAAATATATGCCAATAAGGTAGGGGCTAAAGCTATTCTCATTCATCTAGCCAATTTAGTTGTCATTACAAAAGTCTCTAAGAGAATGAGGGACATTTTATATGGCTTGATAAAGTAGCACAACCATTAGAATAGAAATGCGCAAGTCTAAACTCCTTTGAAACATGAGGAATGGGATAAGCAACATTATTTAATAAGTTTTCTTTTCTATATAAGTCTCTAAAGAAGAAGTTTGTCTCTAGGAAATAATTGACTTTATTAGTCTTCCTTGTTCCATAGTAGTGGACCCACTGGCAAATATATATGAAGTAGATCCTTAGAGTTATAGGATGAGCATCCTTGGAATAAAAGCTATCTATTTATTGGGATATATTCTTCATAAAAATTTCTCACAATCAGCAGCCATTTAATGCATCTTAAATCCAACAAAAAAAATTGCAATTTCATCGAAAGGGGTAACAAACCTCAAGCAAAACATTTCGATAATCCCCGTCACTATTGATGGTTCAAAACTATACAACCTTATCGATAATGCAATCACTCCAAGAATACCAGCCTGCTTAAATGAATTGAATGACCTTCTTATAACATTAAAAGTCCACTTTTCATAGTCAACAGAGTAGGCGTTATATTTATAAAATGAAACTCCTTCAATTCATATAATGGCTATGGATTAATATAGACCTAACAACCATGTCTATACCAAAATTTGTTGCAAATGATTTGTATGGGTTCAATAATATTACTAAATTATGTTCTATCATCTCAAAGCTAATTACCGTGAGCATACCAAGATCATGAAACACAATTAGTCTAGTTGTTCACTTGTTAAAGTCATTTCCATAGTATTGAATTGGCCTTGCAAAGGTTCTAGAATTGATGGGATAATATCACAAAATTGGTTGCCCATCTAAAACTTTGACATGAGCGTCATAGGGCATATAAAGTGATTCTATTAGCTCGCTTGTTATAGTAAAACTCATTGAAAAATACAAAAAAAAAATTTAAAAAATTAAGAAAACTACTACTAATAAATATGTGTAAATAAATAAATTCTGAAGGTATTTCTAAACAAACAAAACAGGTAATTACCTATAAGTCTCTCTATGGTTTGCACATGCCTTAAAAAACCCTTGAAGTTTGCTTATCCCTCAAAGGTCCCTTCTTTTCAATTAAATCCCCATCAAGTCCAGATGCCAGTAACGGAGGTTACTGTGCAGTTAAGTGATGATGGAAATGACATCTTTGCCTCTTGTTCAAATTCCAAAATTCGTAGGCTAGGAAATGACAAAAATACCCTCAAATGGTTTAAAATGGCGAAAATAACCTCAAATGGCATTGGGAACATCCCAACGATTGGAAACCACACCACCCGAAACTACCTAGGCGGCTCTTGGTCTTATTCTTATAGGCCTCATCACTGTGGAAATCATCCTTTTTCTCCTTCTTCTTTTGTAAATTGTTATTGTGTGCTTTCCGTGTGTATTTTTTTAGGTTTCTTATGTAGAATCCGACTTTCAGAGGTGTTTAGAGCGATAATGGATTTCTAGGCTTTCCTATGAATTATTTGGCGTTTTTCAATTTTTCGATGTAATATACATTTCTTCCTGTGTAAAATATCCTCTTTATGTGTATTATTTGATGATTTTGTGTAATTTCCATTGAATACAGAAATGGCTTCCACTCTGGTCATTGATAGGTGTTATTTAGCCCCTGTCGTGAAGACGATAGAGGGATTGAAAAAAGAGATGAAGAAGACGCACTGGCAGATCCTCTGCCGAACCCCTTTTGCACACCTGATGGACTTGGCACTCGTAGCCCAAGAAAGGCGGGTGCTAGACATGCTGCTCTATATATACGATAACCGAACCCAACAGTTCAAGATTAAAAAACAGCATATTGGCGTTCAGGCCTGAGGACGTCACGGTCGTTATAGGCGTTCCCTGCATGGGAGACATTGACTTCTTCAGGCATGAGGGGGACTCATCCGACTTTGAGGGTGCCTACCTGAACAAAATGACCAACCGGCATAGTGATGCCATCAAGGATAACCTGTTTAGACTTTTTTGCGGCAAGTTTCGAAACGGAGGAGACTTTCATGAAGCTCATTGTCATGTTCTTTATGACCACCATCTTCTTCCCGAACACCTCCCTGAATGCGCCCACCTTCGTGGCCAGCTATTCTAACAACCTGGAGATTATCGGCAACTACGCCTAGGCACATGCCATCCACAAGTGGCTAATGGATTATCTTCCCAAAACGGCAACATGAGTGCAGCTACGCTATGAAGGGAATTACCGTACTTCCGGATACTTGAAAGGGTGAACAATTGCCCTCATTTTCTGGTTGTACAAGGTGTCCGGAAGTGTGAATAAGCAACACGTTGGTCGAACACCCTATATATTATGTTATGAGTAGAGTACATTCATCAAGGTGACATCAATCATTCCGCTTTTAAAATCCCTGGAAGGGAAAGAAGTGGTTTCTTTTAATCTTTTGTAACATTCTAGCTTTCTGTGTAATTTGTTTTTATTACTTTGTAATATCCTAGTTTCCTGTGTAATATATTAACTTCCTGTGTAATCTTCTACCCGTTCTAGCTTTCAGTAAAAAAGATGGCAGGTGAAGCTTCTCAAGATACGCTACCAAAAAGGTGATGTGACTAGGCAAAATGAAAAGAGAGGCATTTCTACCATTTCAAAGAAAAGAGGGTAACGGATGTCACGGTAGGGATTGAAAAAGACACTGTGTAAAAATGGGGACTATATGAGAAGTGACAATGTTAGAGGAACTGCAAAGAAAAAATGAAACTTTGTAGGGACTTATAAATTCCACATTGTATATTCGGATGGAATATTAAAGATGAACTACCGCAATGAAGATCAAACAATCTAGGGTTTGTTACCTGTGCTCGGCCTTTGAGTTGTACTAAAATATGTAAATGTGGATTGCCATCTTCATGTAGTTCTCTGGCAACCCTAACGAATTTCCTGTTGCTTGGAAAGGATATATTCAACAATTGTTACAGGGTTGTTTCCTTAGTAAAAGGACAACGGGGATATGTAAGGAAAAAAAATTTGGCATTAAAACGAAATCTCTTTGGTTGTAGTGGCATATCTATAAATAATGAGTTTCCACCTTTGTGAATAGGGCAGAGTGCTAGAAGTCATTTCAATTTGTGTAAACATGTACAATTTATAGAAGGCTCACTCCCTCGGCCATCCGCTTAATATTTACACGGATGGCCGCCTCGTCCGTACTGTCACGTATTGAATTATGATAGGTGGATTCAAATTAAAGTTCTCGCTTCTCTTCCTTTCTCAGAATTGGAAAACCCATGGGTTCCACCATGAATAAAATAAACATACGTATGAGAGAATCAATTAAGAGTGTGTTTGTTTTAATGGATTTCAGTGTCATTGAATTTGTTAATCCCAAATATTGTTAAATCCTATGTTTGTCTCCCTGGATTTTGCTTTTGCTTTGATTTTCAAATCCCACAAATGAGGGATTTTAATTTTCTGCCAAAACGGGTGTAAACCGAAATCTGGGATCTGAAATCCAGCACATGGCTGTCACGTGAAGGATTCATGGGTTCATCAAAAAGGGTGAAATGATCTCATCATGTGATCTTGCTTCTTCTCATTTCTTCTCATCTTCTCATCTTTAGATCAAACAAACTTGTAGATCAGAGAACTTCAACTTGAATCCAAGGTGCTTGCAAAAATTTTTGTGGTGTTTTTTTCTTCTTTTTTTTTTTTAATTCTTCTCCTCCTCCCTCTTCTCATGATTAGAGGAGGTTTCTGATGGACCTGTTTTGTTCTGATTTAATTATTGTGGTGGTGCATTTTAGTTAATTTAGTTCCTCAGTTTCATATATTCATTGATAAAATTACATAGTGTCGGTTATTCACATGGTATTGTGCCTCCAATGGAGGTTTCTGATGGGCCTTTTGTTAAACATCCAACCCGTGAAGTCTTCACATCAGTAAACAATTGTATAGGTTTTGTTTATGCTTCATTTGAATGTAGCCTTCAGGTTCCATTCTAAGTCATAATGGTATGAAGTGGTAATATTCACCGTTTGAAGTTTGATTATGATGCGCCATGCCAATTGCATTTATAAATGATAGATTCTAAACGGGAAAAATTTGAAAAATACTTATATTAACCAAAGATTTTGGGTGGTTCACTGCAAATTTTCAAATTTGGAAATTGTCAATGTCTATCAGCTTTTATTAAAGCCTTATATGTTGTTAGATATTTCTTTCTAAACTTTCTCTATTCAAAAATCTTGCAAACGTGCTCTTCTAGATTATTGAATTTTCATATTCTAATTCTTCTTTGCAGTATGGAGTCAAAATATTTGTGATAACATCATTTAAGGATACTTGCTCCATTGAAATTCTACCTACAATTTAGAAATCTAAAAGAGGTATGTTAGATGATTGATCAAAGTTTGCATGATCATTAGTGCTATAAAATATGTTTTTCTCATGCTAGCATTCCAAATCTCATTTCACTGATATCATTGGTTTAAGAAATTGATTTTTTTATCCTGTTCATAATCTGTTTGTCATATGCATGCATTTTAAGAAAACATTTTGTTTGTTCTTCTCTAAAGTATGAAATTAATGCTTGTGAAGTTATTTTCTTGAGCTTTTGGGCTGAAGTGCACTACAACTCAATCTATCCTGAAGGAGGTATGTCTCTATTGCACTTGATGTTGTTACCATAATAATGACGCAAAATAGCCAATGCAAAGAAACTTATCAAAATATTAGCCAACATACCAAAATCAAAATGCATGATCATGTGATCCTCTCTTATTTCATCTCATCTCATGATCTGTAGCTAACCCCAGAGCTGCCAATGATCCCTTTGCAGCTCCCGTCTTAAATCATCAATGTGCATCCCTGTTTTTTTTTCTGGGACTTCATTAATACTGTGAAACACTTTGGTATATCTCTGTGTATTTTTGCATGAGACACCTCAAATTAGGGTTGGTTGTCTATTTAACTTCCAAAAGTTAACTATTTATACCGATATCTGAAGATATGCCATAAAGAAACAGTTTGTTTCTACTACTGTACACAATGCTCTTAGCCTCTTACTAATATATATATATATATATATCTATATATATATCTATAAAAGGTGAATGAACATGTTTTAATGTATATATATATATGTATGTATATACAAGAGATGAGTGAGTGGTGATTGTTTCATAGAGTTCTTTATCCCCTTTATTATTTATATACACCACTCACTCATGTTTTAAACAAACAAACATTAGTATTTTAAAACATGCGATCCACCACTCACAAACTTTAGTATTTTATAAGATTAATTTATATGTGTGCAGCAGTACAAACAAACTTTAGTATTTATCATGGAGTTCTTTATATTTGTTTCATGAGTGAGTGGTGGATCGCCATTCATGAGATGTAATCACCAAACTTTAGTATTTATTTGTACATCAAATATATATATATTTCTAAATTAATCTGGCCATGTGAATGTTATTTCTTATTCATATTTATTTTATAGGTTAAAAGCTAATTTATTTCCTATTAATCTTGTATTAGATGGATCAATTTGAGGAAGATGATGAAAAATACTTCATACAAATAACAGTTTTAGTTGTGGCTTATGCTGTGTTATTGGTGGTACACAATAAAAGGCGTAGAATTTCTAGAGAACCATTACATGAAATGCTACAAATGAGGGAAAAATATTTATCTAGGATGATAGATTGGAACGATGGCACTAGTATTAACATGTTTCGCATGAACAAATCCAATTTTTTCAACCTATGCTTAATGTTACGTGGAAAAGAGCTTCTAAAAGATACAATACATATGAGCGTGGAGGAAGAGTTATTAATGTTCTTGCACACCATAGGTCACAATCAAAGAAACCGTGTTATTGGACATAATTTTCTAAGGTCCGGTGAGACTGTTAATAGATACTTCAAACACGTGTTGTTTGCGATCGGTGAATTGCAACATGAGTATATACAAACACCAAGTGCTCAAACTCCACCATACATAACAGCAAGGCGCACACTTTATCCTTATTTCAAGGTATTTTTACATTAGATTTCAAATAACACTAGGATTATTTTAAATAATTGTATTTTGGAAACAATAACTCTGACATAAAACGTTCAACACTAGGATTGTATTGGGGCACTAGATGGGACGCATACATGCTTCTATCCCATCATTCGAAGTAGCTGCATTTCGAGGAAGAAAACCTTACCCAACGCAGAACGTCCTTACAATAGATTTTGACCTTCGTTTCACTTTTGTTCTCGCTGATTGGGAAGGATCCGCGCATGATTCTTTAGTTCTTCGTGATGCACTAGAAAGAGCTAATGGACTAAAAGTCCCTGAAAGTATTCGATTTATATCTTTTATGGACCCAGTTTTATGATAATAGAACTTATTAAAGTTATTTTATTTCTTATAATTCGGAAAGTATTACTTGGTTGATGCTGGCTACGCCACAAGACCTGGTTTTATACCCCCTTACAGAGGTGTTAGGTATCACTTGAAGGAGTTTGGCTCTCGAACACCTGCAAATCCTAAAGAACTTTTCAACTTGCGACACTCATCTGCATGTACTTCTATTGAGCGTGCATTTGGTTCTTTAAAGAGCCGCTTTAAGGTCCTTGCATCTAGGCCATTTTTCCATTTAAGACACAAGTCGAACTTGTGTTAGCGTGTTGCACATTACATAATTACACACTTAGTGGTGGCGAAGATGACTTTATTCCCTCCGAGGAAGATTAGATTGCACAACAGCCTTCACAAAACACTCTTAGGGAACAAAGAGAAGAAGCACAAGAATGGGCTACTCGTCGTGATCAAATCGCAACTGAAATGTGGGCAAATAAGTAGTCATATTATATAATGCTAGTAAAGACTTATTATATATCACATGTTCTTATGTTGCATGTTGTTTTGTTATTGTGTCTTGACTTTTTCATTTAAACTTGTTTCTTCCATTTGACAATAAACTTTTATTGCTTGATTTATATTTATTGTGAGATTTACATATCTTTTATTAATATAGAATGAAGAATTATAATGCATTTCAAAGAAGCCAAGGAACATCAAAGACCACATCAAGGACATCGGAGAACAAGAGATGGACATCATCAGAAAGTTTTTTTTTTTTATAAGATTTATGGAAAGGCAAGTTGAGCAAGGATTAAAAGTAAACAAGGGTTTTAAACCACAGGCACTTCATGGTGCTATTCGAGCCCTGAAAGATACTTTCGGGGTAATAGTTACAGAGGCTAATGTAAGTAATCATCTCAGGACAATAAAAAGAAGGTGGGCCAGAATTAAAAAATTAAAAGAGATGAGTGGCATGCATTGGGATGAGAATTTGAAAATGATTGTGATGGGAGAGGCTGAGTATATAGAATATATTAAGGTATTTACCATTTTAAACATTATGATTTCAATTGATTTATTATGATTTCAACTAATGAATTTAATACTTTTTCTTTGTTGAAATGCATATCCACACGCAAGATGAGCCATATTTGAACAAGCCTATCGAGGATTACGACCTCATTGAGACAATATGTGGCAATGATCAAGCTAGTGGCCACCATTCCATTCCATCTGGAAGTTGTATTGGGACACAGATGGAGTACAACTTAGAGCAAGAACTATCTCCTCCAACACATCATTTTGTCGATATGTCATTTGGGGAGGCAGATGCTTATGGCAATACCTCTCCATTCAGACAAACCAATAATTCTGAACCCATGTAAGCAACAAGTCCACTACTATTAAAGAAGTGTTTGAGTCACCACTATTAGTTAGTGATGATGCAATCAACAATTTGGCCACCACTATTAAAGAAGTGTTTGAGTCTGTTAAATCCAGCCGATCAATAAGCTTCGCAAGAGAGCTTCAAAGATGAGTGCATGAATTTGACACAATATGGTTACTCCATTGAATAAGTTGTTATGGTGTATGAGTATTTGATGGCCGATGATGCGCGAGCTCAAACCTTTTTTGGAATGCGTGAGTAATTTCGCAAAGTTTGGGCGAACAAATTCTTTGCTAATATCGATCGTGACCTTTAAGGTGTGGAGATGGTAAGAAATATTTTGATACAATAGTCATAATTCTCATTTTTATTTTCAATTATTAGTTTGTTAAGTTTTAATTAAATTGCATTGCTTTATTATGGAAACTATCATTATTAATGGTATAATTACTTATTTGGTATTTTTCTAAGAGTCAATGCTACTTATTTGTAAAAGAAGTACTAATGGAGAATTATTTGATTTTCATGGCCAGGTCTGACTTGAATGGAGTGGTGTGAACTTTAATGGAGTGTTGTGAATGTAATGTCTCTTACATTTTGATGTAAATCCAAGAGAACATTTGGATGTGAATGTAATGCTATTATTTAATCTTTGAATATGTTGTGAACTTGAATGGATTGTTGTAAACTATATGTGGTGATGTATGTACCCAAGCTATTAAACAATAGTCATATATGTGGTGATGTATGTGGTGAGTAAGGATTTGTTATGAACTCTTTGATATATGGAAATGTGTTAGTTATATGATTATTTTGAATGTGTGAATATATTTGCTAATCTTGATCAAACTAATGGAGAATTATCTAATTTTCATGGCTATGTTTGACTTGAATGGACTGGTGTAAACTTGAATGGAGTATTGTGAATGTAAATATTCTGATGTTTGTATGTTAAATGAATGTTTAATTAATGTTGAATGAATGAATTTTTAGCTAATAATTAGTTTGTATTTTTTTATTTCCCTTGAACCTAAATTTTCAAGTTTGATATCATGTGATTAAAAATGTGACTTGATGATGAACATGTGCCTTTTAGCATTTGTTATTTGTTTTTAAATGAATGATATTTACTTCTTCAATTCTACTTATATTTGAATCTTATTATTTGTAAATTTAAGGAGTTGATAGTACAGGGTGTGCTTCAATTGTTTTTTTTTTCTTTATTCATTGTTTTCCTTGATGGAATTTATGCCATTTAGAACACACAAAGATCATATAATTAGTTATTTAATTATGTGTTTTAATTATCATAACTAAAAAGATTATTTACTTCATATATATTAATTAAACCAATAAATTATTAAATTTAGATATTTTTGAAATATTTAATTATATTAAAAATAATTATATGTTAAATTAAGTAATTATATCTATAATTATTTTTGTTATTATTAATAACAATTAATTGTATATTTATAATTAATTAAACTTAATAATAACTTAAAGTGGGGGTAACCTCACCAAAGGTTTTTATATCCTAGAAATACATTCAACCAAACACATGTTTTCAAAATCCAGATTTACAAATCCTTCCAAACAAACACAAAATTCTGAAATCCAGTATTTTCAAATACAGTTAACCAAACACCAAATTTGATTCTCCTATATTTTTAAATCCAAGGATTTATAAATACACTGTAACTTAAAATCCACTGCATTTTTAAATACATCTAACCAAACACACCCTAAGTTGGTAGCAAGGTTCAGCAAAATATGGGAAGTGGGACCCATGTGATATTAAATATAGTAGAAACGATAAGAATCCTGCTATTGACATCTTGACCATCGGGAAGTGTAGACAAGAAGAATTTTGGCCGGATTTGAAAATACTTGGATTTGAGAAATCCTTTGTTTGTTTTAATGGATTTCAATCTCTTTTGTATTTTCAAATGCAAAAGTCATAGGATTATGGAATTCGGTCAAAATGACCGAATTTTAAAATCCCATCTAATGAATCCCATCTATAATTATATAATATTAATTACACTATAATTATATTTTATAAAATATTAAATAAAATATGATTATAGTGTAATTAATATAATAATATAATATATAATTAATATATTATATTATATTAATTATTTAATAAAATCTAAATTAAAAAATTTCTCCAACCAAATACAAAATTTTGTGATTCAGCATTACAAATACATCCAACCAAACACTGGATTTGACTCTCCTGAATTTTCAAATAAAAGGATTTGTAAATACAAATCACTGCATTTTCAACTACATCCAACCAAACGCCCCCTAAACATGAGGGATATTAAGTATTTATACCCTCGATGAGAAGGTAATTAGTAAACAAGATAGAGAAGGAATAGATAATGGCATTGTACCTACTATTCCTCATATACGGCCCAACTGCTCTCATTAAATGTATTCACGAGCATTTTTATTGCAAAAGCCATAGAAGAGAACCCTCAGCCGTTGTTGGAGTACGTCAACGCACTACATAAACATGAAGAAGCTATCTACAGTATGCTACGCCTAGCCGCAACGACATGTAATGATGAGGAAGATGTCACCGAAGCCTATAACGTCGTTGAAACAGGTGGCATCAAGAAAAAAATTAAAAAGTTGAGGACTTGGGTAATATAGGTACCTCAAAAGGAGCCGTTTCAACCCACTGGTGATCCGTAGATCAGCTCCATTATATGTATCTAGTATAAATTATGTATTCGAGTATTATATTCTAAATAATATAAGCCTTTGCCAGTATGTACTAAATACAATTAATAATAATAAAAATACATATGTAATATCGTACCTGAACATAAAATATGTAAAGAAAATGTACAATCAGCAAAGAACAACCCTTACAAGAAAAAATTAACACAAGCTTAACTAAACATGGGCCGAATTTTGTATATCAAGGATGTAATGATCAAAACGAACCATGAAATGTTTAATAGCTCTAATTACATAATTAATGGAGATTACACAGAAATTACATAGAAAGTTCATAACATTACATTTGAATACATGTAGAAAACTCCCAGTCCTAGGTCGAAAGGTAGTCCATATTGTGAAGAAGAGCCAGCATTTGTGTACCCTTAAAGCTAAACTCAAATTGTATTTGAACCGTATCTCCATGGTTATGCGATCCCAGTTGTTGAAGAAGAACTTGTCTATGTGATCCTTAACCCGGAAATACAGGGGATTATTCAGCTCCCAGAAAAACACGCCCGTATTAGCCTGTTCCTTTGTGAGGATTTCACCAGTCCTTTATCCATGATGAACGAAGGAAACTAATTTAGAAGAAGCCTCAAGTAGAATTAGGTTGCAGAAAGAAGTCCGTCACAGTCACCGTTATTAACCGTTGTATAGAAAGGATTATGTATGAATTCAAAGTCAGCATTCTTCATTGTCCAGTCACACAAAGCTATATTCTCGGACTTATCAACATATTCTCTATAGCTCGAATCATGACCTGGGTTACATAGAACGATATATGGGATGTCACCTTTAATTCGAATGGGTTTGTCATACTTACAGTTTGTCAACCAATCTCGCTGAGCACCAATCAGCTTCCGCCAATGTTTCATACGTAAATAGCTTGGCGCCACATCATCAATGACATTATACAATACATTCTGGTGAAAGGTGGCATGGTTGAAATCCAGACGTCCACGAATATAATTATGCTTAGCCAGAGAACGGGCCCAAGCAGTCTTCCCTATGTGGCTTGGACATTCGATAATGAAACTTGTTGGCCGCAAACAACCTTTTTTATGTATTATTATATCTTCCCCTGGCCACGCAGTGCCATTAATCTGAAAATTATGCTCAAGTTATTCCTGCATACGTGGTGTAATCTTGAACGATGAATAATCCTAATACGAGATGTAAGCATCCAACGGTTTGGCAAATATACATTCATAATTAGGTTTTAGATTATGATATTGTAAAGTAAATGCTCTTGGATCATTTTCCCAAATTATCTATAAGGCAGTATCTGTTGAACCAGAGTTTAATGCATCGACATAAACAGTAGATAGGTCATATCTACCGTCCCAAGAGGATTCTGCGTCAATTTGGAACTAACCCTAATTGACATAGTCACCTCATCTCTCGATATATGCCTTTACATCCAAGCTGGACTTTCCAAATTGTATATTTCAATGGAATACTAAAGATGAACTACAGAACGAAGATTGAATACTAAAGATGAACTACCAGAACGAAGATCAAACAATCTAGGGTTTGTTACCTGTGCCCGGCCTTCGAGTTGTACTAAAACATGTAAACGTGGATTGCCATCTTCATGTAGTTCTCTGGCAACCGTAACGAATTTCCTGTTGCTCGGAAAAGATATATTCAAGGTCAAAATATCAAAATGATCCCTCTATTTTACGTTTTTCGCCCTTTTAGTCCCTCTAATATAAAATCCGCTTTTTTGGTCATCATATTTTTCACATTTTTTTCTTTTTGGTCCCTCTAATTGACGGATTTGTCCCTTTTTGAGTCCTTCCAGTTGATGAATTAAAGGGACCAAAAAGATGAAAATGTGTAAATACGAGCACCAAAAGAGTGAATTTTACAACTAAAGGACGAAAATATGCAAATACAAGGACCAAAAGGAATGGATTTAATATTAGATGGGACTAAAAGGGCGGAAAACGAAAAATAGAGGGACCATTTTGATATTTATACCTATATTCAACAGTTGTTCCAGGGTTGTTTCCATAGTAAGAGGACCACGAGGATATATAAGGAAAAAAAATTTTTGCATTAAAACGAAATCTCTTTGGTTGTAGTGGTATATCTATAAATAATGGTTTTACACCTTTGTGAATAGGACAGAGCATTAGAAGTCATTTCAATTGGTATAAACGTGTACAATTTATAGAAGGCTCATTCCCTCAGCCATCCGAGCTCCTCGTCATGTTCTTCATGACCACCATCTTCTTCCCGAACATCTCACTGAATGCGCCCACCTTCGTGGCCAGGTATGTCGACAACCTGGAGATTATCGGCAACTACGCCTGGGCGCATGCCATCCACAAGTGGCTAATGGATGATCTTCCCAAAATGGCCACACGGGTGAAACTACATTGTGAAGGGAATTACCACACCTTCAGATACTTGAAAGGGTGTGCAGTCACCCTCATTATCTGGTTCTATGAGGTGTCCGGAAGCGTGAAAAAGCAACGCGTTGATTGAACACCCTATATATTATGTTATGAGTAGAGTGCATTCATCAAGGCGACATCAATCATTCCGCTTTTAAAATCCCTGGAAGGGAAAGAAGTGGTTTCTTTTAAGCTTTTGTAATTTTCTAGCTTTCTGTGTAATTTGTTTTTATTCCTGTGTAATATATTAACTTTTTGTGTAATCTTCTACCCGTTCTAGCCTTTAGTACCCGTTCTAGCCTTTAGTAAAAGAGTGGCAGGTGAAGCTTCTCAAGATACGCTACCAAAAAGGTGATATGTCTGGACAAAAGAAAAAGAGAGGCATTTCTGCCATTTCAAAGAAAAGAGAGTAACTGATGTCACGGAAGGGATTGGAAAAAGACACTGTGTAAAAATGAGGGACTATATGAGAAGTGAAAATGTCAGAGAGACTGTAGAGAAAAAATGAAACTTTGTAGGAACTTATAATTGATTTTCCCCAAACAAAAAGAGAGAATCAAGATAATGGGGAAATTATATATATATATATATATATATATATATATATATATATATATATATATATATATATATATATATACTCAATTCGATGGAATTGTTTGATCTTAAAGGAGATCTTCTATAATTTCGCACGTGAGGGGTTATTTCTTGGTTTCGCCCAGTCATTAATAACTTGATTATTTTTAGATAATAGTAGATAGAAACAACGCTCGTAAGGAGTCCTATTGAAACCAAGAAATATAGGCCCGCCTGCCATCCACACCAGAATAGATGGAGTTTTCCGAAAAAACCTGCTAGTGGAGGAAGACCTCCTAGGGATAAGAGACATAGGGCTGAAGAGAGGGCCAAAAAAGGATCTTTCGTGTATAATCCTGCATAATCTCGAATGTTATCAGTTCCGGTACGTAGACCAAATGATACAATGCAAGCAAAAGTTCCTAGATTCATGGAGATATAGAACAGCATATAAGTTATCATGCTTGCATATCCATCATTTGAGTCTCCAACATATATATATATGGGTATTACTACGAAAATAAAACCAAAAACACAAAAAGAAAAGTATAAAAAAAATAATTAGGAAAGGAAGAAGGTAAAAGCAACATAACAATATGCAATGCCATGGATATAAAAATATATAAAAAAATACATGGAAGTTTTTGTCCCTCAAATTAAGGGTCTACTATTTGCAAGCAAGAAATGAGAGGTATTGCAAGCAAATAAATATCAATTAATAAAAAAAAAGGAATGGAACAAAACAAAAGAAAAATTTATAAGGGGATGCTTTGAATTTAAGACGTAATAGTTTGACAAGCAAACAAAACAAAAAAAACATGGGACAATCAACCAAAAGATTGAAAGGGTTATGGTTTGAAGGAAAAGGACAAACTCAACTACACTGTGCAAGAAAAAAAAAAAAAATTGACAACCTTGTCATATTGGAAGAAAAATTCATGAATTTGCCATGCAAGAGTAACTACAAAAATAAAAAAATAATAATAATAATAATAATAATAGATTAAGAAAATAAAATCAAAATAGAATAATTACCTTGAACAAACCGAGACTCTTGGAAGTCCTTGAAGGGGGCACTTTGTTTATATAGACTTAAATCATGGTTGTTATCCTAATCAAACATAAATTTTTGAGTAAATATTAAATTTTTAAGTAAATATCTAATCAAGGGCACTTTGTTTATATAGACTTATATCATGGTTGTTATCCTAATCAAAGAGGGGATTTTCAAACAAATGGAAAAATAAAAAAATAAATCAAAAAAGATTAAAACTAATAAAATGTAAAATATATCTATATATATATATATAAATTTTTCAGGTTCAAAAAAATAATAATATAACATACAAATAAAAGAGTCGTTGAAAAAATCAAAGAAAAAGAAAATATGAAAATCAAAGAAAAAGAAAATATGAAATCAAAACAAAGATCCCAATATTCGGGGACAAAAAAAAAATTGATACTTAGCTCCTAAGAAACATATCAATTCATCCACTCGGGCGGGTGAAAACTTTTTTATATTTTTAAATTTAATAATATTTAGAATTTTGCTGAAAATCTTTTTAAATTGTAATAAAATACATTTCAGTCAAAGAAAAGTATACTATTAAGATTTTAATTTTTAAAACATGATAATTCTTGGTGAAACTCTTTATATTTTTTATATTTTTAAATTTAATAATATTTAAACTTTTACTGAATATTTTTAAAATGTAATAAAATACATTTCAGTCAAAGAAAATTAAACTATTAAGATTTTAATCTTTTAGAACACTTGCACACCTTGTATTGTCTGGGATAATTCCTTAAGCCAAAGAAGAAAAGGGATAAGCATTATATAACCATTTAATTAATATCTAACTGCTGTGAAATTATGGAACCGAGTAGAGTAGTGTCACACTAAAAGTACTTCAAAATAATAACAAGACACAGATTTTACGTAAAAACCCCCAAAAATAAATAAGGATAAAAACTACGACAAGGTAGAAAAATTTTACTGTATTAAAAAATAGGAGTTACAAACTTTCTATTAACAAAGAGAACTTATTCTCTCCTATAATATAAGCAACACAGATCCTCTAACTCTTCTTCTCACTATTTTTCTCCCATTTTCTCTCTCGCCCTCACTTTTTTCTCAGCTACAATATTTGACTTACATTTCTCTCACTTGAAGATTTGATTGACCATCAATCATATCTTCACACCATTCTTTCTACCTTGTCATTCGATGTTGCTTACGTCTTTACCAGACCACATGAGGATCGACACCATATAAATTTGTTGGTATTGATTGCTTTCCTCAGAAAATCTTACAAGAAATACAACATTTCATTCAAAGACAAAACATATCCGAATTTAAAACCACTTCGTATAAGAGAAAGTGGAAAAAGAAACAGTGGATATGCAAAAAATTCACACAAAGAACAACCTGGCAAATTCTCTGATGAAAGCAATGCAATAAACACTGACAAATTTAAATAGTGTCGATCCTCATCTAGCCGGACAAAGATGTAAGCAACATCGAATAACAAGGTTGAAAGAACAGTGTGAAGATCCAATTGACGGTCAATCAAATCTTCAAGTGGGAGAAATATTAGTCAAATATTGTGGCTAACATGTGGCTATAAACCAAACTCAAGAATTGCAACTCACCTAATTAAGCATTGGTGAGTTAATTAACCCTAAATCACATCACACTCTTGCATATAAAAAGCCAAGAGCATGAAGGCTTTCATGCACTATTCAGCTGAGAAGAGAGTAAGGGTGAGAGAAAAAGTGGGAGAAAAATAGTGAGAAGAATTAGAGGGTTTGTGTCGCTTCTATTACATGAGAAAATAAGTTGTTCTCTTTATTAATAAAAAGCTTATAACTCCTATTTTTTACTATAGTGAAATTCTACTACCTTGCCCATGGTTTTTGCCCTAATTTACACTGGCAAGGTAGAGGAATTTCACTATAGTAAAATATAGGAGTTATAAGCTTTCTATTAACAAGAACAACAACTTATTCTCTCTTGTAATAAAAGCAACACAGACCCTCTAATTTTTCTTCTCATTATTTTTCTCCCACTTTCTCTCACATCCTCACTCTCTTCTCAACTACATGGTGCATGAAAGCCTTCATACTCTTAGCCTTTTATAGGCAAGTGTGTAATGTGATTAAAGGTTAATTAACTCATCAACCCTTAATTAGGTGAGTTGCTTTTCTTGACTTTGATTTATAGCCACATGTTAGCCATAATATTTGACTAACATTTCTCCCACTTCAAGATTTGATTGACAGTCATTCTTTCTACCTTGTCATTCAATGTTGCTTATGTCTTTATCATGCCACATGAGAATCGACACCATATAAATTTGTCGGTGTTGATTGCTTTCGTTAGAAAATATGCTAAATTGTTTTTTATCTTCCATGAAGATAACTTCACCGCTGATTACAACCTTATGGCCAGTAAGAACCCACAAGCGATACCCTTTACTCATTCAGATGTGAATATATCTACTTATTATTTGCTCTGTGGCTGCCACTAATAGTAGATCCTCCACATCAGAAAATAAGTTAAATTATTATTCACACTTTGAAGGAACTGATTACTGTCCTTTGGAGCAATCTGTGCTAGAAGCAATGGCAACAAAGTACGATATTGAAAAATTCAACGGGATTAATTTCTCACTATGGAAACTGAAGATGAAAGCTCTCCTGAAGAAGGATAATTGCTTAGTGGTTATTACTAAAAGGCCAGCTAGGTTAAAGACAACAATAATTACATAATTGGACTAATATTACTAATTAAAAATAAATAAATTTTTAACCGTTAAATATTTAATTTCTACTAGTATTAATTAAATCAAACTTTGATCGACTAAATTAAATAACTTCCCTTCAAAAAATATCCTTAACCTCCCACTTTTATCCCCAACCAAAATCCTTTTAAAAATTAATAATGTAATTGTATTGAGATTTCATGAAAGAATTAAAGAAAATCAACTCATGAAGAATTAGCTTAAAACACTACTTTTGTTTGGATAAATATTTTTAATTTAATGAAAAGACATGAAGAGTAAACTCTGACCTTAATTAATGTCGAGTTACGCATCATTTTCATAGCCCAAGTCACTCTAGAATCTGAGTAAATTTTTTGAAAGGTCACCCACCTTTCATCATTTTGCAAATTGATCACCCAGCTTCAATTTGAATTTTTTTGATCACTCACTTTTGATTTCATCACACCGGCAGGTCACCCGGTCTTTTCCCACCCCCCTTTGCTTACGTGGCTGCCGGAGGGGTGAGTCAGGTTGCTCCTGACACGCTGGATGGCTTAGTTGGACACGCCATGTCAAGTGAAGCTCACTAGCTCAAGCAGCGCACGCCACGTCAGGTGAAGGGGCACCACGTCAGCTTCTTCTTCTCCAAGAGGATTTTGGTTATGCAGCTAGGGTTTTACAGATGATTACACAAAAACTAAACTTCTCAGCTAGGGTTTTAACAAGGATTAAAAAGAATCTAATCTCCATTCTTTCCAATTATTTACATTGAAACACACAGGAATCTAAACTTCACAGCTAGGGCATAAAAAAAACAAACAAACAAAACACGTTAGAAGATCCACTCCTACTTAGCAGCTCGATTGAGCCTTGACTTGTTCACCCTCGTCTTCCCATTGTCAATGCTAGCTTGGAGAAGAAGAAGCTGACTTCTTCACTCTTGTTATGTAACCAAAATCCTCTTGGAGAAGAAGGAGCTAACGTGGCGTGTCCAGCTAAGCCATCCAGCGTGTCAAGAGTAGCCTGACTCACCTCCTCCGATAGCCACGTAAGCAAAAAGGGGCAGGAAAAAACCGGGTGACCTGCCGGTGTGATGAAATCGAAAGTAAGTGATCAAAAAGCTTCAAATTGAAGCTGGGTGATCAATTTGCAAAATGATGAAGAGTGGGTGACCTTTCAAAAAATTTACCCCTAGAATCTTCACTTGGACTACCTCCAGAAAATGATAACCCAGGTGCCAACATGGAGACAGTTCGACAAAAAATAAAATCAGTGGGATGAAAAACACCATATATAGAACTTGCATCCAGCAACAATATCAACTTATATCTATGCCAATGACAGACATCAAATTATTGTTGTTGTTACCAAATGTTCTTCAAATTGAAGGGAATGATGTGCTACTATAGTAAGACATCAACGCTTTTAGAGGCAGCTTTAAAAAACAAGAGGACAAAATTAAACTTCCAAACAATCATGCAGTATGAGTAAACTCAAAATTCATAGAAAGCAAACTAAGTTCACAGCTACAACAAAACGCTGTCCAAGAAAGATTACCGAGTCCCACATGGCTTCTAGTTTGGCACCAAAAAAGACAAAATATATAATAATAATGAAACAAAAAAGGAAAAAGAAAATTACGTCAAAAAGTAGGGATATCCAAGACTTAATTACCCGTCTTCTAAGCACATTAGTTATTTTCGGATCCTTGTGGGGAAGTAAGTTGCCTCAGATTGTATTTAGACAGCTCTTTGTACTTTTTGACCACGCCCACTAAGCAAATAGTCTGTGAGAGCAAGCAGATTAAGTTACGTTCAATTATCAAAAAGTTTAATATTACATCTTGTTTTCACTTTTTTAATTTCTTACTTAAAAAAAAATATGAAAATTTGCTTAATCAGTTCATTCTGCCAGGTAATATTTTGTCAACAGATTAACTTGATGGTAACTTTTAGATAGTTTTTAAGATTGATGAGATGAGATGAGACTACAAACATTCCGGTTAATTGAGCTCAGATTTTAGGCTAAATGACCAAGAACAAAGCAACAATACATCCATGTCAAAAATTCACAACAGTTATAATGTTTGAATTTATAATTTATTGAGCAAATAGGCACACTTGAATTTCAGGAACTATTGCAAGTGCTTGCACAATCACAGCAGTAAAATCAAATGAAAATGTATCACGCACTAAAAAGCAGAGAACCAGCAATTTTAAAGAAAGAAGAAAAACAACCTTACTTACCTTGACAATTTGAACTATGATAGTTTTATCTGGGTTCTTAAGGTCCACTTTATGTGGTTGAGGAACAGATTTTGCAACAGCATTGATGATGGGCATCCTTTCAATGCCAGTATTGGATCGTGCTTCATATAACACTGCAAACTGCATACAACGAAGAGTTAGGGAAAATGTTTCCCTTGAAGAATGTTGTACTTCAGTAATTAATAATGTTGAAAGTCAGTAAGTCAATTTATCACTACTTTATGGCGAAAAACATAGCTGAAACAAAAATGTCAAAGCAAATACCAGAACCATCAAAGTTCAGTGAAACTATTTGGTTTCTCTGAAAATTATTCGCTGTTTTACACCAACGCCAATACAGTATATGAGAAATTATAAAAGTTACTACAGTAGGCAATGAAAGATCCTTAGCCTTAAAAATAGCTGCTTCATAAGCAGAGAACAGTATGTCACCCATAACATCACAAAATGCAGAAAAATCTTGACCATCCAATTGAATTTAGAAAGAACAATGAAAATACTTGTTTGATAATTTCTTAAACAGTGCAACACCAGGAATGGACTTCAAAATGAAATTATTACTTATGTCATAATGATCCTCATGACCACAATCAGAGCATTGTCAGTGTCTTAATGATAATTATAATACTCATAATATATTTACGTAGAAATACATAAGCCTATAATGAAATGGCAACAAACAGGCTAGAGAAGCACCTTTTGTGGATTTGGAGGTTCAGCTGGAAAATGATGTTCAACAAGCGGTTTAATCGCTTTTGTAATTTCCTCTTCTGAAGCATAACATGCAACTTCAGCAGGTAGAATTCTCAGAATGAATCTGCAAATTATTTTGTGTTACAGAATATCATTAAAGCTCTCAAAAGGTTGGAATCACAACCAAAAAAATAAAATAAAATAACAACAATAACAAGGATATTTCAGAAAATTTTGACCTTGACATGTGTTTTCTTGTGGAAGCAGCAGAAGTCATCATGTGCTGTACAATGCTAGATGGACCAGGAACTCCATCCTTTTTATGCATTTGTATGAAGATAACACCATTACAACCTGAATCAAGGCTTGCGAAATGCCTCTTGAGAACAGAATAAAAGGTGTTAAGGTGAAATTACAACAATAATTATATGGTGATATAGCATATTCTTGAAAGTTTTTAACCTTCGGCAATCATTTAAAAGTGAAAGGAAAACATTACAAAGGACTAATCAAGATCAGGTTTAGACCTGCTACAAGTTCAATTCCAAAAAATACAAAACCCACTAAGTAATCATAATTCACTTCTAATATAAACTTGGCATAATATCATACCTTGTTCCTATCGCCCAATTCTTTGAGTTCATCTTCGATCAGATCATCTATGCATTTATCTTTAGCTTTATCAGACTCAATGTTTTTACAATTAGATGAATTGCCTTCTACCCGTTGCTTCTTTACTGGTGATTCCTCAGTTTCCTCAACAGATTTCTCAACATTTTGATCATTTTGCTCCTTCACCAGTGATTTCTCAGTTTCCTTAGCAGATTTCTCAACATTTTGATCATTTTGCTCCTTCACCAGTGATTTCTCACTTTTCTCAGCAGATTTCTCAACATTTTGATCATTTTGCTTCTTTGCCAGTGATTCTTCACTTTCCTCAGCAGATTTCTCAACATTTTGATCATTTGGTTGTGAAGAATCATCTTCATCACTCGAAGAATCAGAATCCTTGAATTTAGTTATTTTATTCAAGGGTTTACTAGGAATCGTCCTGCTATTTGTGCTGGAAGTTTTTCCATGCACTAGCTCTTCATAGAACTGCAGATCAAGTTAAGATGGTTAGCTAAGATTAGCTACATCCTTATCAGAACAATTAATGAAAATATGCAAGGATAGACAAACACAAGCATCAGACTAGTATGATGAATAAGCATCGTATTTAAGATATGAATAGATTAGAGTGGATATCATAAGATCCATGATTATTAAATAGAGAATCAAAATATAAATCATGAAATAACAGTTGGCATTTCTTCCAACAACCAAGTTGTGCTGTTTGAGAAGTAAACATGATCAAAGACTTCATAAAAAATCATTTCTTTCCATAAAACCCTACATCCAAACGAGTACATGGAACTGATGTATGCATAGATAGCCAGTCCATGCAATTGAAATGGCTAGGTTCCAATCAGTTTGCTTATTATCCCTACAAAACATATTAGAGGGGACTTCTTGACTCTGTTAAACATCATTTTGAAATCATGTCATGGAGTTGGATACCAACACTAAACATTTAGAATACACTGGCACCAAGAACCTGTCCAAGTATATATATTCCGGACCCATTACACAATATAGCATTTGAGGGCACATTCCATGATCCAAACATGATTAAATTATTATTTAATTCACAGCAAGACAACCAGGTGCTCCTCACAAAGGTGTTGGATTCAGCATGATTAGAGGAGGATAACTACTTCAAGTGCTATAAAAATTCAAAGAGTATTGCCCTTGAAAATTAATCCAGAGAGGAAGATGAACAAAGGGGACAGGAAGTGTTAAGTACTAGAGTATGACATGGTATTTTCCCTTCTGGATAAGGATTGATGCCACACTTTTTCCATGATACCATACTTCAGACCATTGATCATCCCATCATAAGCAATATTGTAAGATATAAATTAACCAAAAAAGGATACAAAAAGTTCTACATTATCAAATTATTCCCAGATAAATCAAGATATATGAGAAGGTTTCATAATTTAAAAACATGTTCCTGAACTCCTGAATATTGAGTGGCACTAATATGCCCAAATTAGTGCCACCTAACATTCATACACCCATCACAAAAGATTCATTAAATAACCTCTCACCAGACATTTACAATGTACGCACACCGAGCAATGTTACTTGTCTCAAACAACTTCGCTAATTGACTATCCAAATGATTGCCAGTGTTTAACTTACTATCAAGATCCATAATATCACCAACTCAAGATGACTTTGATGGTTATTATTAATTTGGCATTCTTTGGTACAAATAGCATTATGCATAAAACCAAGTAATACCAAATTCCCTTATCTACAACAGTATGGATAATGGTGATGCTCATGATTAGTGTGATGAATTAAAATATTGTGAAGACACTTAAAGAGATAATAGCACTCAATGGAAAGACTTCAGAGCAGAGAGAAAATGAAAAACAAACATTTCGCAGACACTGAAAAACTAAACTGAAGTGACAATTTTGGCTCCGGTTGGTTTAGAATTAAAAAAAAAAAAAGAAAAGAATGGACAAGTTCAGCTCGCAACATACAAAATGAACAGTGCTTCAGTTCAGATTTCACTTGGGATATATAAAAATTAAGAAATTCATAGCAAACAAGGTTATTTGTTCCAAAAACTTGTGGACTTTCAGACTGATACAGTCTAGTGGTGTGATGTGATTCAGATTCAGTTTGGGATATAAAAAAAAAACCAAGAAATCCAAAGCAAACCAGGTTATTTGTTGCACAACTTATGGACTTACAGGCTAATACAACCTAGTGGTTATAAAACAAATCAACACAACCTGCTGATTTGAAACCCATAACCAAAGATAAGTTCAACCTCTACTATACCAAGATGCTGGCATGCTGCTACTTTGTACAAGTTAAAACTTATTTTATAGGTTCTGCATAAAAGTAAGGTTCTGGTTTGAAAGTGTTGAAGCAGCTTCTAACATTTAATCTAATTAAAGAGATCAGGTGAATTAGTCTTGAAAAAAAGGGATAAATTTAACAGGTAGAGAAAGGAGAAGGGATTTCTAGGTCTGTGCACAAAAAAGAAAATGTTGCCAGATTCTGCCAATTAGGTTTGTGAAGTTGTCAATGAACCATAAAGAGGTTGTTTCTTATTCAAATTCAAACATGTCAAAGACCAGATTTTGAAAGTCAAGGTGCGAGAAAGATTTCCTTTTTCCTGTTAACCGAAACACAGAAAAAAATTCTTCATCCAATTATGAAACAAAATTGAAACCTTGTGATCACAAGACAAGCACTGAAGCAAAGATGGATAAAGCAACATAACAAAAAAAAACTGATCACCAACAGAAAAACGAAAAAACCCAAAGCATCAAATCAAGCAGGCTCACAGTGTCAAGTAGATTAAGAGCTTCATTGGTGGCCTGGCGCTCCCTCCCACCATCACAGGTGATGAAGAAGCCCTGCACGCCAGGATGCAACGGGTACGAACCCTTTCTCACTGGTTTCTAGCATCCCAATCCCAACAAAAACCAAAAAAAATCCAGTCAAAAACACAAACAAAGGCAATCAAACAAACTAACAAGCTTCATGATGGAATCAAACAGTTGTACCCCATGGGGAAGGTACTTGCGCTTCTTTCCCTTGCCTCCATTGTTATTCCCAGAATTAGAATTGGAACTGGCACTGGGTTTGTTCTCAGCCGCCATTGATTTCCTTCGAAGTAGCTCTCGACAGTTTGGGAAGGAGAAACAGCAGAAGCACAAGCCGAGTGTAGCTTTTGGGACTTGTTTTGGATGAAAGCTTTTGAAACCCGTGTTGTTTTTATAAGTTAAGCACTTCGGGTTCAAAGTTGTTAGTAGTCTGCAGCTGCAGGCTGTAAAGAAGCTGAAAACAGCTTTTTCGGTAAGCTGAGTGATGAGCATCGAAAAAAAGGCTTTTTAAACTATTTTTACCTGCTTACGTAAAGTGTCTAATACAAACACAAAAATATAAAAAGTCTTAACTTACTCCTGAGAAAGATTTTTTTCAAAAAGCACTTCTATTAAACTTAAAAAAAGTGCTTTTTTGAGAAGCCAACCCAAACAAGGCCCCTTTAGGGCCTTCAGTGGTTCTTTTTGCAAAATTATCCCTTTAAAATACTTCTATTGCATAAACGTCCCGTATACTCGGAAAGGAAATTTATATCTACAGTAAAATCTCTATGAATTAATGAATATTCGATAAATTAATAATTTTAATTAAATAATTTTTTTTCTGATCCTAATTCAGACTAATATACTAAATTACAAATTTTACTAAATACATAAATTAATAATATTTTTTAAAACTTTATAAGAACAATGAAAATATAAATTGATAATTAATTAAATACGTAGAAAAACATCATACAAAATTCATAATATTTAAGTTTATTTTGATTATTTTTATTTTTAAATTTAATTCTTTTCTAAAACATGCATCATGTAATTTTTTAAAGCATGATAAACCCTAATTATTCCCACAACATATGCAAGAATGATTCTAGCCAAATATAAAGTATTACTACCCAAATATAAATAATCTTCTAATAATTATATATCATTTTTTGAAATAAATGTAGATAAACCACGACCTTCTAATAATTATTCCCAAAACATATATAAGACTAATTCTAGCCATATATAGGAGATTTTTGACGAATTAGAAAGGATTTGTGTAATCCTCTTTTACATCCATTGAAAACTATATTCGAGTTATAAAATATAAAATCTCACTCAAAATTAATAAATATTCATTTATTTATAATTTAATAAATTATTCATTAATCGATTTTATAACTCTTGTCAAAACCCCCTCGTTAACGGATTCTTTTTCCCAAATATATGGTTAATAATAGGTTATTATTTAAATTATATTAAATTTAAGTTCTGAAAGAAATCTGATTCCTTCGGATCAAAATAAAATCATATCAGTTTAAAAAGAAAACAATTAGGGAGGCTAAATATTAAAAAAAATCAAAAAAGGATAATTACTTAAGATAAAAAAATTCAATCAAATTAAAAAAATACAAAAAGAGGATAAGTAAAAAATATAAAAAATGAAAAAAAGGATAATTACAAAAATAAAAATAAAAAAATTCAAAAACAAAAGGGATAAGTATAAAAAAAGGTAAAAAAAAATTCATCATAAAATTTGGGATTAAAAAAAAATGTCAAAATTCAAGAATTTTAAAAAAATGGATGAAAAATGGTTTAAAAAAAGAAAAATAAATAAAATAAGAAAACAATTTAAGATTTTGGTTTCGAGTGAAGTTATTGTTTCAAAAAAAATAGAGAATGTATATGATGTGGCCAAATTTAACTTCATACCATGTAATACCCTACATCACACCCACGATCTCCCTCTGCACCCACGATTTGGAATACGTGAAGTTTTACATAACGGTTAACCATATATCTATAAATAGCCTCCCTCATTCAAACAAGGGGAGGACTTTTTCAGAAAAACATCCAAGAAAGAACAAACTTTATTCTCTACTAACTTAGCCATCGGAGTGTTTGTGGGGAATACTTCCCACACTGTTACAGGCCTAAGCATTCGAAGAAGGAAGAGACTCCAACTCCTTTTATTCGACCTCCAAGTTCGAAGTTCTACAAGTTCAAGGTCCTCAAAAAATTTATTGTTGTATTCGGGCAACAACAGTTGGCACCGTCTGTGGGAACGAGATCAAAAGGCCATCACACAAGGTTACTTTCATGTAATCTCTTCAATCTACACTAATGCCACCAAAGAAGTCCCAAACGTCACGCTCTCAGATGGCTACTACTCAAGAAGAAATGATTCCTCAAAGTGAAAACCTTCAAGAACAATTAGAGGTTCCACCCGAGCTCTCAAGAGATACGATGCCAACGATTCCTTTAAGTGAATATGAAGCGCTTATAAAGAAGTTCGATGAAAACAACAGAAAGTTAGATGATTTAATGCTCTTTTGTCCAGCAAGCCCTACCTCAAGAAACGCTCCTCTCTAACCAACATCTTAGCGAAAAGCAAGCTATGGAACAACAAGAGCAAGGTGATCCACATCCTCATAACCAAGAGAGGGTTGAACCTCCAGAAAAAAATCCAAGAGGTGGTAGAAAGCACCTACAAAGGAGAATCAAGAGCATTTGAAAAAGATGCGGAGGAATCTAACTTTTACCATAAAGGAGACAGCTGATCTAAAAAAGATGATTGAACATGTTCTGGAACAGAAGAAGCTGGTTCCTACCGAGGAAACACCACAAAGAAGCAAGGTTCCTTTCCTCAAGGAAATCATGGTGGAACCTCTACCCAAAAAATTCAAGATGCCACAACTAACAACTTATTCTGGAAAGGGTGACCCTTACGACCATCTGTAAAACTATGAGGCGGTGATGCTACTTCATGGATGGGAGGACGCAATCATATGCAGAGCATTTCCGCTTACCTTAACTGAGCATGCACGTATATGGTTTAATAATCTGAAGGAAGGATCAATTTCAAACTTCAATCAGATGAGGAAGGAATTTATAAATGTGTTCCTCATTAATGCTAGAAGATATAAGGACGCTTCATACCTTCTGACTATTAAACAAGATGAGAAAGAGAACCTGAAGGACTATGTTGAAAGATTCCGTGCCGCTACCTTAGAAGTACAAGATCTTCAAGCCACAGTAGCAGTATCACGAATGCTTCAAGGGACAAGATCAAGAAATTTTCAAAAATCTCTTTCCCCTAATCAACCCCTTACTCTTGGAGATCTATTCAATCGGGCTACTAAGTTTATCCTTTCAGAGGATGTCATGAGGCACATCAATACTGGAAATAGAGATAAGAAAAGAAAAGATAGAGATAAAACTAATTATGAAGGGAGAAGGACTGGAAGAGGAAATGAACACAGACAAATTCCAAAGCTCAAATTTGAGAACTTCACACCATTGAGCCAACCACGTTCTACCATCCTGCCAAGAATAGAAGGATCTGGTCTCCTTGCCTTTCCTCCTAAGGCAAACGAGACAATAGGAAAGTTTACAGACGCATACTGTAGGTTTCACAAAACCCATGGACATTCAACTGATAGATGCAGAGAACTGATGAATGAGATTGAATCACTAGTGCACCAAGGAAAGCTTAACAAATTTGTCTACTCAGAAGCATGGAGAAACGAGAAACCGTCTTACTTAAAAAAGGAAAGATATGAAGATAACAAAGGGATGAACGATAAAAAAGATTCCAAGATGACTGAGAAAACCCCCCCCATTTTAGACAACAAGCCATCTCACCCAGCAATATATGTTATTATTGGTGGTGAAACCTTAGCAGGTAAGACTTCTATATCAAGGAAGGCTTATGCAAGGCAAGCTTATGAAGTTAAAAGCATCATGAAAACTCAAGAGAATAAAGAACCAATTACTTTTACTGCCGAAGATCAAGGAGATGTAGTCATGCCCCATGATGATGCAATGGTTATTTCCGAAACTATTATGAAGTTCCCAGTAGAGAGAATTCTCATTGATAATGGGAGCTCTGTAAACCTTATCTATTGGAACTTCTTTGAGAAGATGAATCTATCATATGATAGATTGAAGAAGGTGTCATCCCCACTATTTAGCTTCTCATGAGAATCAGTTCCTATCATGGGATCAATCCAGTTGGCGATCACGCTAGGTGAAGAACCACGTCACATTACAAGAATGGCTAATTTTATGGTAATAAAATCCGTGTCACCAGCTTACAATGCAATCCTAGGAAGGCCTTTGCTCAATGACATGAGAGTCTGCTCTCTTCCAGTTATTTGTTAATGAAGTTTCCAACCTCATGAGGAATTGGGCAAGTAAGAGGAGATAAAAAAAAAAAGCTCATAGCTGTTATGTATCTTCCATCAAAGGAAAACAATTGCTAAGGGATGGAACCTTGGCAATCTCAGAAGACTCAGTTGATAAGCCAAAGCCTGTAGAAAAAGTAGAACTTGTGAGGTTAAAAGATGACTATCCAAATAAGGTCACTTACTTAGGAAGTGGAATGACGGAAGAAATAAAAAGAGAAGTGGTCTCTTGCCTTAAAAAGAACGTGGACATCTTCGCATGGACACCAGCTGATATTCCAGGCATTAGTTTGAAGGTGATTTCTCATCATTTGAATGTGGACCCAAGTATAAAGCCAATAAAGCAGAAAAGAAGGAATATGCCACCTGAAAAGAAACATGCTCTAGAAGAAGAGATAGATAAACTAATTCAAGCTGATTTCATTGAAGAGGTCCAATACCCAGAATGGCTTGCCAATGTTGTAATGGTGAAGAAATCAAATAGGAAATGGAGAGTATGCGTAGACTTCACTAATCTTAACAAAGCTTGCCCAAAAGTTTCATATACTTTACCAAGAATCGACAAGTTAGTGGATGAGACCTCAGGCTATGAGTTGCTAAGCTTCATGGATGCTTTATCAGGATATCATCAGATAAAGTTGAATCCCTCAGATAAAGAAAAGACTGCTTTCATTGCTAAGAGAGGGCCGTATTGTTACAAAGTAATGCCTTTTGGACTAAAAAATGCAGGAGCAACCTATCAAAGAATGGTGAACAAGGTGTTCAAGCACCTTTTAGGTGACACTATGGAAGCTTATGTCGATGATATGATCATCAAAAGCAAGGTAGGTGAGTCTCATATAGAAAAACTCAACCAAGTCTTTGATGTATTAAGAAAATATGACATGAGACTTAACCCCAACAAATGTACGTTTGGGGTTCAATCTGGAAAATTCCTTGGTTACATGATAACTAAAAGAGGGATATAAGCTAACCCAGAGAAGGTGCAAGCCATACTAGAGATGAGATCTCCATCATCTATGAATGAGGTGCAACGCTTAACTAGAAGAATTGCAGCCCTAAATAGGTTCCTTTCCAAGTTAGCTGAAAAGAGCCTTCCTTCTTTAAGACTTTAAGAGGTGGGAAGAATTTTGAATGGACTTCAGAATGTGATAAGGCTTTTGAAGAGCTAAAAGAATACTTGAAGCAGATACCTTTTTTGACTAGACCTGAGCCTAAAGAGCCATTATTTGTATATTTGGGAGTTAGCAAGATGGCTTTAAGAGCAGTCTTATTGAGGAGGGAAGGAAAAGTGGATAAACCTGTGTACTACGTCAGTAAAGTACTTCAAGGTGCAGAGTCTCGATACCCTTTTACTGAAAGGGTAGCATTAGCACTTGTGATGGCTTCCAGAAAATTAAGACCCTACTTTCAAGCTCATCCTATAGTGGTCTTAACAGATTAACCTTTGCATCAGATATTACAAAGACCAGAATATTCTGGAAGACTTACAAAGTGGGTGATTAAACTAGGAGAGTATGATATTTGCTTTGAACCTAGACAAGCAATCAAAGGTCGAGCTTTAGCTGATTTCATAGTAGAATGCACTGGAGAAGAGAAGCTAAACAAAGCAGATGAACACATATGGAAGATGTTTGTCAATGGAGCATCAAGTTCATCGGGGAGCGGAGCTGGGGGTAGTTCTGATCTCTCCTGAAGGAAATATACTAGAGTATTCATTGCACTTTGACTTTTTAAGCTCAAACAATATTGCAGAATATGAAGCACTCATAGCAAGAATGAGCTTAGCCAAGCAACTACAGGTGAAAAGATTGATGGCACATAGTGATTCACAATTAGTGGTTCAACAGTTTCATGGAGAGTATGAAGCAAAAGAACCGATCATACGCCAATACCTTCACAAGGTTAAAACCTTGTCTAAGGAGTTTGAAGAATTCCAATTATTACAAGTTAATAGGAATTCAAATAGTCATGCATACGCTTTGTCCAAATTGGCCTCATCAATGGAAACAAAGGGAAGGATTGTACATCTCAAAGAAGTTCAAAAGCCAAGTATCGAAAAGAAGAACATAGCAAACATTGAAGATGGGAATGATTGGAGAATACCCTTTAAGAAATTCTTAAAAGATGGGGAGCTGCCTTCAAACACACTGGAAGCCAAAAAATTAAAGATGAGAGCAGCTCATTTCACGCTGATAAATGGTGTTCTCTACAAGAAGGGGTTATCCATGCCACTTTTAAGGTGCCTCCAAAAACAAGATGCAGAATATGCGTTAGCTAAAGTCCATGAAGAAATATGTGGACAACATATGGGAGTGAGAGCCTTAGCAGCCAAAGTCTTGCGTGCAGGATTTTATTGGCCTACCTTGAGAGATGATGCTTCAAAGAAGGTAAAGAAGTGTGATAAATGCCAAAGGTTCGCACCTATCCAAAAAGCTCTGCCTCAGATGTTCGAGATGTGATATTGAAACCAACCCCATTTGCTAAATGGGGATTAGATCTCTTGGGACCTTTCCCATAAACAGCGGAGGAAGAAAAATTCTTAATGGTGGTAGTGATTATTTCACCAAATGGTGAAAGTAGAACCATTGGCAACAATAACCGACAAAAATAGAAAGTATGGTTTGGAAAGAGACATACATACATCGATTTGGACTTCCGAATATATGTCCCTGAGATCGAGGAAAGCGATTTGATTGTGACTCATTTAAGGACTTTTTGTGAAAGGCTCCATATCCGAACTTAGCTTTCTACGTGGCATACCCCCAAGCTAATGGGCAAGCATAAAGAAGCAATCGAACTATCTTGGAAGGTCTAAAAATGCGTTTAGATAAGGCGAAATGAGTATGGACAGAAGAGCTTTTGTCAATCCTTTGGGCGTATAGGACAACGAGTAAGGTCTCAACAGGAGAAACACCTTTCAACCTTACCTATGGAATAGAGGCTTTAATCCCAGTAGAAATCGGGGCAGCTTCTCCAAGAATGGTTGAATTTCATGAAGAAGGCAACTCGGAAGCACTTAGAAATAATTTAGACCTCCTAGATGAAAAAAGAGATCAAAGCTATATACGTTTAGCAGCTTATCAACAAAGGGTGGCTCGTTACTACAACTCAAAGGTGAAAGAACAACCTATTGTTGAAGGTGATTTCGTGCTAAGAAAAATGTCCATCACAAATACCCTTGTAGAAGAAGGGAAGCTTCAGCCAAATTGGGAAGGACCCTATCGGGTGAGAAGAATAATTGGTCGGCAACATGCAAACTAGAATCCTTGGAAGGAAAAAAGATTCAAAAGACTTGGAACACCAATCATCTGAAGCTTTATTTTCAGAGCATGTACATTTTTTAAATTGTAAGTTATATATAAATAGAAATAAATGGCACCGTAGTTACGGTCCCATGGTTTTTTTCCCCTTTATTGGGGTTTTCCACATAATTATCGTGTGTTTTAATTTCTCATGCCAACGGGTTTTCAAGAACAAGAATGACATGGTCTCACTTTAAATCCCTAGCAATGAAAGTACACCTCTTAAGAACCTGATCTTCTATAAAGGAAGAGATGAACGGTTCGCACCTTAGATTTTCATTCTATGGGGGAATGAAAGTACAAATCTTAAGAACCTGATCTTCTATAAAGGAAGAGATGAGCGGTTCGCACCTTAAACTTTCATTCTACGGGGGAATGAAAGTACGTATCTTAAGAACCTGATCTTCTATAAAGGAAGAGATGAGCGGTTTGCACCTTAAACTTTCATTCTACGAGGGAATGAAAGTACGTATCTTAAGAACCTGATCTTTTATAAAGGAAGAGATGAACGGTTCGCACTTTATATTTTCATTCTGTGGGGGAATAAAATACGAATCTTGAGAATATCGTATTCTATAGAGGGTTCATATCTTAAACATTCATCTTACGGGGAATGAAAGTTCACACATTAAAAACCTGATGTGTGGTCTACACATCGAAAGAGAGAACACAACAACAAAATATTATGAAAGAAAACTATAAATAATCACTTTTATTGAAAGTTTACACATCATCACTATGAACTAAATAAGGAAACTATAAATAATCATTATAGAAGAAAAAAGATTGTTATGGAGCAGGATGTACAAGTTGTTCATTACATACAGGGGAAGGCATCTCATCAAAAATTTACTCATCATCCAAACCCTGCAAAGCTGAGATCTCATCATCATGTCTTTCGAAGGAGACTCCATTCTTCCTAAAAAACTCCCAAGGGCCAATAAGATCATCTAAGTCATCATGAAGGCCGGAGTTTAAAGAGATAGTAACATCCTCCTCAGTGGGATCAAAACTCCTCCAAGGTAAAGGCTCAACAATGGAGCTAGTCTTTGAAAAGACTAACTCGGGATAAGCACGACCATGTTCCTTCTCAAGAAGCTTTCGATCAAGATAAAAGCCAATCTTAATGAAGGTAACACCGACTACACATTTCCTTTAAAAACAATTTAAATGGCTCATGATATTCTCGAACAGCAGTAGTACGGATAGATTGTCGATAAGCATCTAAAGTTTGACAAAGGAAAGATATCTCATCCTTCAATGTAGAAGTAGCCTGTCATTCAGAAGCTAAATCTTTCTCAAGATAAGTGATAGTCAAACATAAAGATGAAACCTTATCTCCGAGTCTCTTGTTCTCATCATTTAAGGTGGAACATTTGGATGCATATCCTCTCAAACTAGCAAGTTCCACTTCTGAAGTTTGAAGGTGGGCAGTAATCTCCTTGTTGTGTTTTCGAAGGTCCTCAATAGTCAACTACAACTTCTTCTGATAAATGTTTGAATCTTCTAAGCGTTGATTTAAGGATCTCATCAACCCAAACGCCAAAGAAGAACGGTGAGTACCCTATCCCCAATAAAGAAAAAGACATCAAAATTAAATTATCCGTAAGAAAAAGGTAAAACAAAAGAGACAAATACCTCAACCAAAAGACGTTCAGCAACATCTAAATTCTCTAGCATATTGGCAAAATAAGATTCCTTATCTCGTAGAAGAATAGAAGAATACATTAATCTATAAGCCACCCCAGGTTGAGTAATACTATCTGTATCAACTAAACCAGGATAAAACCTAAAAGGTTCCCCTTTTAGGGTAATCCTAAGTTTAGCATGATCCTTATATATCCGATGAATTGCTTGAGGTGGTTCCATGAGTGGAAAGTGAGATTGACATCTAAAAGAGACTCAGAACGCAGCTCCCTTCTTTCACGATGTGAAACCACAAGGTTTTCAGATGATAATAAGGGGTTAGAACCCTTTGATGCATCATTGTTGGCTTTATTTAGAGGGTTAGGACCCTTGCAAGTGTCAAGGTTAGAACCCTTGAAAACATTAAGGTTCAAACCTTGTGGAGCATCAGGATTAGGGTCAGAACCCCTGGAGGAAGCCTTAACAACTTCAGAATCGACAAGGTTAGCACCTTTGGATGTAGGAGACTTCAATCTTTTTTGAGGAGGAGATGCACCTAATGTAAGAACCTGAGAAGATCCGGGTTGAGAAAGTTTCGAAGTCTCATTATCTCGAGCACGCTTTTGTTGACCCGTTTGGAGAAGCAGCAAATGCAGAGTTCTTGGATACCATGTCTAGTAAAAAAAATATTAAATAAAATTATTAAAACATATGCTGAAGGTCATAGTCAAATATATTCTAAAAAAAATCACCTTGGCTCAAATAAGTCTCTTTGCCTGTAGCATCACCATGAAAGGATGAAAAGATAAGAAGAAGAATAAGAGGACAACGAAGGAGAAGGTGGAAGAACTCCCCACCCTGCAACCCTTAAGTTAGAAGGGGTCATAAGGGCACTGATATTATGGCAGGAACGCTCAATAACATGAATCTCAGGAACAAATTTCTCTCTAAGTGGGGCATAAGGTTTTCATGATACCCCCTTTCTGTTCCAACACCATTGGTAAGGATCTTTCCAAGAACCTTTCTGGGGGTAAACAAGAACCCATCTATCTTCATAATTTTTTATAGGAAGGAGATCATCAATAAGGAAAGAATAAGTCCCGTGAAGGACATGATGACCAGACTTATCTTTACAAGGTTGAAGCTCAAAAAAGAGATGAAAAAGGTCAACTGAGAACCTAAGCCCACTTATAAAGCAAAAAATATGAAAGCTTATAAGAAACCTCCAGGAATTCGGATAAAGCTGAGCAAGAGATAGCTTGTTAAGCTTCAAGAACTCTATGATGAAGGAGGGCATTGGAAAGCGAATGCCCATATCATGTAACGCCTAATGAATGGCAAAAGACATACCAGGGGCGAAACAAAAAGGACAATTGGGGTCACCAGGAAGACTAATTCTCTAGTCGGAAGGAATCGAATACTTAGCCTTGAAACTTTGAACATCACCTTCATTAAGAGAAGTAGGAAGATAAGCGCCTATCACGAAGTGAGACTGAGGTCCAAAAGGTGTAACAGGTCTACTAGTTTGCTTCGTTCGAGCCATGACAAGGTGATGCTATATATATATATATATACATATATTATTAATTAATTAATTACTTAATATATATATTTATAATCTTTAGTGCTGTCGGCTGATGAAAGGCAAAGGTAATTAATTAATTAATTAATTTAATAATACCTTCAAACTGCGGAGAAACGAAGCCATGCAAAAATCTTTGATGATCACAGGAAGAATACCGAAAAATACTTTAACTCAGCTACGATGCCAAAAGTCTTTAACCCAATAGAGGCTGTGTAATTCTAAAAGTGGGGTGGGAACTTCCTTATATAGAAATCGAAAGGTAAGAGCTCAAATTTGAGTTGAACTCAACAAATAAATCTTTATCCGATAAAGATAAATTCAAGTGAGCTTTATCCAACCATATTATCTAGATAGAGATAGATTTAAATTAGTTGTATCTTATCTGGGGATAAGTTCAAATATTATTAGTAGGATAAGTTTAAAAGAAGTTTGAATTTGAAGCAAATAAGGACCTACTTCTCTCTTTAAGGTTCTAACCTAAAGATAGAAGTGGGGAGCAACTAATGTGGCCTAATTTAACTTCATACCACGTAATACCTCACTTCACACCCACTATCTCCCCTTGCCCCCATGATCTCGAACACATGATGTATTAACGTAACTGTTAATCATATATCTATAAATAGCCTCCCTCATCTAAACATGGGGGAGGGACTTTTCGGGAAAAAAACATCCAAGAAAGAACAAAGTTTATTCTCTACTAACTTAGCCATCGGAGTGTTTATGAGGAATACTTCCCACACTATTACAGTCCTAAGCATTCGAAGAAGGAAGAGACTCCAACTCCCTTTGTTCGACCTCCAAGTTCGAAGTTCTACAAGTTCAAGGTCCTCAACAAATTTACTGTTGTATTCAGGCAACAACAGTATATATATATATATTGTAATTTAACTAAGATATAAATAAAATACTTATTAATAGCATATAAATAATGACACTTAATATTATTCAAATTAGCACCTAACAATAGTGTATTTAGTCAAATAATTTTTGCTGAAAATATTCATGTTCTAATATTAATTCCTCATCTTTAGAAATGTCAGATTCATTTAATTTTTTTTACTAATTATCTATATTTCAACTTTCATAATGGTTTTATTAGAAATGTTTATTTGCATTTATATTTTTACTAGTCAAACAAGGGGTAAATTTTTCATGTGGTCATGTGTTATGGCTGATTTCCATTTTGGTCATTGTGTTTCAATTTGTTTTTTTTTTGTCATTAGATATTAATTTGTTTTCACAGGTTAGTCACTTGGGATTTTTCGGCCAAATTTAGATGGCGTGGCGGCCGGAAATGCCATGTCACTCTTTTTAAGTAAGGCGAGTCGTGACCTCTCTTTAGCTGGGATGAGAGAAAAATATATATATAAAAAGAAAGAGTGATGTGGCATTTCTAGCCGCCACGTCATCTAAATTTGGCCGGAAAACCCCAAGTGACCAACCGGTGAAAACAAATTAATATCTAATGACCAAAAAGAAACAAATTGAAACACAATGACCAAAATGAAAATCACCCATAACGAGATTACTATGGTAATATGGGTGGGAATATTATATGGTTGGGAATATTGTGGCAATTTAATATAACCATGTTTGGTTGAGAACTCTTATCATCGGGAATAGTTCATAACCAAGTTATAAGATTACTACATGCTTGGTAATCCAAGACATACACCAAATTTGGTGGTAATAAGATTACCAACTTTCTTGGTAATGTGATATTACCATCTAGATTATCACCAGTGCAATACCAAACATGGCAATATTTTCAGATTACCACATAACACTTGATAATCTTTCTACATTACCACAAACCAAACGGCCCCTAAAGGCTATCGTTACAAATGAATGGTGGGTGTTGATTAAAAAAACAAAAAGAAAAACACTACAAGAAAAACATGAATTTCATACGATCGCACGATTTTAGTTTCCGTGTCAAATTTGTCATGGAAATTGACATGAAACAAAAGTTAGTACTCTAACAAAGTTGTCATATATGGGTACCAAATTATGATAATTTTATCACTGTATTTAACACCATTTATATTTTTGTCTAAAATTTAGATAAAAACAAAACTATTCCCAAACCATGTCGAAAACTGTGATAACCACATCATACCCTTATTTGGCATGGTTTTTGGCATGGCGAACCCAAAACTGTGCCAATGGCAAGCCCGGCCCTAGGCATAGGCGACCAAGGCCTACGCCTAAGGCCCCTATATTTTCTCGGGCCCTGAAATTTTTATTTTTTACAAAAAATATATATATAATAATAATAATAATTATTATTATCTTATCTCATAAAATTTAAAATGTTTTTAAATTATAAAATTTTTAATTTATGATTAATATCCAATAAATTTATTGTTATAATAAAGCCCCACAATTGTCTAGGCCCCACAATTTTTTTAATTATATTTAAAAATTTTATTTATTATTATCTAATATCTATCCATATAGTTATAATAATGAATTTTTTTTAAACTATAAAATTTATATTAAGATATCAAGATGTAATAAATTTGTCGTCATTATAATCTATTAAATAGATTAATGAAGTTAATATTGGGACTTGGATCACTTGGTTCTAGCATTATAATATAGTTATGATTTTGAGATTTAAATTTTTTAAAGCTATAAAAGTTTTCTTATTTAATTGATTCATGATCATATCAAGATGCAATAAATTTTGGTTTTATTATATTTATGATGCCTTTATAATCTATTTAAATGGATTAATAAAGTTAATACTAGGACTTGAATCTAACGTTAACATTGTAACCTTACAATCTTAACAATCTTAACATTCTAATATTCCAAAATATCAAATAAATAAATAAATAAATAAATAAATAATAATAATAATAATAATAATAATAATAATAATAATAATAATAATAATAATAAAGCCTCTACACTTCTATTTAAGGGGTTAATTGATAGTTTTGCATCTCAAAAGGCAAGAAAAGTGAACTTTAATTGATTTTTTCTTTATTTTTTTTTATGCATTGCAATAATTAAACAAAGGACTATAAGGATATCTCCAAATTTTTTCTAGGTTAATATTTTGTTTATCATAATTGTTAATAGTAATTCATATTTTTATTTTTATTATATAATTCAGTATTTAATAAAAATTATTAAAAAAATTATGATTTTCTTAGGGCCCCATTTTCGCTAAGACCGGCTCTAACCAATGGAATATATAACATTTGGCACGGTTTTGGGTTCACCATGCTAAAAATTGTGCCAAACAACCCAAAACCATGTCTAAAACCGTGTCAATCGAATATATCAGACAAAAATTTATTTATATTATGTGAGAATGTAGGCTTTGAAGAAGACATTCAAGACACTAGATCATGACGTCAATATAAGGCGTTCTTGGATCAAGTTATATAAGCTATAAGCTTAAATTGGCATACTTTATAGTAATTATTCTTTTTGGAAAAAAAATGTCATACTTTTTTGCAGCACTCAAACAGTTGAGGTGTACATATCAAAGACCTCTTATGGATGCAATACTTTTCTAAGTTTCGGTTTGATTTTGGTTCTACTTTGTAATCATGGTCTTGATTGGATCTCTTGAACAAGAACTGACTAATCATTTAAGATTACTGCAAGTCCAAGTTTCAGAAGTGCAACAGAGGTTAAGGTATATGCTTTTGGTAGTCTAACATACAACTTTTGTTTCAAGATCCGAGGCGTTTATTGATCTTTCTCAACATGGTAAAATTTAAATCTTCTTATTAATTTACTTGTAAATTTATGGCTTCTCAATTCATTGCTTTGTTGTTGTTCTGAATTTGTGTTGTTAGTCCTCAAGCAATGATATGATAGTGCTTTTGTTAGTTAAAGTTTGGTTTCTTTTTAGCATATTTGGCTTGAAATGAACATCCTTTTGTTTTGGATTATGGTTTGCTTGTATTGAAATTTGGTATGCTTGAACTTTGCTAGTTATATTGTTCTAAATTTTGTTTTGCTACTTCCTGTGTGATGATATCATAATGCTTCACTTAACTAATATTTTTAGTGTAGATAGCCTGGAAATGGAAGGTCTGTGATTTTAAGATTAGGTAGATTGATCTTAAAATTTGGTATACTTGGAATCTTTTTTGCTAAATTGTAAATTTACATATGAATTTGTTGTTGTATTGTTCTAAGTTTGTGATGTTACTTCCTATGCAATTATATAGTGTTTGTTAGTCAGAATGAGCCTTGATGGGCTTTGTTCATGGATGGCCGAAGAATAAAAAAATCTCACAAATTAAGAATGATGTTCAATTGTAAAAAGCACATTAATATGTATATGTTGTTCTGATTTAAGACTATATATATATATATATATATATTTATCAATTAATGTCAACGAGGGAAGCATAAAGTTAAGGAATGAATAAGAAAAAGATATTGATGATCCAAAGAGATGAAGTCTATTTGCATGGAGCAAGAGCAACCTAAACAATCTCTCTCATTTCGTTAATGACATTAATGGAATATCCAAATGGGCACTAAACTCTTCTCTCTATGGATAAGATGATAAGAGGGGTTGACTTTTTTCTTTTGGTTAAACAATGGTGTTCCAATAATGGTCTGGTTGAGCTTCTTAGGCATAAGAACAAGTAATAGTTCAGTTTAGTCAATGAGCTTTTAGTAATCATTATTTGCTAATTTTATGAAGAGATGATGATGTTATTGTTGGACTTTATGAATTGGTCAAAGCTTAGGATAATGCTTTGGATGACCAATTAGTGATTATGTTTAATTAAAAGTGAATTAGACTTGACTAATTTATTTTAGAGAAAGTTGATTCATCTTCCATGGGTGGATATGTTGTTATAATCATTGTGCTTATTAATTTATGCAAAGATTACATTACATGAACATATCTGCCACTTTCAATAATATACAAACATCTGAAGGTACAAGAATTTAGTTCTGAATTCAACAATATTATATCTAACTCCATAGCGAAGCTTAGAATCCTTTTTGCTAAATTATAAATAGTATTTTTCCCCTTTTTAAAGCATATTTATTGCGAAATTGAGGTATGTTTGCCTTACTAAGAGAATCATTGCTAACCTACTTCATTTTCATTGTACTAACTCTTCTATTTGTTGTTCTAGCTGTAATAAACTAATTGCCAGCTATCAAGTAGAAGAAAATTGTGGGTTTTAGCATTTGAGTTCATATTTGTGACACTGATAAAAGTATGCCCAAGTTTTAAATTTGATGCTTAATAAAACATGCAATTTAATGGAACAAATTAATTGCTTCTTCATTGATTAGTTATTAGTTTATTAAACATATGATATCAACATATTTTGATTATTGCATTTATTCTATTGTCTTGTTTTTCAGTAGTTAAATTTTCTTGTTGGTTAGACTTAACAAATGAATTATATTTTCATGTTCTATGACATCTCTCGAAAGACATTGGTGAATAAGTATTTAAAAATATTGTTTGTGACCTAATTAATGCAAAATAATGGCCATATATAATTTTGTTCATAGGCCCAAAAATGTTGTCAAGAAAGTGGATGTATAATTGAAATCTACCTGGATGAAAAGGAATGACTAATGAATTTATTGCCGGGGTGGATGAATTTATCCAATTTGTAGTTAGTCAAGATGACTCTTATAAAAATGGAGAGAATATTAGGTGTCCTTGTTTCAAGTGAAAAAATACCCGATTCTAGCTCCAGATGATGTTTCATATTTATATCACCATGGGCTTAAACAATATTATTGGAACTGGGCTTGCATGGGGAAGAATTATCCCCAGTTAATGAGGTGCTGAATGAGGATCGTGACCAAAGTGTAGAACATGTGACGAATTGGGGTGACTATGAGCAGATGACTTGGGTTCAAATAATGGTGTATGATTGTCTGTGTTCTCGTGTTTTGCTATGGGACCCATCTCATTGTAATGATGAAGCTGATCCAAGTGTGCAACCACCATTAGATGAGCCCATTTTTAATTTTCAAATTGATGAAAGAAGTCAATTATCTGCTAGATTTTTTAATGTGTTAAAAATTATTGACCAACCTCTATATGAAGGATGTGAGAATCACTTCCAGTTATCTTTTGTTTCTAGGATGTTATCTATCAAGTCTGATGTTAACATGTCTGAGGATGATTTCAATTCCATGATTATCGTAATTAAAAAAGTTCTTACTCCAGATAGTGCAATGACAACTGATTATTACCATCACAGGAAAACCATGAATGAACTAAATTTGCCCGTGGTTAAAATAGATGCTTGCAAAAAATGGTTGCATGTTGTATTGGAAACATGATGCTACAAAAGTTTCTTGCAAGTTTTGTGATGAGCTGTGGTATAAACAGATCAAGAGCCGACGTAGGATACCTAATAACCATACTCATAAAAGAATTACACAAGCAATACTAACATACTTACCACTAACTCCAAAATTACATAGGTTGTATGCTTCTAATGCTACAACAAGGCATATGACTTGGAATGCTAGTCATGAAAGAAATGAGAGAGTAGTGTAACATCCATCTGATGCCGAGGCATGAAAACATTTTAATAGAACTTATCCTGATTTTGCCGAGGAACCTCGTAATATTCGTTTGGGTTTATGTGCTGATGGCTTAGCACTGCATGGCCAATTTGGGAGGATTTATTCATGTTGGCCAGTGGTTATGACTCCTTATAACCTTCCACCAGGCATATGCATGAAAAGTACCTTATATATTCTTATCTCTAACTTGTCACGGGCCTAGGAATTCGAAGAAGAACATAGATGTTTTTCTACAACCTTTAATTGATGAGCTAAATAATTTATGGGTTTCTAGTGAAATGACATATGATATTTCCAAAAATGAATATTTTCACATAAGGGC
Source organism: Dioscorea cayenensis subsp. rotundata (assembly GCF_009730915.1). Lineage (NCBI taxonomy): Eukaryota > Viridiplantae > Streptophyta > Magnoliopsida > Dioscoreales > Dioscoreaceae > Dioscorea > Dioscorea cayenensis. Next base: position 10,116,276 of record NC_052477.1, on the reverse strand, counting down.
TGAACTTTTGTGGACAATTAATGATTTTTTTGAGTATGGGATGCTATCTGGGTGGAGTACTGCAGGGGTTTTAGGATATCCAGTATGTAAGGAGAACTCTAATGCTTTTCATCTACAAAATGGTAGGAAGGCAAGCTATTTTAATTATCATCAAAAGTTCTTACCATGAATTCATGTGTATCATAAGGACAAGAAGTCTTTTATTCGAGATCGTGTGGAAAAGAATTGTATACCACCAAGACTATTGGGGATGAAATTCTTGATTGGGTTATGATGTTTATGCTCATTATGTGTTTCTCTTATCTTGTCATTAGAGTTCTTTATTAACCTATGCTTTGCACTACCCTATTTATAAATGAAGCGTGTAGGATGTAGGCTGATATTTAAGCTTTGGTCCATACATCTGGAAATCTGTATGTGACAATTTACTTCTTGTTGTTGTTGTTGTTGTTGTTGTTATTGTTGTTGTTGTTGTTATGTATTTTTGTTGTTGTTATGTATTTTTTTTTTTATAAAATTATATAGTTTACCATGGAAATCAAATCACATGCCCATAAGATTGTTTATTTTTTAATGGATGTAGGAGGAATTTGACAAAGCAATAGTAGATAAATGCAGTCAAGGGGTAGATGAGAATTATATTAACCAAGATGAACTATGGGCTGAGATAGACATCAAAAGTCATAACAAAGTGGTAGGAAAGGGTAATATTGTTAGGCATATGTCTTCATCCACTTACAAGCCAAGCTTGGGATCTTTTGAATCAATTGAACAACTTCGCGACAAAGTTATTGAATTGGATACTGAGCTTGCTAGGTCTCGTACTGAGGCTGATGATCATTTACAAGCTGAGTCGGCTTGTCGCGAGTTATTTAAATCATCATTTCTTTCCACACATCGTGGGGAAGGTATTGACCTTTCTAGCATGCCTATTTTTTTGCTTGTATGCCACATGCCCCTCAAGCACCGACATGAGACTCACAAACACATGCCGATGGACATTCTCCAATGCCAAAGAGTGTCCGTATTTATCCACCTACCGATAACTCTCTTCAAGACTTGGAGGATGATGTAGAGGGTTTTTGATAATGTACATGATTTATGCTATGAGTTTTTTAAAATTATGTTAGATTGGACCTTATTGTTGTCATGTTATGATTATAATAACAATTTTTTTTTATTTTACAAATATTGCAATATATATTTTGATGAAATTAAATGTAGGTTCGATTATTAAATAAATCCATTTGTAATTTTTTTAAATAAAACTATGCCAAATTCTTTGACAAAAACCATGCCAATGTCCTTACTAAATTTAAAACCGTGTCAAAATAAGTGATAAAAAATGTGGCAACAACTATGTTAGATTGAAAACTGTGCCAAAAATTATCTCCATGCCAAAAACCATGACAAGATGCACCATGCCAAAAACCATGACAAACGAAACTATGCCAAATACCAGTGACAAAATTCATCGTGCCAAAAACTGTAACAATCGACACCGTGCCAAAATCTATGGCAAACTAACCCATGCCAAGATCCATGACAACATCCACCGTGCTAATAACCGTGACAAATACCATGCCAAAAATGATGACAACATAATCTGTGACAAAAAAATACAGTGTTAAAAATCGTAACAACAAAATCGTGACAAAACAAAACCATGCCAAATATGGTGCCAAAAAGCCATGACAAAATTGTCACTGTCTAGTAAAATCATGAAAAAATCTGAAACATTTTTACTATTCCATGATAAATTATATTTTTTACACATGTTATAAGCACGGTTATGTTTCCATGATAACATCAGTTTGTCATGGTTTTTTGGCTCATTTATGTGCCAAATTTGTCGTGCCAAATTCCTTTTTCCTTGTAGTGAAACATTCTTTTTAAGTGCTAACATTGCTAGAAAGAAGAGATATTTAAAAATAATAATGCAATGATGTTAGAGATATCAACACGCTATCTTCTTGCATGCATGCAAATTAGTTCTCATACTTTTTAAATATCAAATCTATTGATTCTCAAGCATGCAGGACCATGATTAGCCTCCGTATATTTCTATACTTTACACATGCATGTAAACCTTGCTTTTTGTTGGGAAGTACAGGACAATCATAGCCACAAAATTGGTGTTTTTTGTGAATTACTATAGCACTAAGTATGACACTAAGTATGGTATTATAGCAAATAGTGTGGGTACATAGCACTTAAGCATGGTATTATAGCAGCCATGCTATTCTCAGAAACTCTAACCCGAAATTAGCACAGTCTCTTGCATAGTGCTACTGCCCATGCAATTATTGGGAATTTTCTGCCTCTGTAGCACTATTACTATAGCTGTAGTACTAAGGGAAAGTTCAAAATCCTATAATTTACACATCTTTTCCATGATGACGTGTTACTGCCAATGCAACCCTCATATTTTCTCGGTACCATAGCTATAACACTGTAGCAATGAGTGAAAATTCCAAAATCTATAATTTGCACAGACTGAGAAGGATTACTATAGCAAAGTGTCGATTTATGAATTTTTAGGACCTCTTTTCTTCTCCTTTTTGAGTGCAAAATTGGATCAAAACTGTACACTATGAAAAATGCAATCAAACATACAAGCAAAGCTCGACAACTTAGAGTGGGAAACCTTTTCAATTTAGGTATGAAAACCACATGACCCTAAAGCCACTTATAACCCTTTTTAACTATGTCAGCAAAAGGATAACAATGTCTTCTCTATATTCAATTAGAGGGATACAAATTTAGAGGCATCAACAATCAACAAAATGCTCTCAACGGACACATTTCATAAAACACAAACATGGACGATAAAACACCAAGAAGTTATTAAAAGAATGATCAAAATGGATAAATAGGATAAGCTTCTTGCAAGAATTCTCTATCCAAAGTTTGGGTGAAATGCAGTGTTATATCACTGTCTGATCATCTTATTCGAGCTCACTTTCTCTACTTCTATACTTCTTCTTTGTTTCACCTTCGTATGAAAGCCTCTCACTTTTCTCTCTTAATTTGAATAGTAACATCCTTGCATTACAAGAAAAACCAAGAATTTGGCACGGTAGATTTGGCATATAAATGAGCCAAAAATCCAAAACAAACTGATTTTGACATGAAAACATAATCATGCCTATAGCATGCTTGACAAATATAGTTTTTCACGTAGTAGTAAAACCATGCCAAATTTTGTCAAAATTTTACTATATTATGCCAATTTTGTCACAGTTTGTAGGCATGGTTTTAACACCATTTTTGGCAAGGTTTAGTTTGTCACGGATTTTTGCATGGTTATGTTGTCATGATTTTTGGCATGGTTTCATTTGTAATTGTTTTTGGCATGGTTTCATTTGGCATGGTTTATTTTGTCACGCTTTTTGACACGATTATTGTCATGGTTTCGTTTGGTATGGTTATTGGAATCGTTGATTTTGTTACGGTATTTGGCACAGGTTAGGTTGTCATGGATTTTGCCATGGCTTTGATTGTCATGGATTTTGGCACAGTTGAGTTTGTCATGGTTTATTATGTCATGGTTGTTGGCATGATAAATTTTGTCACGCTATTTGGCACGGTGGATTTTGCCACGGTTTTGGGCACGGTGGACCATGTCATGGTTTTTGGCATGGATATGATTTTTGGCACAGTTTTTGTCATGATTTTTGGCATGGTTTTAAATTTAACATAGTTGCTGGCACATTTTTTGTCACGTTTTTTGGCAGAGTTTTAAATTTAGTAAGGATATTGGCATGGTTTATGTCATGGAATTTGGCACAATTTTATTTAAAAAAAATACAAATAGATTTATTTAATAATAGAACTTACATTTAATTTCATCAAAATATATATTGCAATATTTGTATAATAAGTAAAAATGTTATTACACTCATAGCATGACAACAATAAGGTCCAATCTAACATAACTGCTCACAACTCTTAACATAAACCATGTACATTATCAAAAACCCTCTACATCATCCTCCAAGTCTTCAAGAGAATTATCTGTAGACGGAGAAATACGGACTCTTTTCGGCATTGAAGAATGCTCATCGGCATGTGTTTGTGAGTCTCCTGTTGGTGCTCGAGGGGCATGTGGCACATAAGAAAAAATAGGCATACTAGAAAGGCCAATACCTTGCCAACAACGTGCAGCAAGCAATAATGATTCAAATAACTCGTGATGAGCCGTCTCAGCCTGTAACCAATCATCAGCCTCAACATGAGAGCTAACAAGCTCTGCCTCCAATTTTTTAACTCTGTCACAAAGTTGTTCAGTTGATTCAAAAGATCTCAAGCGTAGCTTTTAAGTGGATGAAGACATCTGGTTAACAATATTATCCCTTCCTACCACTTTGTTACGACTCCGATGGCTATCTCATCCCATAATTCATCTTGGTTAGTAGAATTCTCATCTACCCTTTGATTGCATTTATCTACTATTGTTTTGTCAAATTCCTCTTACATCCATTAAAAAATAAACAATCTTATGGACATGTGATTAGATTACCATGGTAAACTATGTAATTTTATAAAAAAAAAACTACATTATTAAGAATTAAAATCCATAAAAATTCAAAGAACAAACTCATTTATTCAAACAAATAAAAAACCACATGCTTAAATACAAACATTATCTAATTTGGAGAATATGACATTCAACATTAAAAAAAAATGAAATGTTAAGTGCAAAAACACAGCCAGAGAGTAACAAAGTCCTACAACATGCTCAAACACATGCTTATTTTAATGATTATTTTTGTTCAATGTGGATCAAAGTCCTACAACATTGTGTATCCATAACAAACCTTATTAACTTGCTCATAATACATGACATTAGAGGGAATTGTATTTACAAAACTCTATGAAGTCCATTGGTTTAATATCATGTATTATGAACAAAGTCCTACAACATTATATATGCACAATTGAGTATGCAAAAAATATAAGGTTAATGGAATTATTATATCTCAACATCAATAAAATAGAAATAAATAATAGTTTATCCCAAGCATGTTTAGTAATCTTAACCCAATGAACTCATAAATTCATTACAATTCATTCACCAATGAATTATTTAATCCAATTAATAATAGACCAAAAAAATGAAGAAACTAACGTCACGCACTTATTAATAAAAATAATATACAGCAAACTAATCTAAATAATTAAGGGATTAATAACTTATTAACCATTTTCTTAGTATAGTTCATGTACTGGTAAATGGCAATAGTTCTAATAAATCTTAGGTCAACTCTAATTGGGCTCAAAATTATAATATGATTTCAACCATTGAGTGTGTAATAAGGTTTTAATTATTACTTATGTGAGAGTGAGTTAAAACTATTGGGACATAAATAAAGGTCCCTAGGGAGACCATGCCATGTTCTATGAATATAATTACTTGAGAGATGACAAATTGACCATACACATTTTGAATGGGTGCCTAAACTGCCACAGAGAAACCAACCCATTTTCTGTGAAGAAGCTATACAAATGAAGCTGGTCCCATAGACCACACTGGCATGCAAACAAAACCAAGAAAGAAGTTCAAATACCATGAATAATTATCTTTTATTTGTCCCAGGAAACAGAGCTAATAAGTGATGTTAAACTACCTTGTTGAAGCTTTATGGAAGGGCAAGAACTAGCACTACTTCAGGTTTTGTTATACTATTTAGAAAGAATGATAAATCTGAAATTTCTGATATTCAACCTTTTTTTTAGGCATGTTCTTTTCCACTGCCATTAAAAACAATTCTGAATGAGACATTATGTTTTTTTTTGCTAGTTCATTCATACATGTGATATTTGTTTAGGTTTAAGATATAAATGTTTTTCAATATTCAACTTGGAGCATAGTGAACAGTCTGAATGAAATGGTTGTCTTGAATTTATTGATGATATTCTGAAACACATGTTTGTATTATATAATATGTATGTCTTAGCAACTTGTTGTGAAACATGCATGATGCCAAGCATAAAACAAATCTCACTTTAGCCCTACCTAATACTCTAACTATTATTCTTGATAAGCAAGGTATTAGTGGCCGAAAATCTATATTATATTATTAAATACAACTAGCTATACCCACCCACTTGATTTTCTCTAATATGATTAATTACAATTTACCTCATTAGTGTGAATAAGTATCTAGTTCCCCCATTTGCAAGTTAAAATCTTAGTCAAGAAACAGATCATTTTTTTAATGTTTGAGTACACTTACCTTCTTCGGTTTGTCGTCTTAGATTTTTCCTTAGTAAAAATACATACACCTTGACAGTGACCTCACATATCATGAATAATTTAACTTGAAACAATCACAATATTAAAAAATTAAAAAAAATCAAATACAAATTTCAAAATAGAGAAGTTCAAATAAATCCCTTATGTTCAACGTAGATGTATATGAAAACAAATGACCCTAGTTTTAAGCAAAATATTCCAATAAAATCACATATTTCAATGCTTTTAATTAAATTCTAAAAAATTAAAACTAAAAACTAAAAACAATAATCCCTACCATTCACACGAAACCTAAACTCCTAACTTCAATTTCAAATGCATTTATTTTGAGAAAGTTATCTCATACTTACAACAATTTGTGTGACATGACCAACCTCGAGTTTACAATCCTTCTTTTTGTGTGTATGGGTAAATCATTCTTTTGATGTCAGCTCTTTGCCTAATACCTCCACCTAGAGAAAAATGTAATAAAGAAAAGTTAAAAGTTAGGGTAAATTATAAAACAAAAAAATGTTAATGGTATTTATATGGATTAGGGGCATTACCAGTCTAAGGAGGTGCACAACAGTGCTGACAGATACACCACGGTAAATAACGGTGGAGGAGCTCCTAATTTCTGCCCTATTTTTTTCACTTATTCTCTTAAACTCCTCTAACTCCCAATGCCTCTGTAAACCTTCCTAAACTGCAGGAGCCATCCAAAAATGGAGCCTTGTAAAGATTATGTGCAAGATATAAATTTTTCTTTAACCATTCACTCGCCTCATGGTTGAAATGCCACACTGAAGATTCATGTTATGCCTCCCACATGTATATGCCCTAGGAAAAAAGAAGGTTAACCAAAGTTATTGTTTTTCTCATAGTTAACATACATAATTAAAAAGTAATTAATGAATTTAATGGTTTAAATGATATTTAACCTAAAAGTGGTGAATATCCTTTGCCTCACATCTTTGTGTACTTTCCCCATCTAGTCCATGCCTCTTTATAGAGACATTTAACCAATTCATGAGCTGCTCTCTTAACTTCTTAATCTCTTGAAAAACCATGATATAAAAACACTTTAATTAAAATGGAGAACATTACTTTAAAAAAATTAAACACAAAATTATAAAATTATCATAACATAGAATTCTAATTACATAATTAGGCTATATGGGGTGATAACCTAGGGGAGCAAGTGCTCGCAGACTCATTAGAGGGCCCCTCCATTGCTATGGGTAGAACCTCAATGGTATGAGTAGAAGTCTCAACATGTGGAACTGGAGGGCTTTGTGCAACTGGAGCAACTATTGAAGGTTGTGGAAATTGGTGTTGATGGAGTCATTTTAGTTGTTACTTGAATATTTGGATATATACAAGGAGGCATTCTCAAATCTGCAGGTGTATTAGATACTACTGCGGGGTTAACAGATCTTTGATGAATATTTATGGTGCATCAGCCCCGGCATGATGTGGATCGACCACTAGATCGACGTCCAGACTGACCCCGTCCGGAGGCTACCATAAATTAATCTTAAATGGTGAAACTAAAAAACCAACTTGGACAATAATGAGATAAGTATAAAAACATAAACATCTAAAAAAATATAACCATGCCATTTGGACACATATGATTAAATTAGCTTTGATCTACTAATTCTAGTGACATGTGAGATAAGTCTTTTGCGAAGTTTCACTAATATTATAACTAAACCTAAGCAATCCTTTACAAAGAAACATAAAATTATGATTCAATGTCCAACTTAATACAAATACCACTACAACAAAATCACAGTTTTACAAACAGCTTTTTCAGTTTCTAATCCGATGCTAATTTAATTTAGAAATGGATTAGAAATGGAATTTATTAGTTCCTAAAATACCGGTTGCTAATTTGATTAGCAACGCAAAAAGTGTCCGTTTCTAAAATTAGAAATGGATCTGCAACAGAATCCGTTCCGTTGCTAATCAAAAACGGAATACATTTAGTTTCTCATCTGTTTTCGAATTTGAATACATTTCTAATCAGTTTTAGAAATTATAAACGGAGTAGAAACAAAAGTCATATCTGTTTCAAATATTAGAATGAATTAAAAATAGAAATTTTTGTTTTAAATCTGTTTTCTTATTAGACACAGAAATAAATTGGTTTATAATCCGTTTCCAATTTTAAAAAATAAAAAATAAAAAATATTTTGAAACAAACTATCCGTTTGAAATCCGCTTCTAAATTTAAAATTTTAAAAATAAAAGAAATTCAAAATTGTATTAATATGTTTCTAATCCGTTTCCAAATTAAAAATAAAAAAAAATATTTTGAAATGGAATAATCGAATTGTAATCCGTTTCTAAATTTGTCAAAAATAAAAAAAAATTAATTCTCTATTAGTCCTTGAAAAATACCTGTCACAATATATATAATAACACCCAGATATATTACATGTAATTATTTCAGCACAAAATACTAGTTTGAACACAATATCAGTTTCAACACAAAATATTATAAAAACACACATTTGTTCAATACAAAACACTATAAGAAAAACTAGTAGTACTACATGATACCAAATGTCATCTAAATGATGATGATCATCATCAGTCAATGGATGTGAGTCCAGATTGCTAAATTGCGAGCGTTGAAGCATCCTCGTCTCTAAATGCTCCATCATGTCTTTCATCTGGCACATCAGTTCCTCCCTATATTGGTCCATTTCCTTCTTAATCTCGCTCAAACTCTGTTGAAGCTCTTTGTTGTTATCTTGCAACTGAATAATTGTCTGCTTCAGCTCTTTGATCTTAGTATTTACTACCTTCGATGATGTACTCGGTAGACAAGCTTTGAGATGACTGGGGAATAAAAAAATAGATCCTGGGATCCTACTTTGTATACCCTGCATTTTTTTCTCCCCCCACAGCTTCATACAGATAGCTGCTTCATCCACAACAAGAGACTCACCGTGCCCTTCTTGTGTTTGGGATGCTTGCTCCATAAGCTCCAAATAGCGATCCTGCATCAATGGATTTTACTTGTTAAATATTGATATCAAAGTAATGAATAGAAATACAAGTAGTGTAAATAAAATTTAAGGTTTGAAAAAAACAAATGAAATTTGCAATTACCTTAATGGCCTGAGCTCGTGAATCAATGAGCTCGGAAGTACCCTTCTTCATTTGTGTTTCTTTAAAAAGCTCATACGGAAGAGGGTCACGGCCAAGCTTCAATCTCTGGAATAATATAACAGATTTATTGAATTAGGTTCTACTTAGTAGTATACAGAGCTCTTTGTTATATAAAAACATATTCATTCAAATAGAATAACTTACCAATAGCTCTGCATCGGAGGCATGGGAAACTGAGCCTCCTATGTGACGGGATACACCACATCCATGTTCTCCCATCTCATTGAGCCTATTTGCAACAAATTTGTCACTCTGAGCTTTAAATTCTGGTGTGTTCCATGACTCCCTCCATATTTGCCATGCAGAATCACTCACATACATAGCCTTTTCCTTGCCTTTTCTCAAGATAGACATTAAAGCTCGATAACGTTCTGCAGCTTTACGTGACTAGGCCATCTTAATAAATGATGAGATTGACTCATCCCAAATAAAATGTTTCTGTAATTCAGATTTTTGAAATCATATAATATGTATAGCTATCTTAACTTCAAAATAGAGATTAATTATGGAATTTAATTCAATCTGCATTATCAATTAAATATATGCAGCCAGCTGGTAAAACAATATAAATGCTATCATATCTATTGTTATACCAACATTATAACAATTAGAACATTAGCTTGAACAATTGATTAGCATTATGATAAAAAAATGGTGGTTATTTAAGTTCATAATGTCCAGAAAATGTGTACAAGTTGAGTTAATGAGTTAGGTACCTAGTTTTATCTTCTAAATCAAAAAATCGATGATACGAATATGTGGACCTCAACTATAAAAGTTGAAACTTTACTGAGATAAATATTTATTTAGGATTTCATCAAGTTAAAAAGACAAAAAGTTTATTTCCATGTATAGTTAATTGGGAAGGAATTAAATATACTCATCAAAACTTTGAGAAGGGAAGAGATTCTCCAAAAGTTGTTTGGAAGTGCCCATGTTTAGAGAGTAGTAGATCATGATTGTCCCAATACAAATCTATAAAGTTGGCAAAAGGGCAGCCCCACACTTTAGGACACACCGTCTTTGGAATACTCAGCACCACAACAATGAGATTCACACACTTATTCAATTTGATTTTAAATCCACATTGAACGCACGAACGACAACAAGCCTGAGAATTTTTCATATAAGAAGATACAAATATACGATGTACGAGTGCACATCTATAAATGTCGGGCATACTCAATGTAATGATATATGTGAAGAATGGTAATTGTTCTCTAAATAGCCAAATGAATATATTTAATAATTACCAAAGAGTGCCATACTCTTTTATACAACTATTAGTATAAAAACTTCAAAATATTTGGAAAAAAATTATCGCTCAACCAAACTTTTTCTTTATATTTTTAAATGAATTCTATCAAAAAATTTATATATATATATATATATATATATATATATATATATAAGAACATTGGACATAGTGAAATATATAACGTCAATAATTTATCTATATATCTTGATAATTTATATCAATTGTTAACTAAAATTCAAATAATCTCCTCTTGATAATTAATACGGACATGTGTACTTGGATAGTTTAAACCTAATAAAGTTTAAAAAAAATTACAAGCTCTTTAATGGTGAGTCAATAGTAGTAAAACTTTTGGGAAAGTTAAAGGTACAACCAATGGTCCATAACATCGACATAACCAATGGTCTCAGCGGGAAAAAAAATTACATAGCTTTGTCCTATGTAATTTGAATTATTCTTGCTAAAAAAAATAGATAACAAATGCATATGAGTTTATTCAATTTCATACACTTTAAATAGGTCCATAACATCAACATAACCAATAGTCTACGAACATCGAATGCTCATCAAGAGAAGTCAAATGCTCTCATGCATATGAAACAAAACACAACAGGTACAAAACCATCAATGCAAAATGACTTTACTTAAAAACCTTGGCCAATTTTTTTCCCCAGTTTTTGCCAAACATGATATTCTAATCTAGATATGACTATTCTCAAATGGAAAAGTGGAAAATGTTTTCTATGTCAAACACACCCTAAATTATATGAATGCAAAACCTTTTCAACCTTTTCTTTTACTAATAAAGATAAGAGTCTCATTTAATCTCTAGCGAGAGTAAAATAAATAGAATTTGTAAGAAACTTTATTTTAACCCTCCATATAATGTGAGAAGCAGAAACAAAACATAGAAACAAACCCTTTTTTTTTAAAATAAAAAAAAAGGAGAAACTTCCAAAATGGAGTTCTTATTTGAGATTCAACATAAAACAATTTAATGAAACAACCATCCTTTTGTGAAGACACATTATACAATGTGTTTTGTAGAATATATCTAGATAAAGAACAAAAAAATCAACATTAACATAAGGAGTTCCTTGGTGTATAATATCACACACATGTCAACACCAAATAATAAACATGATCAGCATTGTGGATGTTACTAAGGCGAACAACTTGGGATTTGATCTGTCAATTGTGAATGTTACTATCATGAGAAATAGTAGTCCCGAGGTTATAGTGAAAGGCAAGAAGTAACAATTATCTAGGCTTGAAAATAAAATCTATAATTTTCCATACCAAATAGTTAATTGAGCAATAACAACAAATTAAATAACACATCATGCATGAATGGGAGATGGAAAAGGATATATTGTTGGGTATGAGCAAATGCAGGTATATGAAAAATACTTTTCCTTTATAAAGAACAAGCCAATTAAAAAGCGATTAGGCATATGTATATGTACATTTATATTAAATAAAATAGTATATAAGCATGTTTAAATTCTTTGTTCCTGTACTATCAAATCTTGTCAAGAAAAATGATGGAAAACAAAATGTGAAATATAAACAAAAATGCCATTTTTAAATCTATGTGACAAATTAAAATAATAATTAATTAATACCTTAAATTCATTCTAGTAGAACTCCTTTGTTTCCTTAGAAACGTTTCTTCCAACAATTGCCATTCTCATCAACTCTTTCCTTAAAGATAGATGTGATTCTCCACGCACAAATATCAGAAGGATGTAACCTGTTGGCAACAAATGTATTTTGCACTGTCAACCAAATCAAATACTACATGGAATTGAAAAGTTGGGCATTGAATTGGAAAATGGAACTAGGACACAATCATATGATAGAAGGGCATGGCTACAAGCATATGGTTGTCCAGATGAGAACATTTTATGATGCAAACTATGTATTGAGATGAAATAATAATATGCAAATAGACCCCAAGTCATGTAGAAATTCAATTATCATTTATAACATAAATAAAAGAAAGCCAAGCAACTAGAACATTGTTGTTGCAGCCATAAATTAAATTATTTTTTTATTTCATTTCTTCCCTTTCATGATACACCAGCAAAGACATTTATATAAGGGCTATATAAACTTGCAAGAAATGTTCATCCAAATAAGTTGCCAACAAATGTGACAACATAAGATATAGAAATGTATACATTTTGTTTGCATGCTTTCCCAAAAAATGAAGTGGCTATAATTAAATAATGACCAACAAAGAAGTGTGGCTACAATTATAGTAAACTTTGAATTATATTATTTTGGAAATTTTGCATCATATTGAAGAAGTATGCCATAATATAAATTAAAAAGGAAATTAAAAATCTGAAAAATAATTCAGACACCACAGATTGCTATTGATGTTTATATTAGACTAAATCTTGTTTTTTCAGAAGTTGCCAAATATAATGTTGAATTAAAAGTAAAACATGTATGTATATATATATATATATATAAGTTGTATGATCAAACACCACCGATTGTTATTGAGGTTTTTCTATCAATAGATCTGGTATTGGAGTAAACACAAATGTTGTGTAGGCCATTATGATAAAAAATGTTATTTATCATAATGTTCTATCTATCAAAAAAAAGAAAAAAGAAAAACAATTTAATACTTACATTCCATTAACCAGATGTATACGAGGCTTCCCCAACACAATAACAGGAGCTAATCTATCCATGGGTAATGGGTTTTCTCTAGCAAGATCAGTGGATCTATAATCAAGAGTAGTGACTCCACTATGACAAAGAGTAGAAATAGATGATGATGATCCAACAAATGCATTGCCAGCCGATGATACCAATGGGACTGGGCAAAGATCAAACAACAAGTCGCGAAATAAGTCAGCTCTAGGACTGCACTGATTCTCTTGATCTACAAGTGAATCCTTGTGTGTTACATGATCAAATGAGCCTCTATGTTGGGAGCTGCCTCTACGACCCATCCTTCTCATTCTTGCCTGAATAAGTATCATCACATCAGACAATATATCAATATAAATATATAAAGATATATAAATATATATATATATATACATATATGCATGTATGATTTAAATACAAATCATAATGAACATATGCTACCACAACTATTTCTTTCACATATAACACTTTCATCAGCATATATAATACCTTAAAATTATACGCTACCACTCTCAAGTTCTTCAAGGTCATCATCTTCATCATTGCTTTCTGATTCAGGAAGAGGATCATCTTTACTCTCAACTTCTTCATCGTCTATTTCAATAAATGCATCTTTTGGGTCACGTAGAGATGGTTCTGTATCATTATAATTTATCTACGTTGAGGGTAATTCATTTTTGTCTTGTTGAAAAGGTGCTTCAACTGATGTCGATGTAGTAGCATATGATTGTTTGGGAAGCTCTTCAGTATATCTAGATTTCACTTTAAACACTGCCAACCAGTCAACTTTGTCACGCTTTAAGCTGGGATACATTATATAATTAACTTGAGTTGCCTGGATAGCAAGAACAAATGGTTCATACTTATTGATGAACCGCTTGTGATTCACATCAACTAGCTTATATTCTTGATGACATTTGGTCCCCAAATTTGGTGTCGGATCAAACCAATCACATCTAAACAAGATTGTTCATTTGATTGGTAATCTTGGGTACTCCAAACATAAAACTTCAACTAATTGGCCATAGAATTCATTTTATCCATCATATAATTTGTGCCTTTTATGCATACACCACTATTCATTGTAGCTCTATCTGAACTATAATTCTTTGTATGAAATTTGAAGCCATTCACTATGCACCCACTATAAGATTTATAACTTCTTAGCGGTCCTTTTGACAAGTCTTGCAAAAATTGGTTGGAAATGTCATTCGAAGGATTATGAGCAAACGAGAAGAACCATATCACGAATTCACATTCCAATATGTCATCAATTCATCCATCATCGATGTATGGATTCCTTGACTACAATTCATTGACAAAAATGCCTCACATTGAAACAAATGAACAAATTACCAAAAAAGGCTGAAAGCAAACAAAGAAATGCCTTCAATTAAAATTAAGTAGTCATACTTAATTTAGCAAGATGTACATCTGCGCTGTTGAATATTCTTCTTCAATTAGGTATTTAGTTTTTGCTTTTCCTAATGGCCTACCAGTGCATGTGAAAATAGATTAGCTCCCAGCTTGTTTAGTTGGATCTTCCCCACTTTCATAATTACGTGGCACCTTGCGATGCCTTGTCTTCACATGTGGTTCAAAATAATGTGCACAGAATGCTGAAGCTTCCTCGACTAAGTAGGAAATACATATTGAGCCTTCAACTTTGGCTTTATTTCTCACATTCTTCTTTAGTTTTCTTAGATACCTATAATGTTATATATTTTACAAGATGAATAATTTTACTAGCGTTAAGAATATGTAGAAGACATAATAAAGTGTTTTACCTCTCGAATGGATACATCCATCAATATTGTACCGGACCCACAATCCATGTTTCATATGCTAAATGCACCGGAAGATGCTCCATTGAATCAAAGAAACTTGGGAGAAATATACACTCCAATTTACAAATGATTACAGGGATTTCATCATTAAGCCTCAACATATCTTCCTCTCAAATAGTGGTTGAAATGAGGGCTCTGAAGAAATTACTCATTTTTGTTAATCCCGGCCAAACACTTAACGGAAGCAATTCCCTGAATGCTATCAGGAGTAATCTCTATATGAAGACATGACAGCCATGATTTTTCATCCCGAAAAGCTTTAGCTTTTGCATGTCAACACATCGGCCCATGTTTGACACGTATCCATCTAGGAACTTGAGATTTCAAAGCCATTCACAGAGCATTGTTTTTTATGGTTTATCGAGAGTATAACATGCCTTTGGATATTTCTCTGTAGTTTTCACTCCTCTCTAGTTCCAGTCAACAGCAAAATTCCTTCAAGTCTTCCATTGATTTAGTGTTAGCTTTAGACTTCCCTTCTACATTCATCACAGTGTTGAATATATTGTCAAACACATTTTTCTCAATGTGCATAACATCAAAGTTGTGTCGAATAAGATTTGTCCGCCAATAGGGTAAATCCCAAAAAATGCTCCATTTTCTCCAACCACTATTCCTAGAAATTCGGCGGTTAGTCTCATAAGCACCAGAGTCCATGACTCACTTTAAACTCAAACTTTCTATTTCTTGTAAGATCTCATCACCAGAAAAGATAGCAAGCGCTTGTTTTCTTATGATTCTATTTTAACAAAAAGCTAATTTATTTATTCTAAATGGATGGTTAGGATGTAAGAATTTTCGGTGATTATCAAATCAATATTTGCTTCCCACCTTTTATTAGGGTAATTGCATCTGAATCTTCTTTACAGTATGGACATGCAGTTCTACCTGCTGTACTCCATCCGAATAACATTGTATATGCTGGGAAATCACTTATGGTCCACATAAGTACAACACGCATTTGAAAATTATTCTTCAGTGACACATTATACATTTCAACCCCAATTTTCTACAAATGATTTATTTCTTCAATAAAGGATTGTAAATACACATCCAACATGCCTTTTGGACTTTTGGGTCCAAGAACTATTATGGTAAGGATCATATACTCCTCCTTCATACACAATGAAGGAGACAAGTTGTAAGGTGTAACTATCACCGGCCAAGCGGTATACTATTACCTTGTTTATCCAAAAGGTTGGAATCCATTAGTGCATAATCCCAACCTTACATTTTGACTCTCTGATGCAAACGATGGATGGGTGTTGTTAAAATGCCTCCAAGCAGGTAAATCAGAGCAGTGATGCATGACTCCTTCTTCAGACTCGTGCTCTGCATGCCACTTCATTTCTTTCACAGTTACATTTGATGCAAATAATCTCTATAGCCTTGGTATAAAGGAAAGTAAATACATCTTCTTGTACGGGATATTTGTTTGACTTTTGGATGAACTACCTTTTCCGTTGCTTATACCTAGGGGATCCGCAAACTTTGCAACTTGTTAATTCATTGTCTTCTCCCCAATATATCATGCATCTATTAAGATAACAGTGGATCTTCTCAACCGGCAATCCCAAGCATTGGACTAGTTTCTTTGTGTTGTAGAAATTATCCGGCATTTCATTATCAACTGGTAACAGTTCTTGCATTAACTGGCAAAGTTTATCAAAACATATCTCGAATAAATAATGTTCTACTTTAATGTTTAGCGTTCTTGCCACATGCGATAATTGTGAATGGTTTTCACAACCTCGCCGCACTTCTTGATTAGCGGAGTTTAGCATATCGAATAATTTTTGAGCCGTTGCATTTGGAGGTTCCTCTATACGAGTATGTGAGAAATAGAAAACCTCCACCATCCATCACCATTTGTTCCATTAAATTATATGGTGTCTACTCCACACTTGGAACTGGGTCATCCATCACATCTTGCCTACCAGAAGAAACCCTTATATCTGAATCTGGTAGTTCCCATGAAGAATCCATTGATAGTATTAAGGCATGAATCCATAATTCATTAAATGATATCTAATTGTATTTTCATCGAGAAATGCACGCTTATGACACTTGTTATGATTACAGGGACACTTAATTTTGATCCCATACCTACATTCTCGATGCATCTTTGCGAATTCGATGAATTCATCAATACCCGTTAAAAAGTCAAGGTTCAAAAGACCTTCCTTGAGCCTAGCGTACATACAACTTCTTTCCTTTTTCATTTTTAGCAATATCTGTATTATAAAGATACAAACATGGACAATGTCATGTCTATATATCCCTTAAGATAATATTGTCTCACATGAATGCACACTTGTTTCATCTAATAGAGTAGAGCTCTAAATTAGTCACATTAAATACTACCAACTAGATGGAAAGTCACCTCCCAAATCTAAATTTAACTCATGCATTTTCAAGAGACAATAGACAAAGGGTAAAAGGAAAAATAATATGCATAGAGATATAATTCACTCTAGATAATATCTCACATCCATAATATAGAATAGAGCATACTATAGAAAATAATAGATAATGCACTATAGAATAAAGCATTGGATTAGGGGGGAAAATATACTTATGGCTCCTATGTCCTGTGGTTTCCTTTTTCAATAGTTCCTCTGTTGCTCAGAAGTCTAATGCAAAATCAAAAGTCTGCAATGTAAGTTATTGCACCAACTTGTGAAATTTCAAAATTTACATCAGTGTTGTTATTAAGAAGTCCACAACCAAGTAAACAATCACAACATCAACAGTCAATGAAAAAAAGGGCAATTCAAAAATAATAACTAGAGGAAATGAAGTAATGATGATGCAACAGTTTTTCAATAAGAAAAAATCTTCCTAAGAACATAAATATCCAGCTTGGCAATAACAAAGAATAGTCAAATAATTCATAACCCAAGAAACATGAATATTAGAATTATACATAAAAACCTAACATCAACACCACTCCCAATGAATAATTATCAAGAAAAGTAGATAACATATAATATATAGTAGAATGAAAACAAAGATATTATTATGATGGCATAGTGATGATAGACATATGTCATAAATGTGAGTTGCGAGCCACCCATATGCTTTTTGTTTGTAATTAATTTTTACATATACATCTCACCGCATGCTTTGCTTTTAATTAGAGGACCTTCCAACATTTAATTCATTTTCATTAATATAAAAGAGACTTGAACATTTAACTCACCGCAACTTTCTTCAACAAAATGCATTCAAATTAATAGTGTGAAGTAAAGGGATTCAACAAATTGCTTAACAAGGACAGAACCTAATATACGAATCATTAGCCGTAGAGTTTCATGGCAAGGAGGAGAATTACTTGCAAATTTCTAAAAGATCAAGCCAAGAGTCGTGCAGAAACCCAAACTAATTTCTAAAAGGTCCATACTATGAAGCTAATATATAATCCATGGTGCATATCACCAACTTTTCTTTTATGAAGTTGTCACAACTTCAATTGGTCCAAAATATGCAGTGATAGTGAAACCAATATAAATAATAACATCCAAAAGCAAGGACACTATCAACATGAATTAATTTGGTGCCAAATAGAAATAATCTAGGTGAGCTACATGTGACGCCATGCTTTCAAACATACATCCATGTAACATATTGCATGCCACATTAGAAATTGGCACAACATTACCTGTATGTTAGAGGGGAATATTCAATAGCAAAACAATATGATGTAACACCTTGATGGTAACATGCTACCACATCTGATACACATTATGGAGTGTTTTATGAAGATACCTAATACTTCTTAAACCAAACTTTTAATTCCAATCCTTTATTAACTCAAAGATTATTAAATCCAAACTAATGTTGTGTACGGCATGGAGTTTCCCACTTATATTACAGGAATAATCAATGTATTGGAGGAACCGTAGTACCTATGTGATAACAGGAATAAGTCATTCACTATAAAACCCTCATCTACTTATCTATATAACCCTCAGGTGGTATAAAGAATTTGAGATCAACCTAGGCTAGAATAACAACTCCAAGCATACTTTAGCGTGCTTTTGGAGTATCTGGTGTTTGCAAATCAAAAATGTACAATAGGTTTCAATAGAATAATCTGCAAACAAATGAATACTTGTTTGCAAATAAAAAAGCATCTATCAATTCATCATAAAAACAACTATAAGGTAGTGCAAACAAACAAAGGTAGCACCTTTCAACATGAACATGGGTTACAATAGGAAAAAAAATTTCTAAAAATTCATACACACATGAGATAATTAAACATGAAGAACAACCTACTAATCCTTAAAGAAAAGCAATTGATCCGCAATGGTAGATCAGTGAGGAGATTAGATCGATGGATACCTTGAGGTAGGAGAGTTTCATGCTCCCATAGACGACACCAAAAGCTAAGGCTGAAGTGCGGGGGACTTGAGAAAGAGGAGATCAACCATGAAGTAGAGATTGTGGTTAGCGATCAAGAGGGTTAAGGGGAGGGGAAAGACGTACGAAGGCAAAGGCGTTGACACTGGAATAAGGGCCTGGGACGCTGACCGATGGTGAAGAGACTCGGAGGAGAAATTCAAGCTGAGCACTGGTGAACTTCTCCTGGTGCGATTTGGGCACGGGACCACAGTAATGGGGAGATCTTCAGTCTGGCGTTGGAGGACGAGGACAAGAGGGAAAGATCGGGGTGGTCTGGGAGGTGACGGCGGGAGGGAGAAAGAGAGGGAATGGGAGAAAGAGGAGAAAAATAAGGGAGAAGAAGTGGCAGCCCTAGCTAATTATAAAAAGATTAGGCCTTACTTCTTTTTAAAATTAATTTTTTAATGAGTTTTATCATTTAATCCTTCATTAAAAAATCTAATATATATTTATAATAAATATAGGAGGTTTAAATTAACACTAAATATTGCACTTCATATTATATTTTTTAATAAATATAGGAAATAAAATTTTATATAAATCATTATAAATTACCATTATTTCTCATGAAATTATAATTAAACAATATGTTGTCCTATTTTTAATTATTTTAAAAAAAATTATAACTTTAAATAAAATATTATAAAAGATATTTATAAAATCCTAATCTATACATATATTTTTTAGTTCATTGATAGAGAAATTTTATAATTATTTCTAATAAAATATATTTCACAAATTTAAGACAATAATATATATACATTATTTATAACCATTGTAATTATTAAATAACAAACATTGTAATTTGTAACTTTAATATGTAAATTATATTATTTAAAAATAATTTCACATTAAAAAAATTGCTTAATTATCTCTCCAACATCTATATCTATAAAAAATAATTATTAAAAATTTCTATAAATTACTATATGTTACCATTATTTCTCACCAAAATATAATTAAATAATATGTTGTCCTATTTTTAATAATTTTTTTAAAAATAATTATAACTTCAAATAAAAATTTCTAGATGTGATATTATTAAAGATATTTATAAAATCCTAATTTATCAATGTATTTATTAAACTATTCAAAGAGAAATTTTATAATTATATCAAATAAAATTACATTTTAAAAATTTAAGAAAATAATATATTATCCAATTTTATCCATAAAAAAAATCTATAAGCAAATAAAAAAATGGATTAGGAAACGGATTAGGAACGGAAGAATGTTACATTTCTGATTTAGAAACGAATAAGATGTCCGTTTTTTATTTAGAAATGAACCAATGGTGCGTTTTTAAATCTATTTCTAATTAGAAATCAAACAATTGTCCGTTTCTGTTTTTTAGAAACTAAACATGTGCCCGTTTCTGATTATAAATGCACTTCATTCCGTTTCTAATCAGAAACGAAGTGAATTCCATTTCTAATTAGGAACGGACAACTGATCTGTTTCTAAATCAGAAGTGGAACAGTTGTCCGTTTCTAAAAATAAGAAAATGATTACTGATCCGTTTCTAAATCAGAAACGACCAATTATTAAGCTTCTAATTTTGAAATGGGTTGGTTGTTGGTTTCTAATATATATATATATATATATATATAAGTAAATATTTATTTTAATTATTAAATAAAGAGAAAGTAAATATTTCAATCATTACATAAGTATATATATATATATATAAGTTTAATACATTTTTCAACCAATTGGTAAGTTATTTATAAATTTTTAAAATGATTTTAAAAGCTAAGATACATTTAAAAATATAAAAACATCCGTATTTATTTATGTTACCTTAAAAATAAATCTAATTTAAGATAATATTTTGTAAATATATTATTGACAACAATTTAATAAATCACATTCTACCTTACTAAATAAAACATCTTTTATATATATATATATATAGTTCTATACAAGGTCATTGTAGATATATATAGTTTAAACACCAATTTATTTGCATGTTTTTAACTAATATAAACTTTAAAATGAATTTATCAAAAAAAAAATACTTCAAATAGAATTGTAATTGTTGAAATAGTATTAGATTCAAAAATATAATAAATTTTTGAAATGTTATACAATGAAAATATATTTTGTTTTTTGAATAATTGTTATTAGTATTTAAATTTGTAAACAAATATTAATTTTTTAATAAATTTTCTGTAGAATATATATTATTTAATATATTGTAAATTTAAAAACGAAATCAACTAAAAACGGAATAGAAACATAGTGTAATTTTGTTTGTGAATTAGAAATGGATTAGAAACTGAGAGTTATGTAGTTTTTAAATTAGAAACAGATTATAAATGAACCTATATTCCATTGCTAATGTAAAAATGGCAATTTATTCCTTTGCTAATTTACAAACGGAACATACTGCATTCATATTATACAAAATCGTTTTCTAATTAGAAATAGAATTAATCTGTTTCTAATTTTCTGTTGCTAATCATACATATTCTTGTAGTGTACAATGTCTACCGTAATACATATTGCATTCATTATAGAAATATTAACACATGATATGTGGGGGAACAATATTGATTGTGCTAATAACAATTAAATTCATATTATACAAAACATGTTTTCTTTAAAGTTGCATTCAAAGAAATATTCAATGTGTTTACAAATTAAAGTTGAATGCAAGTTTAGAAAAAGGTAGGCATTACAAATGATGGTCAAAATCTGATGTTGTGCCAGAATTTTGAAAGCGACCCATCATTCTTCAAGTGGAACAATCTATCCACCTACATAGAAGCACAAATGTGAATATAAACAGTAAATTTAAATGTGTGTTGCATCTCTACAAAGTAATTATTTCGATAAATGTTTGAAAATATTAGATTTTTACGGTAGAACTACAAAGAAAACTTCTAACTAATGGAAATATGTAATAAAAAATTTGAAAAAAAAAATAAAGAGGTTCACATCTAAAAGTGACAAAAAAAAGTTTATAGTGCATAGTGTATTAGAAATCATGTTCTTCATCATTTTCATCATCATCATCATCATCATCATCATCATCATCATCAGATTGTTCATTTTCATCATCATCTATCAATTCATCTTCGTCGCTCTCCTTAGTCTCACCCTCTGATATGGGTTGCAACGTATCAGATAAATCAACAACAAGTTGTATGCCTTGTGGGTCAAATAAAAGAGGAATTTCTTCGATAACATTGATGCATGTTAAGGATTGAAATTTCCTTCATTTGATATGCAGATCCATCATTTTTCTGCCCAACTTGCCTAAACCATGCTCTTCACTTTTGTCTTGCACATAGCCAACCAATCAACCTTATCCTTTTTTGTGCTTGGGTAGTCAACGTAGTTCACTTGAATAGCTTGTTGTGCTAACACAAATGGATCATACTTTGGATAAATCCTTTTACGATTTATATCAACCATCTTATATATAGGATGAATCTTAGTGTCATTTATTGGGTCAAACCATGTACACTCAAAAAGAACGACATGATTCCATCTATTACCATGATACTCAAGTTGAACTATATCTTCGAGTAAACCATAGAAATTAGTATATGAATCAGTAGCATTGGTCCCTTGTACACAAACACCACTATTCATAGTGGTCTTCTCCATGCCATGTATGATAGTATGAAAGTTATAACCATTAATGGAATATCCTGGCCATGTTGTTGCTTTCTTAGATGGACCCCAAGCCAAGCTCTATAAGAAAGGATCTGTGACTTGATTCAACTTATTTGCAACCTACATCCAAAAAATTATTCGGGAAATTTTTCACTAATTTTTTATATAGTTTCAACATATTCATATCATTACTTAAAAAAATTTCAAACCACTTCACAAAATTCTTATCAATCGCCTTATCGATGGCGTCAACGGTGTTTCCTTGCAGATGGTTGAAAAATATCCTAAGAATATGCATTGCACTAATAGTTAAATATTTAATAAGTTGTATGATCATACATTTTAATAATTGATAATAGCTTACTTGTAATATGGTTGTACTTCCCGGTAATTTTGCAATATGTACGTATGTGCTACATGTAGCTCATTTTCCAATAGCCACCTAATCTTTTGATGACCCTTACCTCGAACAATGTAGTTGAATATGGAGAAAGGTGGGAAAATGTCATTGCTCATACCTTCATCATTCGCCGCAATCTCCTCCTCCTACATGATATGTGAGGTTGAAAGTAATGCTCTACAAAAATGTTGATTTCCTGTGCAATATATGCTAGACAAATTGAACCCTTAACATGTGATTTATTCTTTAAATTTTTCTTTAGTTCTTAGAGAAACCTACAGATATAAGAATGACAAAACATTATATAAACTAAGCCAAAATATATATATATATATATGTACTCTTGTAAATTAGATAATGTCTTGTATTACCTCTCAAAAAAATACATCCATCTATATTGAACATGGCCTCCAATTCTAGCCTCATAAGACAAATGAACAACAAGATGCTCCATAGAATAAAAAAAAAATCTAGTGGAAAAATCTTTTCCATGTTACATAAAATGACAACAACCTTTTCTTCTAAATCAATAAGTTTGTTAATTTCAAGCACAAGAGAACATATAGTCTAGAATAATAAGCTTAATTCTCTCAATGAAATCCAAATGAACGATGGTAGCAATTCCTTAAAAGCAATCGCAATGAGCCTCTGTATAAACATGTGGCAGTCGTGACTTTTCATGCCAGTCATTTTCAATTCATTCATGTCAACACACTTTCCAAGATTAGAGGCATAACCATCTTGAAACCTTAATTAGTGAATCCATTCACAAATAACCCTCCTTTATGCTTTGGTTAAAGTGTAGAGTGCTTTAGAAATAGAACAACATGTAATGTTTGAAGGAACTGTTATCTCCTTACTGTCACAAAGAACTCCAACATCTTTTCAAGCGTTAATGTTATCCTTGCTCTTCCCTTTCACATCCATCACAATGCAAAACACATTATCAAAAATATTTTTCTCAAATATGCATCACATTGAGATTGTGTCAGATCAGATTAGTTTCCAATAGAGTAGATCCCAAAAAATGCTTCTTTTCGTCCATTTATGATTTGCTCCATACCCTGGGGAAGTGTTAAGTGGGTCGCCCACTACTATTAGGGACATCATAACCCGATTAAGAATTTCATCCCCAACAGTCTTGGTACTAGACCATTCTTTTCCACATAACCTATAATGAAATACTTCTTGTCTTTATGGTATGAATGATTTCTTGGTACAAACTTTCGATGATAATCAAAAAGCTTGCCTTCCTACGATGTTGTAGATGAAAACCATTGGAGTTCTCCATACACACTGGACATCCTAAAACCCTGCAGTACTCCACCCAGATAGCATCCCATACTCAGGAAAATCATTGATTATCTACAAAAGTGTAGCCCTCATGTGAAAATATTCATTTTTAGAATTATCACAAGCCATTTCACTGGAAACCCATAATTTATTTAGCTCATCAATCAAAGTTTGTAGAAAAACATCTATGTTATTCTTTGGATTTTTAGGCCCGTGACAAATTAGAGATAAGAACATATAAGGTCTTTTCATGCACATGCCTGGTGGAAGGTTATAAGGAGTCACAACCCACTGGCCTACATGAATAAGTCCTCCCAAATTGCCCATGCAGTACTAAGCCATCAGCACATAAACCCAAACGAATATTATGAGGTTCCTCGAGCAAAATTAGGATAAGGTCCATGAAAATGTTTTCATGCCTCGACATCAGATGGATGTTGCATTACTCCCTCATTTCTTTCATGAGTAGCATCGAAGTCATATGCGTTGTTGTAGCATTAGAATCATACAACCTATGTAATCTTGGAGTTGATGGTAAGGATGTTAGTATTTGCTTGTGCAATCCTTTTATGAGTGTGGTTATTAGGTAACCTACATCAATGCTTGATTTGTTTATACCTTGGCTCATCACAAAAATTGCAAGAAACTTCTGTAGCATCATGTCTCAAAATACAACGTGCAACCATTTTTGCAAGCATCTATTTTAACCACGGGCAAACCCAGTTCATTCATGGTTTTGTTGGCATTGTTTTATCTGGAGAAAAACTTCTTTAATTACAATAATTATGGAATTAAAATCAGCTCAGACATGTTAGTATCAAACTTGATAGATAACATCATAGCAACAAAAGGCAACTGGGGGTGATTCTCACATCCTGCATATAAGGGTTGGTTAGAAATTTTTAACATATTAAAAAATCTATAATATAATTGACTTCTTTCATCAATTTGAAAATAAAAAATTGGCTAATCTAATGGTGGTTGCACACTTCGACCAACTTCATCATTACAACGAGATGGGATCTCATGGCGGAACACGAGAACACAGACAATCATACACCATTCTTTGATCCCAAGTCATCTACTCATAGCCACCCTAATTCATCACATATTCTATACTTTGGTCACAATCCACATTTATCTCCTCATTAATTTGAAATAATTCTTCCCCATGACTAGTCCAGTTCCAATAATATTGTTTAAATCCACGGCGATATAAATGTGAAAGTACATCATCTGGAGCTAAAAATAGTGTATTTTTACACTTGAAAAAAGGGCACATAATATTCTCTCCATTTTTATAAGAGTCATCTTGAATGACTGCAAATTAGATATATTCATCCACCCTGGTAATATATTCATTAGTCAATCCTTTTTGTTCAAGTAGATTTCGATTATACATCTACTTTCTTAACAACATTTTTGGGCCTATGAACAAAATTACATATGGTCATTGTTTTGCATTAATTAGGTCACATACAATATTTTTAAATACTTATTCACCAATATCATCCGACAAATGTCATACAAGAAGAAAATATAATTCGTTTGTTAAGTCTGACCAACATGAAAATTTAACTAGTCATTGTTTTCAATAAATATGAACAACAAGAAAATAGAATTAATGCAAAAATCAAAATAAGTTGATATCATTTGTTTAATCAACTAATAACTAATCAATAAAGCAACAATTAGTAAATTGCAAGTTCCATTAAGCATAAAATATAAAACTTGTGCATACCTTTAAAAGGATATCAACAACTATCACACAAGGAATAATTTGTCACAAAATCAGGGTTATATAAAATTTAAAACTTAAGAAAATAAGAGAAAATTTTTGAAACAAAATCACCAATATATAAGTATATTGTTACCCAATTTTATATAACACTTTACTTGATTTTCCAAAGCAGAGACTGCCTTTGAAGCATAGCTGAATGCTTGGACAAGATTAACTGTTACTGGAGGTGCGACAGATCCAAACAACATATTTACCTATAATATGAATTTATGAAGTTATACTACAAGATGAACACAAAAAAATAAAAAATAAAAAATAAAAACGAAGTTGGCAATAATTAAGAAAAGATATATAAATTTCTTGGAGAAAAGAAATATTGAGAATGAAAGAATCTAATAATATTAAATAAAAAAAATTCATGTAATATTATATATATACATACATTAATATACAAGAATGCCACTATCTTTGACCTTGTCAATTTTTCTTTGGAGGTAAGGAATAGGCTAAGTAAAATATAGCATGTCGCTGTTGTTTATTACTGCATTACAATGCACTTACCCTAATGTCCAAGTACTTGACAACATCACATGGAAAAGACATGAAATAATTTGGATAAGCTTCAGCTGATTTTATATCAATTGATATTTGCCAAATATATTCAAATTATATCTTCAATGTTCAAATCCCCTTCCGTATTTATCAAATTGAATTGAGTTTTCAACTAAAGAAGAAAAGTTTTATTTTCTGAAACTGTACAAGTTCATATCAATAACAAGACCAAGAAAGGAAGCATGGTATGTATCAGAACCAACAACATATCTTTAGTATACCAACTAGAAGATCATACATAAACAATACACATGCTATCCTAAAATAGATAGGTAGAAGCATACTCCAAATTTGATTACCAGCATTAAAAGACCATTGCTTCTCTAATATAGTGTTACAAATATGAACTCAAATACTCAAACCATAATTTTCTTCTACTTAATAACTGCCAATTAGTTTATAACAGCTAGAACAACAAATAGAAGAGTTAGCATAATGAAATAAACAGCAAATCATTCTTGACACCACAAGTGATAAAACACACAATAAAATTAAATAGGGCCGCTATGCATAAGAAACATGCATGACAAATCTTGCACAAAAAAATATTAGTTACCATCACAAACAATGAGCCATACATGAATGAATAAAACAATTCTAACTTTTGACAAAAATATAGCAATTATCATTCAAAGTTGATCCACATAAGATTTACAAAATGGCATAATAATGCAAAAAATCCAGTTTGGAAACAAGTATGTGCCTAAAGTTAGTTATGTACTATATGAGGCACCAATATTGGTTTTTCCCTTAGACATGAGAGTCTTCAATTAATTAAGATTGCACAATATATTCAATTTAAAACAAATAAAAATTGATCACAAATAATGAGATTTAACAATTATTATGTATTCAAAGCTATGCAAATTGATCCATTAATGAATATGCATAATTAATAAGAAAGAAATAGAAGTCCAAGCCCATCTAGGTGGTTAAAATTAATGTTTTCTCATGTTTAAGGATGTGTTTGTAAGGGGGAAAAAAGGTTAGTATAAACGTTTGAACCATCATGTAGCTTACATGTTCTACAAAGTAAGTTTTGCATTCAATGCTCAAGATAGACTTGCTTCTCCTGGCAAAGTGGTCTCTGCCATTGGGTTATACTTGCTATATAATGCTCTTATCATTGAAAATCAAGCATCTAAAAGATCACTAATGGATCACAAAAAAACCTAGCATTTCCATCAATTTACAAAAACAAAAAGGGGGTTGTCATTAGATACCTTAGATAAATTAGGCTCTAATAGCAATGTGACAACAGTAATCAAAGAAGGATCCTACCTAATCTCCTCCTTGGACTCTCTTGTCGCTATATTGACATCATCAACATCCCCCTCCTCCATTTTCCCCCAGGCAATGACACCTTCCCCTACACTCACAAAACCCAATTAGCATCCATTTTTCCAAATTGCAACCAAATAAACACAAAAAAAGATAACAAGAAGGAACCAACCCGAGTGGCTGGAGAATTGTAGCACGCCGGGGTGGGAGGTTCTCCTGGTGGTAAGGGGCACTGGATTCCGCCAATCTGACCGGGGAGAGATTGGACAAAAAGTGGCAAAAGTCTGTGATCCAAAGAAATTACCAAAATCCTTTAAAATCCAAGAGAAATAGGATGAAATGGCAGAGAATTGGGAAAAGCTAGGGTTTGTAATTGGGGGTGGGGTTTCTCTATATAATACCTTTCTCCCCACTTCAGACAAAGCCCTCGTTTTGAGAAACTTTGTAATTTTGAGATAATTGCCAAATATTGACAATCAAATGAAGAGATTTTTTGACACAAAGGGGATGATGATGTGGTTGTCACAGTTTTTGGTACAGTGGACCCCAAACCTTGCCAAAAATCATGACAAATGCCATATATTCCATTGGCACGGTTTTTGTCATGGTTTGGGGTTCGCAATGACCAAAAAACTGTGCCAAGGAAAAGGATGATGTGATTGTCACAATTTTTGGCATAGCGAACCCTAAAACCGTGACAAAACCCATGACAAATGGCATATATTCTATTGGCACAGTTTGGGGTTCACCATGCCAAAAACATAGTGCCAAAGAAAGGGATAATGTGGTTGTCACGATTTTTGGCACTGAGAACCCAAAACCATGACAAATGCCATATATTCCATTGGCATGGTTTTTGGCACAGTTTGTGGTTCGTCATGCCAAAAACCGCGCCAAGCAAAAGGATGATGTGGTTGTCATGGTTTTTGGCACGTTGAACCCTCAAACTGTGCCAAATGCCATATATGCCATTGGCATGGGTATGGATTAACCGTGGCAAAAACAATGGCAACAAAGGGAATGATGTGGTTGTCATAGTTTTTGATATTGCGAACCCCAAGCCGTGCTAAATGCCATATATGCCATTGGCACGGTTTTTGGCATGGGTTTGGGTTCGTCGTGCAAAAAACCATGGCAACGAAGTGGATGATGTAGTCTTCACGGTTTTGGACACATTTTTGTCACTGTTTTTTGTCTAAATTTTAGACGAAAGCATAAATGATGCTAAAATCTTGTGACAAAATTGTCCCGATTTGGTAACCGTGCCAAATATCATGACAACTTTGGTACTAACTTGTGTTTCGTGCCAATTTCCGTGATAAATTTGGCATGTAATCAAAACCATGTCAAATAGATCATGCCAAATTCATGTTTTTCTTGTAGTGTCGACATAGCTTCATTTATTATTTTTCATTATGAACACAGGCCCATTTATTCATAAAGTTCCTTGCTATATGGGTAATCCAACACTTTTGTTTATGCATACCCATACAAAACCTAATAAATCATGCACGGATGCGACATGAGATCCATAGGACATGCGTAGAAGGTGTTTTTTCCTTGTTTTTTATTTCCTTCATCAAGATGATGATGATGATGATGATGATGATGATAGCTACAATGATGGTGGTTTAAAATTACATTTTATCTATTGTTTGATTATTTTCTATGCTTTCTTCCTTGTAGATGAAAGCATGATGCATTCATTATTGAGAAAGTTAGGTGCAAGTTAACATGCTCTTTATGAAGTTTCTATTACTGGTTATTTAGATCCAAACATCTTGTGGTGCTTGTCATTAATTTAGATCTTAAACTAGGACAACTATTAAAGAACTAAAGCTTTATATTCATAATGTTTAATTGGTCTTAGTGGAAGGATTAGCTATCAGGTGAAAGTGACTATGTTTCCAATAAGTAGTAACCTTTGTATTTTGCTGGGGTTAGTATAACATCAACATCATAATGTCGCACATGGAGCTGATAAGGCTCATGGCAGCGAAGGAGAATGTTAGAATGGAGATGCGAGGAAGTGATGAGTAATGCACAAAGCTCTATTATTCAAAAGTTAATGTTTTTTATTCATACTCCCAAATGATTACCAGGCTTCTCTTTATATAGAAGGAGAAATTACTACTCTAAAACCATGTGTGCCCATATTTTTATAAAACCACTTAATGTGATGAAATCATACCACATCATCCTACCTATGGTAGGTTTTGACTAATTTTACATAATCTTTTATTATTTTACAATGACACAATAATAACCCTACCTAAAGTACGATTTGACTATGAGGACACTAGAACCATAGTTATAAGTAATCTATCCAAAGTAGGTTTTGACTAATTATACTCATAAATTACATCCATTAGAGACATCACTCTTATATAGAAAAACATTGTTGGGTAATGAACATTAAGGCCCCTAATGAAAGTCATGAATCTACAATCACTTGAAATTAAAAAAATTTGATTTGTAACCCATTATTTTTAGTGATCGACCCTATTGAAGGTTAGACAAGAATAAAGTCCCACACATGTTTTTTTTCAAAAGACCCATACAATACTGTACTAAATTATTAAATATTTTTACAAAAATAATTTTCTACTTATTTAAAAATGCTTTAGTTTTCCAAATGCCTCAAGTATGTTTAGTTATAATAATAAATATAATAGTTTTAGATGGAAAATATTCCTAAGGAATAAATATATAAAATGCACATGCTTTCCCATCTTTTATTTATTATTATTATTATTATTATTATTATTATTATTATTATTATTATTATTATTACTTGAAATTACCAAAAAAAAACCCCTAAGTTTGCAATATTGCCAAAAATACCCCCTTAATTTGGCAATCCCTAAAAATCCCTTCCTTTTAAACACAATGTTTTCCAAACCCCATAGCATGTAACGGTGGTTAATACAATCATTTTTGAATTTTATGGATGAAAGTGCCCCTTGCATGGGAAGTCGTGGTACTGCAATCATTTCGCCTGTTTGAGAGAAAGTTGGGGAGGGGGGGGTTCTTAGGGTAATCCCAATAGACGACCTTTACTAGAGCGTCAGATATCGCTCAAGTACTCACCTCTTCAGCTTTTCCCTTTCCACCGGTGTCTCAAAGGAGAAGTCCTGCGTAAGTATTTAGCATTTCATCAGTTTGTAGTCTAAGGTATTGAAGAAGTTGTGATTATGGTTTTATTTTAACTATTATGTTACTTTAACATATTTTTCGGTTTTGTTTTGTGTTTTATTTTTATTGAAAGACATTGAAGCCTGTAGGGGGATTTCTCTGCTTGGGTTTTGTTAGTCTGGAGGGAGATTTCTCGGCTAGGGTTTTGTTTTGTTTTACATTTTCGCCTGTGTACCCGATCGAAAGAGTTTTTAGATTGTTATGATTTGTGTAATGTTTATAATATACATTTTCCCTTTCATTTGATATGGTTGCAGTTTTACAAATGAGGTTTCCGTTTAAGAAATTAGTTTTAATTTAAAACATTATGTCTCCATTTAAATATTGTGGTTTTTGTTTAATAAAGTAGGTCTCTATTTAACAAGTGATATCTCTGTTTAAGAATAGAGGTTTCCGTTTAAAAACTTATCTTTCTGCTTAAACATTTGTGAATACCGCTGAATGTGTTGTTATTGTCGCAGGCTTGTGATTATGGCGGTAAACCTAGTTAATGGGTGATGCTACTTGACACCGGTAGTGGAGACCTTGCTGAATTGAAAGTTCACATGACCCCTCGACACTGGGAGATCATCCAAAGGACACCGTTTGCAGCATTCGTTGAGATGGAAGCTGTATTCCAAGAAAGAGCCCTTCTTTATTCTCTGTTGCAAAGGTACGATGGTCGCACCAATAAATTCATGATTGGGCAAGCTTACTGAGTTTCAGGCCTGAAGATGTCGCTCTCTCTCTTGGTCTGCATTGCGATGGAGACGCAGTCGTGTTTCAGAAGAAGAAAACACGCTCAGCTTTCGAAAAGAGATATTTATCAAAAACCTACGAGAGACATAGAGACTCCATCAAGAGAACTCTTGAGCAACTTGTTCGACAGAGAGGAGAAGAAGAAAATTTTGTCAAACTCCTGATGGTGTACCTCATGGGTATAATTCTCTTCCCAAATACCTCATGCTCGGTTCCGAATTAGATCCTTGATTATGTCAATGATCTACCTGGCATGTGGCCATACGCATGGGCGCAAACGACGCACAAGTGGCTTATAGAGGACGTTCCACAAACTACTGCTCGAGTGCAAGCTAGATGCGCGGGGAAGAAGACCAAAACGGGGTACATTAAGGGTTGCTCGGCCGCACTGAACATTTGGTTTTACGAGCTGACTGGAACCAGAAAGAAAATCCATTTTGGCAAGACCCCAAGGATGTTGTGTTATGGTGAAAATAGTTACCGGAAGCAAGCGTAGATTGAAACCAGTTTGTCATCTCTCGAAGGAAAGGAGGTAATAAAGCATGAACAATGTATTTAACAATAGTAGTTAATGTTTAAATATAGTATTTAGTGTTTAACAGTTGTAGTTTCTGCTTAAACATATTCTTTAGTGTTAAAATTTTTATTTTCTATTTAAATATATGCGATACCGTTTAAATGTATAAGTTAAATGTATAAACACATTTGTTAGTGTTTAAATTGAATGATTTCGCTGAGATTGTTTTGTTTACATATGTTAGTTTCTGAGCTGGTCTCAGCGAATGCTAATGAAGATATATTTGTTCGGGTCAACCGCCGGGGGGATTTTATTGCTCCGGAACCACTTGCTCGAAGACAAGATGAGAGGCTAACCTCTTCCATGCGCGCTTGACGCAGTTCCCCTACTTCTAGCCCAACGCGCGCACATTCGTCGGCGCCCGGAGAAGCTCCCCCTACCCCGCCCATCGGAAACCCCCTCCACCTCGATCATGACGGCTTTCCCTCAATCGCCACGAGCCCCACCCTTCCCCCCACCCCCGACGACAATAGGTGACGATGTCACTGCAACTTTTCTGCAAGCGTGCCAGATATTGATGACCGAGTTCCCTCAGCTTGTTGCTCGGGTTGAGGCATTGGAAGGACGGTCACAATCGACTGCACCGTCCCTCTAAAAAAAATGATGTACCCGGGAAGGACGTCAGTGGGATGGACTCGGATTTTGATGACGAGGACGTCATTGGAATGGCCATTCAAAAACAGCCACATTTGAAGAGGCTTGCAAAAAAGAGGAAAACAATAATGCCTCTCTGTCCACCACCAGATGATGATGAAACAATAACAACACCATCGGCGACTGATACTGTTATTGAGTCTGTTGCCATTGATGACATGCCCGTCACGGTGGAACCGGCGGCTGACAATGCCGCATCGAAGATAGACACAATCCCTAAACAACAAGAAGCAGCAAAGAATGTGTCTCCCGTTGATGCTGTTGCCATGGTCGCGGTTGAGAAGATCGTTGACTCTGTTATCAATGAAATCCCCGTCACAGTGGAACCGGTGCCCGACAATGCCGCATCAAAGGTGGACACAATCCCTGAAGAACAAGAACTAGCTAAGGGTGTGTCTCCCGTTGATATTGTTGCCATGGCCGTGGTTGACAAGATCGTTTGACTCTCTTGTCAACAAAATCCAAGTCACGGTGGAACCAGCGGCCGACAATGCCGCATTCAAGGTAGATATAATCCCACAACAACAAGAAGCATCTAAGGATATGTCTACGATTGATGTTGTCATCGTGCCCGCATCAAAGGAAAGATGCTGCTGGTGTTGAACATCAACAACCATCAACAACAATGCCGCATGATGATCCCAAAAAAGCTGTTGACGAGGGGCAAGGTAACATCACCGACAAAAAACGAAAAAATATGATCCTTGCATAACCAACAATATGAAGAAGTTCGGAAAGACTTTATTCCGAAGAAGAAAAGATACCCTTGACAATCGTGCCTCAACAAATTAGAGCAGGAGTTGATAAAGATCTCCCTCAACTGCTCTATGAACATGTAAGTATGAAGTTTTTATGTTATTGTTTAAATACATATGTTCCCATTTAAGTTATGTAGTTTCCGTTTAAATATTAGCGTTATCATTTAAAATATTGTTTTACCGTTTAACCATGTCAATTACCATTTAAATATTTACATTATCGTTTAAAAATATATATATTCCACTTAATATTATGTGTTTTTGTTTAATTATATTTGTTACCATTTAACTACAGGACTGTCGTGTGAAAGAATGACTCTGTCAGCACCACACGGGCCAGACTATTCACGCTGCTTGACGGGAAGGAGATGGTGACAGACGATGTGATGGACGCTTTTGTATGCATAATACAAAAGTCTTTGACCAGAGTACCATATCCTTATAAGAAGCGCGTCTCCATCACACGACCACTAGCACTGTTTATGTCAAAGCAAGAAGACGTGGCTGACACGACGTTCGCTATGATCAGAGATGCGGTGCGCGACCTGCATAATGTTGACATTGTCATCCTCCCGATAATCATGAATGGCCACTTCCATGTCGTGGTCCTTGACAATAACAAACAAGAATACATGCATTATTCTTCATGCCAAAATGACGAGTATGATAACGACACATTCGAAAATGGTGAGTTCTTTGATAAATAGAGTTTGATTAATAAAGTTTGATAAATAATCGGTATTCTAATCTCAATTGTATACCTCGACAGTGGAGACTATTCGACTGCATAATCGATATGGAGTTCGGCGATACGGTGACCATAAGGTGCCTGCTAGTTCACGACATTGAAACCCCACAACAACAAAAAAGGAAATGTCGATTGCGCCGTCTATGTCATGCATTTTATCGAGCAATTACTCGACGAAGAAAAGCTACGGCTACCGCAAGCGGATGTCCCTTATTTGAGATTAAGGTATGTTACCCGCATACTTATGGAAGGGAGCGCAGCCGACATCACTGAGAAAGGGGGGTCTTCGACTGCGAGGAAACAGAGTTGACCTGATATTTTTTATTTTTAAATGTAAAACACTTTTATCGTTATTAATTTAAATTCAATTCATTATTTTCAAAGTTTTCAATGTTTAAATATCAGTGTTTCTTTATAAAATGAAGTATTCTCTGTTTAAACAACAATGTCTCTATTTAAATATATGTGTTAACGTTTAACAATAAGCATTTCTGTTTAACTTTCAGTGTCTACGTTTAAATAACAAAGAATAATAAGGAAATTAGATTTTCTCTGTTTAAATATCAAAAGTTGACACTTAAATAAGTTTGTTTCTTTTTAAAAATTTGTTTATTTACAATGCCTAGTCGGCGACAATTTCATTACAAGATCTACGATTGTGACCGGACGCTTGGCAGCGGCTGCAATGTAACTCGCGGACCTCAGACACTTGCGACTCGATCCTGTTTCGTCTAGGACGCCTAGGTGGCCTTCTCATCACAGGCGGTAGCAAACGCAGTTCACGATTTCCGTCCGTAGATTTGTCATTGTCGGGTATGGGGAATATAGCTTCCTTATAAGCTAGCTTGTAATTGTCGACGACGAAGTAGCCGCTAATAAATCGATGAACGTTGGTGTTTGTCTGCATTATTGCAGCGCAAGCATGTTTGCACGGGATACCATAAACTTGCCATCTGCGACATGAGCAAGTTCTATTGGAAAGATCTGCAGAGTTGCTGCACTGGTCAATCACTTCATAACGATCATCGACACAACGACCAACATGAAGACTTCGGTTTTCCTCAGCAAGTATCTGTACCTTCGAATGTATGTCTGGGCATAAGTAGGTCTCCCATTTGTTCTCTTGCTCATGGTGGTGGCATAACATGCGCATAAACTTGAACCTGTACAACGTAGAACACGAAAAGTTAAACAAGGTTAAGCAAAGACATTGCTATTTAAACAAAAACACAATGTTTTAAACGGTAGGATAATAAATTAAAGCAAAGATCAAGATAATTAAACACAAACAATGATATGTGCATAGTAAGGAAAAGTTTTAAAAGGATAAGGACAATTCTTACGCGTTAAATAAAATCAACGTTCGAATACCTTATGGAGTCGACCATTTTTGTCACCGGTAAATGCCGAGCTTCTTTGATCCACGCATTGAACGACTCCACGACATTTGAATACATTTCGCCCCAGCGTTCACCTCTGAACAGATAATTCAACCAATGTGACATCCGATTTATGAATCAACCACTGATGGGCTTCGGGTGATGTGGCCTGCAGTTCATTCACGGTATCATCGAATTCTTTAGCCGTAGATGCCCACGCAATACAAAAGTATATGGACCAGAACTCCTCCCTCAATGCCTTCCTAAGTCTGACATTAGCTTTCATAAAATTGGCCTCCAAGTGTCGAAGGCAGTAAGCATTTGGGGAAGAAGGGAAGACTCTCGCAATAACGTTTCACAAGGCCCTTAGACCTGTCCAAGACGAATGTAATTATCTCTGATAATGCTTCATTTTATAAAGCATCACCTAACTTGGAAATGAACCACGTCCAATTGGCATCGGTCTCGTTATCGACAATACCGAAGGCGACATGGAAAAAATCATTGTTTCCATTTTTGCCTGTGGCACCCAGTAGAGTACCCCGATACTTTCCAAAGAGGTGGGTACCATCGACAAACAGCAGCGGCCTACAAGCCCTCTTGAAACCCACAATACACTCATTGAAAGAAAAAAATGCACGTTTAAAACGCTCATTATCTCTTTCCACAATCGCAATGCTACCAGGGTTTATCTCAACCACTTTATTCACATACCAAAGCAACAAATCGTAGCTGGAGATATCGTTGCTGTCGAGGATCACCCGGGCATGCTCTTTTTCCAACCAAGCCTTCTTGTATGGAATGTGGACACCATGTTCCCGCAACATGACCTTGTACAAAGGCCAGTCCTTGAGCTTCTAAATCACTCGTGCGCTTACCCATTTTTTGGACGCTTTCGGATGTGACACAGATCCAATTCCACCACCGCAAGAGTGTGACGGGTGCATTGTCTTGATTCTAAAAGTATTTTTATTATATTCCTTTGATGCATGAAGGCGCCATTCATAACCACTGCCAGCGCATTCCACAGTCACCTGGTGTTTTTCGTTCTTCAGGAATTTGAAGTCAAAATTCCGTTTGATTGCAAAATTCTAAAGTGCATCTTTGAAATGTTCAATGCCTTGAAAACATTGTCCGATATCCAACGATAACACTTCAAATTGATCTGACGAGGAAGGAAGGTATGCCACACCGTCAGGGTCGCCATGAGGTGGAACAGAAGTGCTCCCAGAATCCGAATTCCTACCAACACTTTAGTTTAAAAGAAAACGATCAAGATTTTAAGAAGAAACATAAAATTGTTAAACGATAACTATAAAATTTAAAGGTTAAAACAAATATTTAACCATAAACATAATAATTTAAGTGGAGAAAACAGTTTTTAAATTGAGACTTGATATAGTTAAACAGAAACTGGGATAATTAAACAATAATTAACTTATACAACTAGATAAACATAAAAAAGAAGAACCTTAGAGGGAGAAGAACTCTTTTTCAATAGGATACAATGGCACATTATCTGTCTCAACTACAAGATCGACTACATAGCTTTTGAAGATGGAGTACACGTGACACATGCGCTGGTAGGGGTGGCAAAACGGGTTAGCGGGTCGTGTTCGTGTCGGGTTGACCTGTGAATCTGACACGTTTAACCCTGACACGAACACGACACGATTATTAAACGGGTAATTTTTTAGAACACGAACACGACACGTCTAAAACCCGTGGCGACACGCATTACCCGACACGCTTTAACACGTTTAAGTCTTAAATAGGTCAATACAACCCTGTTTATCCGTTTTAAAAACACGACACGCTTTAACACGCCACACCCGACACGACTGACGCGACACGCAATTTTTTTAATCAAAACATTTTTAAAAATCCAAACTAACATTAAACATAAAATACTTAAACATCATATTTGCCGTGAGAATAATTCAATTAATTTATCAAGTTTACTATCATACACATTTACCTATTCATATTAAACGGGTTAACCGTGTCATATACATGTCAACCCGTTTATGACACAAACCCGCTTAATTTAGGCGTGTCATAAACGGGTCGACCCGTTTATGACACTAACCCGTTTAACCCAAACCCAAACCCTCCTAAGACCGTGTCGTGTCGTGTCGTGTCGTGTAAACGTGTCGTGTCAAAAATTGCCACCCCTATGCGCTGGAAATCAATTAACTTCGTTTTCTGTTGGACAAATAGTTTTATGTCCATCAGGTGTGATAAACTTCACCCTGACTAGGGAAATATCGAGACCCCATCACTCACATATCTCAGCTAACACTGATTTCCAAGAAATCAGCGCCGTGAACATTAGCACTCGTCCCTCCCCGTTGTATCTAGCAATAATACAAAAACTCTCCATAATAGCCCTGCATTTTTATAAATTGTTATTCCCTCCCACAGAATGATCAAAGTGAGAGCAACGAAGAAATTCTCACCTTATCGAGAAACCGGCAGAACTTAAATCCAACAAACCAAATGAGGAGGAGAAGAAGAAGACGATGTAATAGGCCTTCTAAACTTTGTTTGACAAAAAGCAAACAGGAAGACCAAAAAAAATGCAAAATTGTATACATAAAGATCGGACATGATGTGATTTGAGTAAATTTTCCCACCATTTGCAAAGGCAAAAATAAAATTTCATATCATGAACTCACTTGAAGTGACCGATAGAGGGTAAAAATAAATTTAAACTATAACGAAAGGGTTGTCTGGGATGTACAAAAGTTGAAAGGGGTTCTTAAGAATTTTTGAAAATCATAAAGGTTAAACAATAATTTTATTATTATTATTATTATTATTATTATTATTATTATTATATTTTTTCCCCCTCCGGGCCTCCTTTTAGTAATAATAATTCCTTTTAGTAATAATAATTGATATTTAATTTGACAGATAAATACAAGTAAGAATCTCGGAGTCTGATTTTTACAAAAAACATATGGTACTTTTATAATATATATGGTAATAATTTTGTCATCTTTGGATAAATATTATTTTGCCATTTTTTTTATAGTATACTAATTTTTTTTTTTTTACTCACATTAAAATATGCACCACTTGAGTTAGGTTGGGCTTCTATATAACACGCTATTTTTTTGCAGTAAATTTTAGTAAAACAAGGCACATCCTGACAATGATCAAATCCATGTTGAAACTTCAATGGCAACAAATCAAAGAATTGGTTGACTACAAACCCAACTTGAACAATGAAAATAAAAGGGGAAAAAGAACTTGAGATGAGATCAGATGAGATGCTGCACAACTTTTTTATATGTAAACAATATTATATGAATAAGAAGGCATATTTGTACATTTGGACAGAGATTTTGTAAGTATACCCAGACTTCACTTCACCTTTGTAATGAGTGTGATGCCGCTAATAGAGCAGCACCTACGCCTGATCCATCTTCAGTTACTCTGAGAACTACATTTGGTGCAACTTCCTCCCCCAATATTTCGGCCACTGCCTCATGTAGGTACTCTCTGAACGATGAATAGCTCACGTACAGAGCACCTTCAATGGCCACCACCGTTCGCTTTGGTTTGCCTCGTACTCTTCCGCTCGCAACCCCACCGCTCCCATCTCTTCCAATTTTCTTTAGTATTCCGACAATGCCTGCTGCAGCCAGCCGGGCAGCCCTTTGGGTTACCACATCGCATACTCTTACAACAAGTCTGCGAGCCTTGAGAGAAACGTTGGGCAACTGAAAGATGAGCAGCCGATGAAAAGTTTAGAGCTAGATCAGTCATTAGTGACAGATTTCTGATTCTGGATAAATCAGTGTATGTATATACAGGATGTACCTTCAACTCATCCAACAGTATTCTCTCAGCCACTTTCAAGTCAGGAGTGCTGTCTTCATGCATGGAGGCCATCAAAGGTGTGCTACATTATTGAAATGAGAGAACTTTATAAGATTTCCAATTTTATTAGCTTGATCAAATGCAGAAACATGGAGAAGCTTTTAATGGTGATCGACAAAATGGCTTAAGTTCAACAAGTGCAACTCAAATCCACGATCAAGAAGATGTATAAACTATAAAACGATGTGATCTCAGTATAATGTAGGTTTCATTTGGTCAAGCTAGTCATTTGGTAGAAGAGGTATAAAAGCAAATAAGAATGATTTGTAGGGGTATTATAAGCAAATACGATGATTTTATATATGATGTTCCAAAAAAATTTAAGGGATAAGCAAAATCAATTTTTACATGAATTATGTTCAAGAAATCGATCACCAAAACAAAGGGCAAGAACAATTCAAATGGTTATGAAGAGTATGATACATAGAAATATAAACATTAGAACTATGGCATAAGCAAAAGCCTTCTAGGTATAATGTCCTCTCAAACATAGAACAGAGCTTAATGCCTAATAATAGTTCAGAAATCTGAATAAATTGGACCTCCAATTAAAACATGCAAAAGATAGCTATAGCATGACTACCAAACCCATAAGCATAATCACAAGTCAAAGGCCATTTATATGAATTAGTGTCGAAAGTGAGTAATTAAGAGAACAACGGTTGTTATGATTGCTAGAGTTCATGTCCCAAACACATCAGATGAAAGCCAAAGCACAGGAAAAAGAGCATAGGTACAGACCTCAATATGAATGGGGTTGATAAATGATGAGCACTTTCACCAAAGATATCGGATTGTTGAGACATTCTGAGAAGCACTCTTCTTACAATGTCCCCCAAATACATTCCTGAAATCATTTTCTCAAAACCCTGCAGAATGATGACATGTTTATATGCTGAACTTCTAATCCAAAGATTCAACAAGCAATGCAGGGAAAACACATCAAGAAAACCTTGCCTGATCATATTGATTTGGGCTTTCATCATCAAGATCAAAATCATAAGGTGTTCTGGGCAAATGTGATGACCAAAAATTTCCCCATTCCATGTTAATAACCTGATCACAAAAATGAACAATTAAAAAAGAGAATAATAAGTATTAATAAACCGTTAAGAATGTAAGGACAGAAGTGTTGTCTTTTCTAGCTAAGGACCAAATATTTCATCAACTAGAGCACTCAAATAAATAAATAAAAGTCAAAAATAAATAAATAAAATACCATTTCATCAGAATTTGTAAGAAGCCCTTGACATTTAATTATTGCATCAGTGCGTTCAACGTAGCAGGCATTGGTACCCGTTCCAATAATCACTGCAGCCACAGTGTCTTCATCTTCATAATGACCAAGAGCTAATGTCCCCACAGTATCATTAACCTGCTTCATAAAAAGGAATTAAGTTCAAAAACAACCAGTTAGTTCCGTGCCATACAATTGACAAATAAGAGTAAACCATTAAGATAAAAATGCAAAAGCAAACAAAATCATCTTTTGAAAGCATAAGCTCCACAAAGCAGTAGGCTACCCAATCTTTTCCCCCCAAAACTAGTTACCTCATTTACCATCCTAATGCTGTTGCCAACCAAAGTATATCATGTTTAAGTTACAAAAGGAGCTCACAGACTACCCAACTAGAATGAAATATACAAC
The DNA here is from genome assembly GCF_009730915.1 of Dioscorea cayenensis subsp. rotundata. Taxonomy (NCBI): domain Eukaryota; kingdom Viridiplantae; phylum Streptophyta; class Magnoliopsida; order Dioscoreales; family Dioscoreaceae; genus Dioscorea; species Dioscorea cayenensis. Next base: position 10,074,137 of record NC_052477.1, on the reverse strand, counting down.
TCAATCAACATTTCCAAGGTGAAAGATCTTAAACAGCATCCTTTGAAGTAAGTTGGTGTTAAAGGGTCTTTTTGTGTGTGATAAGGTACCATTCATACATAATTAAATCTAGAGATACAAAAATGTCATAAGAACAAACAAACAAGAAAGAAATTTTCATGTGTGAGATGTTAACATTGTACAAAATTACAATTAGAGATAGAGACATCTTAGATAGACGTCAAACATGGATACAGTTACAGTCAATAAACAAGAACTTTTCAAATATTTATTACCAAGGTATACTTCCACAATTAAAATACAAGCATTCAGTTTAGCACATCAACCACAATATGCAAGGAAAAGCAAGACAATCACTAATAAATGTTCAAGAAGAGTGCCATGAATGTGGACTTCTATAATAGAATGATTGGAGAGCAATCAAATCATACCAATGCTGCAACCTGCATTTCCAAACCGCTCTTTATTAGGGCTTCATGTAAACATTGGGCAACATCCTTTCCATTCTAAATTAAGAAAGAGAACTTGTGAACCATGTACAGTAAAAAAATCAATTACTCTAATAAGTATATTTAAAAAAAAGTTGTGTGGATATTTCACAGCTAATAACAGAACAATCACCTGCTTACAATTGAGGAAAAAAATGGATCAATGAGGCTGTAGAACAAACTGCTAGAAACTATTAAATCAGATATTAAAGCATACTCAAGGAACACATGGGATGGTCAGCTGCACCTCATACAAAGCACACAGGCCGATAGTACAAATATTATGAACAAGAAGTTAGTTTAGAAATCAGCAGAGAACATTCCAAAGGATATAAGTTCTGACTTAGAACAGCTAATATTTAATTTTACAATCTTTAATGTTGCAAATACCAAAACTATATGGCATAAGATTTTTTTTTTTTTTAAATGAAAACCTTGTAGCAAAAAAAAAAAAGAAGAAAAAATCCTAAGGAAAAGAGATCAGACCCTAATTCATAATCTTCACGTACTAATCAGTGCAACTTAAAATTGCTTGATTTCAGGTTTTCAACTAGTGTTAACTACAACAACTAAACCCAGATGTAAAACTAACATATAAAATATCTAACTCCATCTTGTTTTCATCTTAACTTTTCTAAAAATACAGTATCATAAAGAAACTGCACTTAGTTCTAACTCTAAAAACTCAAACCTCAAGAGATTTAAACCAAAGAAAACAAGAAAGCTCGGGATGTGTGTGTTGGTTTTTCTTTGGTGGCCACACAATATAGAAACAATAAACAAAACCACTTGTTCACTTCTATAAATCAGATGACACATGCAACCAAAACCTTTCAATTGATTTCAAATATAGAAACAAGAAACAAACCTTCCTGTTCACTTCTATAAATCAGATGATACATACAACCAATGCCTTTCAACTGATTTACAAAATCATATTGCTCATGGAGCCCAACAATTAAGATGTGACTAATCACCAAGCAAAAGTTCAATTAGTTAGGTTGAAGAACATGAAACACAAAATAACAAAAAACCAGCTACCAGTAAAGGCTTTGAAGGGAAGACACATGATATGAAAACAGTAGGCTCAATGGCTTTCCATCCTAAGGAAACACTGAAATAAAATCAATCATTAACAAATAAACATAAACTCACAGCGTCTTCAATTGCAAATTCTTTTGTCCACTTGACAAGAGTGCCAGAAGAAATAGACAATTGTTTGAGAGGAAAAGGAAATGTGAATCCAAGCTCCTTTATTGTGTCATCTGATTGCCCAGAACCTTCGTCATCTTTTTCAACTAAACGTTTCAGGGTCATGGCAAGAAAATCAAAAAGTCCCTGCACACAAGATGATTTATTGCTTTTTACCATGAGAGGCATTATATGCTGAGAAGAAGGAAGAAAAAATCATATTATGATGACAGCAGCAATTACCTCAATAGTACTGGCCACCAAATCTTGAGGAATTATTTGGTATTCATCATGGTGCTTCATGATCGTTGACCTTGTACCTCCTAGCTCAACTTTCAACACTCTAAAATTAGCGCCTCCAAGATGAAGAGCATAATAGGTACCTTTTTCATTCCTAAAAACACAAATATCATATTGTAAAAAGTTTTGAATAAAATGTAAGGGATTATTCTAGTACAAAAGAGAATAAAGGAAAGAACTGCAAACATAAAAAAGCAGAACATCTCATAGGATTATGTAATCAAAACACCCTTTTCTGGCATTGAGGATTTTTCCGCGAACTTTGAATCAAAAGAAATGTCAGACCAAAAACGAGCAGAATTATTTTCCAAAGAATTCTCCTGTGCTGCTCTCTGTTATGCCCTTGATTACACACTGCGTGTCAAGAATTGAAAGTGTGATTTCCTATTGATAAACGGGCTTCTCAACCAACTAAAAAATTGGTGCTACTGTTAAACCCCAAAGCATAAATAAATGTCCCTTTTTTCATAGATAACCCTATGCCCTATGCCCTATGCCCTATGCTGAAATAAAATAAAATTAGATAAAAGATTAGAAATATCAAAGAAATAATTAAAAACAGTCAGATAAGACACCCAGTTGAATGCTTAACTCTAAAATCCACTCATTAAAAAATGCCTGTTTTTTTGATATAGACTGCAATAACTAGTTTGTGATTGACATTCAAGCGAAGGATCAGAAACCTTTATGAAAGCTCCAATCTACAGCCCACTTGCGAACAAATGTCTTGTCTTTTTTTTTGTGTGTATTTGTTATGCTAGATTACACTGTGCTGAATCATAATATAATCAGAGAAAAGGTGACTGAGAAGATACAAAGAACAAGTTGCAATCAACATTCAAAGAGAGTATTAGGAACCTTGCTGAATACTCTACCCATAAAAGTATAAAACCACAATAACCTCAATCAATCAAAATATGATAAAATAAATAAAAAGAAAAGTAATTAAACTCTAAAACATGGAAAATCTTAACAAATGAGATTTTTTCCACAATGAAATAACTGCTTGCGTCATGTTATCTCCAATAGGCATAAGCATCATCCTTTCTGCCTTAAACAATCATTCTTGACCCATCTATGGCCAAAAATATAGTGTAGCACTGCGTGTGCTAAGTAAATCGTGAGCGTCTATATAATCTGTTACAAGGGACAGCTTTAGCATGAATTCTTTAAGGACACGGACATGCATGGACATGTTCTCTAACTAGAGTGGTGCATGGACAAAAACATCAATTATCTCTGTGTCAAATCAGGCATTGCTGACAGTTACATGTTACAGTAGCAACCTATCTCTTAGAGCAGTATAACATGACAAAGGCAATGCATTTAAAGAAGCATAGTTACGCAGCCCAATCAAAAGTTTCAACGAGTCCATCATTAATTACTCTATTACCGTAACAATTATTGCTTCTTGCTAATTGATCGTCAGCTAATTTTGATAGGCAAATGTTAAAAATGCAACTTTAGCAAACTCGACTATATGGCTATTGCTAAATAAGAAATATACACCTGGAATCCAAATCAAAACATTATCAAACAAGAACTATGATTAGCTAGCAATGTATTCAAGAGGACCTCCCAAACAAATAATCAGAACCTTGAAAGGCAAGAAAAACAAAAATCTTCCAACACGCCAGCCAAATTTCCATTCAAACACTTCAAGAAACAGCAGCTTCCAGCCCCATACACCTTCTATTCACCAAATCATCAATCAAGATAAAAAAAGAAAGCAAGAAATCAGATGTATGAAGCCTGGTCATACCCATTAGGGAGGGCATCAACGAAGGTCAAAAGCATCCTAAGTTTACTCCCACCATCAGACGCCAATCCAGCATGCATCTCCACCGCCATGGCATCCACCACCTGTCGCAGCCTAGAAACGGGCGTAGCACAACCCTCCTCAAACTCTTTAAGCACAGCAACAGCCCTAGCCCAACCTCTGCGACTCCTCACTCTCCTCCACACCGCCACCACTGCGATCCCACTAGCCACCACCGCACACCCCACAGCCAGTCCCAACCCCACCCTCCCCATTCCCCCCAAACCCAGGCACCTCTCAAACCATCCCCTGCCACCGCTCGTCGCGCATGCGAGGTTCTCGTCCAGTGCTCTAGAGCCACAGCGCTGATGGAGAACAAGAAGAAGAAACGAAGAAGAAGAAGGAGAAGCGGAGGGGGGGTTGGGGTATTTTATTTTAAGCTAAGTTTTTCATATAGTCCCTAAGAAATTTACTTCTTCTCAAATACTCACTGTAATTTTTTTTCTTTTATAATTTTAATCCCTCTTTTTTAAAAATATTTCCTTTTACATCCTTTACTTGTTTATTATTATTCTAATTTAAAAATTCGTACACTAACGCGAATTTTTTTAAAAAAAGTGAGGGAAATTGTAAGGACGTGATAGTATTTTAAAAAAATGGTAATTTTGAACGTTTTGAAAAATGAAAGGATCTTTTATACAGGTTGAAAGGATAGAGGGACTAATTGTTACTTTTTTATTTTAAGGGGTGGGGGGCCAAGAGGTGGGTTGGCGTGGGTGGCCCCCGCATCCTCGGAACGGCGCTTTTCGAAACGACCGAAAGGACCGATTTGCCCCTGAGTTAATCGAGTAATGACCGATGCGGACATGGGATTATTGTTTTGACTTGTGTCGGTTCTCCCGGAAAGAACTATCATCATCGATTTCTTGCCTCGAGATCTGTGTTTTTTCACTGTCTCGAGACAATCTAACGGTCTGGATTTGATTATAAGTGAACTAGATGCCGACTTTAGTGATGAACCGATGGTGGTGGTGGTGGGGATTGTTACAACTTAAGCTGAGGTTTTAAATGATTTTACAGTTCTGCCACCGCATTAAGTGGGCCTGCCACGCTGGTCGGGATGGCCCTTTGACCAAATTCTTGGCCAATGATTTCCGTAGGATATTTTTGATCCAACGGTGGCGAAGTTCATGGTTTCTTTGTCTGTGTATATTCATCCACGTGTTTCTTTTTTTTTTCATCCCCCTTTGCTCGTTTCCCGATTCCCTTCCTCGCATGAGAAACGAGGGTGAAAGAGTCATGTGAGTTCAAAAATGAAGGATAAAACCGTAATTTCACGGAAAAAAACAGGGGCGGAGGACAGCTCGGCCACAGTTCCGGACAGGCCCGAACGGCGACGGGAGCTGCGTATCCATACTGCCGTACTATCCAGCTGTCCTCCGCTAATTCCAGCTCAGCTCGCCTTCCCCACCGTACGATTCTCCCTCGATCCCGTCGCCACACCCAGATCTCAAAAACCCCCCAGAAAAATAAAAAATAAAACATATAAGAAATAATTTCTTTGGAATAAAATGTCAGAAATACCCTTGTGTATGGAGGAAATTACAATAGTTTAAGCCTTAGTTCCAACAGCTTCAATTTCTCGCGAGATATTGAGAGGGAAAGAGAACGGTTGGATGGGAGGGAAGGAATAGATCGGACGGTGAGAAGGAGAGAGTGGTTGGGGCTAAGTTGTCCTGAAGGCACATGATGCGTTGGTGAAGTACAAGCTAGCAAAGCTTGTCCTGTGGTTAACAAGAGGGGCTTTGTCTGGTTCCGCGTGACAGCGGACCACTTTTTGGCATGGGGACGGGACTATGAATTATTGGCCTTAATGACGGATTAACATGGGTCATTAGTGACGATTACAGTGAAATCATCCCATTTGGCTATATATGTTTTAGAGATATTATGGGGATTTTGGTTTTATACCCTTATATAATTTATAACTTAATTAGCAGCAAACGCGGTGAAGAGGTAGGTAAATACAAAGGTGTTTTAATTATGATGACTTGATGACGTTTAAGAATTTATCATATGATGTGGGTTAACATAAAGCAATGAAGACCTATCGCATACACCCAAATTGATATATCAAAAATCATAACCCCACAATAGTAAATTCTCCTACCATACAATTCTTAAAAAATGGAGAATATGACTCCCCTCATAAAAAACTCACACTGTGACATAATAAACAGTGAATGAACATTGCTCCACAATATTAAAGACCCGTTTAAACATTGCATGAGCAATATTTCCTCAATATGTGAGCGAGTGGAGTTTCGATCCCATACTTATCCATGCACTACCTAAGTGTTTTACCACCAACACCGTCTAAATAGCCATGCATATATAATTTTATGAAACATATAATTATGCATTACCGTAGAAATGCCAATATTAAAAAATAAATATGATAATTATGTTGTTTTTGTTCTTGTGAAAATTTTGCTTTTAGGTTTTGTTTGATTGAATTTATATTTTTAGCAACAATTTTATGTTCAATTTATCAAACTTTGACTAAGTTAATTTTCAAGTTGAGCACTTCCAATCTCCATGTGAATTATTAATTAAACGAAATCTCTACTTTTCGATCACTCACTATTGATTCGAATAAAAAACAATTATATCAAATTTTGGTACAAACTAAAACCTACTATCTCGCATTTTTTAGTACTTGTCCTTAATGGATGATTCATCCTTTTGCTATTGACTCTTGGGTGTCATTAATACCCCATGTCTATTATTTTTTGTTTTTTTGTCTATTCCTCACCTTCACCATTAGTCGAATTTAAAATCTTAAATCTTGTTCAGTTTGGTTTCCATGATGTTTTTTATATTTTTTTATATAATCTTTCTCATTTTATTTAAGAAACTTGTATTTTATTAAATTTTATTAAAAAAATTAACCAAAATAACATTTGATGTAATTTATTGATAATGAATTTTTAATAATAATAATAATTTGAAATTTTCAAAATAAAAAAAGTGATTTTCTCACTTATGTATTTGGCGATTTTTTTTCATAGATGAATATTAATACGTATTTTGTTTTTGTTTGGGGTCCTTTTAAAAGAGAAAAAAAAAATTGGTCCCACTTTAAATTTGTTCTAATATTATTTAGTACTTAATCACATAGCTTTATGGTATGGCTTCCAATTGAAGGACTATTCACATTAAGTTTTATTTTTATTGCTAGGTATTATTTTTTGTGCCAATTAGAAACACCTTTTACTTTGACCATTGATGGTGTCTTGTTGTAGGTTGTTGGACTTGGACTTGGATGCGGTTCATTTTAATGGTCCCATTTATGTAAATTTTGGGCTAATATTTTTGTTATTTAGATTGAAAATAAATTTAATTTGGTGGTTAAGAACTAAATACATTATGTTTTATTTTATGTACTAAGTAGAACCACCTTTTAGGCTTTTACTTTTATCATTGATGGTGTCTTGTTGTAGGTTGTTGGACTTGGACTTGGATGTAGTTCTTTTTAATGATCCCATTTATGTAAATTTTGGGCTAATATTTTTTGTTATTTAGATTGAAAAATAAATTCAATTTTGTGGTTAAGAACTAAACACAGTATGACTTATTTTATGTACCAAGTAGAACTACCTTTCAGGCTTTTACTTTTATCATTGATGGTGTCTTGTTGTAGGTTGTTGGACTTGGACTTGGATGTAGTTCTTTTAATGATCCCCTTTATGTAAATTTTTGGGCTATTATTTTTGTTATTTAGATTGAAAAATAAATTTAATTTGGTGCTTAAGAACTAAACACATTATGTTTTATTTTTACCAAATAGAACCACCTTTTACTTTTATCATTGATGGTGTCTTGTTGTAGCATGTTGGACTTGGACTTGGGTGTAGTTCTATTTAATGATCCCATTTATGGAAATTTTGGGCTAATATTTTTGTTATTTAGATTGAAAAATAAATTTAATTTGGTGGTTAAGAACTAAACATATTATGTTTTAATTTATGTAACAAATGGAACTACCTTTTACTTTGATTATTGATGGTGTCTTATTGTATGTTGTTGGACTTGGACTTGGATGTAGTTATATTTAATGATCCCATTTATGGATATTTTGGGCTAATATTTTTATTATTTAAATTGAAAAATAAATTTAATTTGGCGGTTAAGAACTAAATAAATATATGATGTGGTACTTTGCATTATAGGTGCATGATCTTCCAAAATCTTTTTGAAGCATTTATTTATGATTTGTCATTTTTCTTTTGTTGTTGAATAAGTGTAGGGTTGCAAATTTAAAAATAGATGAATGATTCCAATAATAGAAAAGCCCTTCTTATAGATGCATTTGGATTGTCTTTAATTAATAGTTTTGTCCTACTAAAGTCATTTTCATTTATATATATATATATATAAAAAATGAATAAATTGGACATATATTATTCATATTGTATTTTTATTTTTTTAATAAATGTGGATAAGCCATAAACTTTTAACAAATGTATTGGAAAGGAACCGAACTTTGATGTTCACGTGGGGAAAAAATAAACAACCTCCCTTGTATTATAGGGGTGGTTATATATTTGTAAATTTATAATTATTGGGAACAAAAATTCTATTAAATGTGTGGTATATTTTTTTTAAAGAATCATTTTGGTATATTTGTTTGGTGGTATAATAAAGGATTTGGTTTTACGTCCAAATTGGGCGTAAGTCAAAATCCCAGGAGTTGAAAATCCTTATGTGATGTATATATGTGTATTTTTATATTAATATGTATATACACATATATATATATACATATACATACATATACATACATACATATACATATATACACTTATGTATATATACATATATACATATGCATATATGCATATACACACATGTATACATATACCTATACATAGCATGTTTACATATACATATACTCATATACATATATACATATACTTCTACACATATATATATATATATATACATATATACATATATACACTTCTACATATATACATATATACATATATACATATGCATATACACACATGTATACATATACATATACTCATATACATATATGTATATATATGCATATATTCATGTATACACACATGTACATTTACTTATATATATTGATATACATGTACATACATGTGTATATATACACACATATACATATACTTATACACGTGTTTTTCAATTCTACATTTACAAATCCTTCCAAACAAACGCATCTTATAGCATTAATTCCAGCTACACTAACTAAACACAAGATTTGACTACTAATGTAGTTTTTGAAAACCAAGATTTCCAATTATCAGTTATGGCGAAAAATCCACTGCATTTAAAATTACATCCAACCAAACGACGCCTTATTGTAAAACTTATTTGAGAGAAATTTTTATTTGCATATATTGAGTAAGTAAAAACCTTTTCTTTTTATACAACAAATAGGTGATAAGCGCCCTCATTAAAGTTAAAGAAAGACAGAGATGTACACAGATATGGAGCAAGCTCAATAAGAACTTATGTTGTTACCTTACATGAGTTTTAAGAATCGATCTTGGGGGTTCTTTGAAACAAACACCTTAAGTAAAGGACCCGTTATTAATTGATCAAGAGGCCATTGGCAAAACTTGTTATTTTTCTCAATCAATAATTGAGAAAATATTTTAAATAAAATAATAATTGAGTAAACTATATTTTAACTAAAAAGCTCTTGTTAGAAAAAGAAAATTATATTTCCTCATGCTTTTTTCTAATTCTCATTGTCATCTATCTACAATTCATTTATTAAAACGCCAAAAAAAAAGTGCAGCATTTAGGAAATTTTCTTAAATATTGAGTTGATGGAAAAAATTTTATGTGAATTGACCAAATTTTAATTTAATTAATACTAATTACAATTAAAAATTTTAAAAATTATAAATTTAGTATTCTAATTAATTATTTTTTATTAATTTTAATAAATTGTAAAGTATGATTATTTAACATATTTATTTAAATAGTTAAATCATGTAAAGGAATTACAATATATTAGGTCAATGGGGATTGGGGTTGAACTCCTTTTCTTTTGCCTTCAAATGCTTTTCTATTCCAAAATTACTTCTACTTCTCTCACACACACACACACACACACAAAAAAGACTATAAAAAAATTTCAATATTTATTTTTATTTTTTTGAGGGAAAAAAAAATCCAAATGAACCCAAGAAAGTATGGATTTAAAATGGTTATATGATAAAAATCTAACTCCTAGCTCCTAGAACTAGGCCTTTGATCATTTTATGGAAATAATCCAGCATTAAAGAGATAAAAGGCCATTGAAATTATTCTTCATAAAAAGAAAAAAAAAAGTGAAAAATAATTGAGAGGGTTCATGACTCAAAATCCCTCTAATAAGTTTCTTGGAAACCACCACCCTCTTTTTCTCTAGTTGAAAGAGCACCCTTAAAAAGTGACCTTTTTGGAATTATTATTATTAATTTTAATATCATGTTTATTCAAATTAAAGTGGCCTAACATCCCAATGAAATTCATGGCAAGAGCTAAGTCATACTTCACTATATACCTTTAATTTAGAATAATAAATAAATAAAAGCAAATGGTATATCAGTAAACTTAGTCAAGGTCATCTAACATGAACCAATTTAAAAGCAGTGGTACATTAGTAAACGCAAGAAAAGTAGATGAAAATCATAGGCATTAACAAAGTCACTTTTTTTTTTTTCTCCTCACTTACTCGACAGTAAAATTTTGAAAAAGCAAAATAAAAAAAAAGGCAAATCCTATGATTCTATCTATATGTGAAATTATTTGGCTTTATATCACTTTGTTTGCAATAATCATAACTCAAAATTTGTGAATATTGAATTACAATAACGAATTTGGAATCTACGAATATTTAATATGTGGGACATTGGGAGGTCAAATCCCCTTCCATGTACGGTGAATAATATGAATACTGGCTTATCTATTTTATTATAAAAAAATTTAAAAAAAATTCATCTAAAAACCTGTTGTCTAACATTTAAATTTTTTATACAACTGTGGTAGATTTATATAAAGTTTAGTTAGCATAATTGACTTGTATGAAACATATAAAAATTAGTTATTAAAAATAGACAATTAATTTAGAATTTAAAAATGTTAAATATGATGAAAAGATCTATTATCTAACGTGTATATTCTTTGTTATGTTTCAGTGGATTTATTATATAAGGTTTAATCAACATAGTTGGCTTGTATGAAATATATAAAATTTGTTATTGATATATATATATATATATATATATATAAATTTTACTTATTGTTTGTAGATTTATATTTTAAAAAGATAAAATCATAAATAAAAATATATTTCAATTAGTAACTTAAAAATGGTACTAGTTTTTGCATATATATATATATATATAATAAGTTATTCTTTTAACTAAGAAGTGTGCAACTTGGAAGAAATTTTACTTATCTTATAATTTCTAAATTTAAACATGAGTTTGTTTGTTATTATTTTTTTAATATGGACAAAGCATTTTAGCGGAGGCATGCCTTAAATCAGCAACGGCAAATATTATACCAACTCTACATTGTGTAAATGATAATCAACAATGGATCTTCATCTATCAAAATATTGTCAAAATTTTAATTTTATGTTATACAAATAAATAAGAAGGAGGTTGTTAAGGAAACAGGCCTCCAAGAGAGACTGATCTTCTTTTCTGACTTTCCAACAAGATATAGCTTAGTGTGAGCTGTGAAGCAGGTAGTCCTTCCAACTCATTCTTGCAGCATCTTGTCTCCTCATCCCTAATTAAGTTCACAACATATAAATGATAAGGGCTCTATGCTAATCCCCATTACTATTTTTTTGACAAAAACCATCATAAATTTTGGGTCATGCCCAATTTTGGAAAGTGGTGTGCATATTTAAATTAACTAATCAAATCAAATTAATTTTGTTTATGTAATTTTATTGATATTTAAATCAGTCTATTCAGTTGTTTCTTAGTATATTTCTCACCTTAAATTGAATTAACTAGCCCAATAAAATCAATTTAGTTTATTTGGCTCTAATAATTTAGATTTAAAACAGTGAGTTATGCTTTTCTTTAAAAAATTATTTTCAAATTATCTCTTTAATTTATCTTTAATTTTATCTTAAGTTGAACAAATTTATTTTAAATTAATTGAAAGTCATCAACCATTGGTTACGACATAAGAGTGCTAAAGGGGAGTGCAAAGGTTTGAATTCTTTCTCCGGCAGTATTATTTCTATACTGTTCACGCACTGCACACTTGGGTCAAATACTGTTCATCAATATTGTTTACGGTGTAGGAGTGGGTCTCATATAGAAAAAACAATTATGGTTTCACCTCTTCAAGGTTACAGGGCAAAAAAAATTTTTAAGAGGTCTATGAGCCACTATAACTGGAACTGGTGCAGCATGTCCCTTTGACAATCTCTTAAATAAAGACGCTTATCGCCTATTCGTCAAATAATAATAAGGGAAAATTACTATTTACCCCCTACACTGTTTAAAATTTCTCAAACAACCCCTGCAAGTTATGAATACCACGGACAACCCTTCCTTTTATCATTTTACTTCCTTTTTTACCCCTTGTAGGTCACTTGGATTGGGTCCATGTTGTGACATTCCATCATTGCCCTTTAAAAATGGTGGGGAAAAAACGTCCCAATCACATCATGTCTAACATTTTTACATTTCTTTTTTTATTTTTCGAAAACAAACTTTGGAAGACTTTTATCCTTGTCCCTGTCCCGGCTTTGTTTAAAATTATACAGTTTTTTTGTTTAAACATAAATGTTTCCGTTTAAAAATTATCAAGTTTCGTTTAAATATATCCGGGTTTCGGTTTAAAACATAAATGATTTTTAGTAGGTATTCGGATTCTACGAGCGTATCCGTCCCACCTCAAGGCCACCCTGACGATTTAGTAGGCCTTCCTTACTCGTTAGATCATTTTGAAGTTTTGTCATTGCGTATGTCGGACAATTTTATGTAGGCGCTAACCATTTAAAAAACTCACTTCACTACCACGAGTGCGGATCACTAATCGTGAGATCTTGCAAAGAAAACTATCAGCCAACTAAGCATAAATGATAACTTATATTCGTTACATATGTTTGCCACAAACTATCGCATATTATTGTACATTTTGCTCGTTATTTATGAAAATCGTTTTCATAAACAAACGCAAATTTAAAAATGAAACAATGATATTTAAACATAAGCATAGTTGTATAAGTTAATTATTGATTAATTATCCCGTTCTCGCTAAAACTTATGTTTTTCTCAACTATTATTGTCATGTCTTTTTGTTTCGCGTTTAAAATTATACGCTTTTTGTTTAAGCTTAAATGTTTTCCGTTTAAATTTATCAAGTCTCGCTTTAAAAATGTTATGTCTCTGCTTAAATATATCCGGGGTCCGCTTTAAGCAGAAATGATTCTAGTAGGTATTCGGATTCTACGAGCAGTATCCGTCTCCACCTCAAGGCCACCCTCGACGATTTAGTAGGCCTTCCTTTACTCGTTAGATCATTTTTGAAGTTTTTGTCATTGCATGTCGGACAATTTTATGAGGGCGCTAACCATTTAAAAAAACTCACTTCACTACCACGCAGAGCGGACACAATCGTAGATCTCAGCAAAAGAAACTATCGCCAACTAAGTACGTAAAATGATAACTTATATTCGTTACATATGTTTGCCACAAACTATCGCATATTATCAGACATTTTGCTCGTTATTTATGAAAATCGTTTTTCATAAACAAACCCAAATTTAAAATGAAAAATGATATTTAAACATAAACATAGTTGTATAAGTTAATTATCGATTAATTATCCCGCTCGCTTAAAACTTATGTTTTTTTCTCAACTATTATTGTCATGTCTTTGTTTCCGCTTAAAATTATACGCTGTTTAAGCTTAAATGTTTCCGTTTAAATTTATCAAGTCTCTGTTTAAAAATGTTAGTCTCTGCTTTAAATATATCGGTTCGAGTTTAAAGCGAAATGATTCTAGTAGAGTATTCGGATTCTCGAGCGTATCCGTCCCACCTCAAGGCCACCCCGACGATTTAGTAGGCCTTCCTTACTCGTTAGATCATTTTAAAAGTTTTGTCGATTGCATGTCGGACAATTTTATGTAGGCGCTAACCAGTTTAAAAAAACTCACTTCACTACCACGAAGTCGCGGACCTAGATCGTAGATTCTTGCAGAGAAAACTATCGCCAACTAAGCATAAATGATAACTTATATTCGTTACATATGTTTTGCCACAAACTATCGGATATTATTGTACATTTTGCTCGTTATTTATAAAATCGTTTTTCATAAACAAACCCAAATTTAAAATGAAAACAATGATATTTAAACATAAACATAGTTGTATAAGTTAATTATTGATTAATTATCCCGGGTTTTCGCTTAAAACTTATGTTTTTCTCAACTATTATTGTCATGTCTTTGTTTCGTTTAAAATTATACGAGTTTTTGTTTTAAAGCTTAAATGTTTCCGTTTAAATTTATCAAGTCTCGTTTAAAATGTTATGTCTACTGTTTAAATATATCCAGTTTTCAGTTTAAACAGTAAATGATTCTAGTAGGTATTCGGATTCTACGACGTATCCCAGTCCCACCTCAAGGCCACTCCCTGACGATTTAGTAGGCCTTCCTTACTCGTTAGATCATTTTGAAGTTTTGTCATTTGCGTGTCGGACAATGTTTTATGTAGGCGCTAACCATTTAAAAAACTCACTTCATTACCACGAGTCGCGGGACACAATCGTAGATCTTGCAAAAGAAACTATCACCAACTAGCATAAATGATAACTTATATTACGTTACATATGTTTTGCCATAAACTATCGCATATTATTATACATTTTTCTCGTTATTTATGAAAATCGTTTTCATAAACAAACCCAAATTTAAAATGAAACAATGATATTTAAATAGAAACTGTCGTAGTTAAACAGAAACATTGATATTTAAACATAAACTTTGAAACTTAAATAGAACAATCAATAGTTAAGACGAAATAACAATATTTACATTCAAAATTAAAACGCGTCGAGTCCTGAGACAAATGTGGATCGAGTTGGACATCACAATGAAATTGTAAAACAATCAAAAAATCTCCTTCAACACAATATTATCGCTTTTGATTATGTACACAAACGAAAATGAAAAACAATCAAAACTCTTGCCGAAAAATCTTCCTACAAACTACAAAATCATCGATAATCACACCATGAAACCGAAAAAATTCTCTTTCTAATAGAATACTTTAGAAATCAAACTAAAAAGAAACCTCTAGAATATCAAAAACAAAAGGAAAGCGCACAACATCTTCCACGGCATCCACCTCGTCTCAATATCTTGGGCGCTAAACTAATGAAATGTCAAAGAGTTGAGTGGGAGTTCTTCTTCGAGGCAGTGGTCCAATCCTACAGAAGATGTCCAGATAACGACAACTTTGAAAAAGGAAAAGCTGAAGAGATGAAGAGATGAAAAGAGAAAAAAACCAAAGCGACCAATAATGGTGTTCTACGAGGGATTAACCAAGAAAAAGCAGTTCCTCTTAAAGAGAAAAATTATTGCGACAAAGGCGTTATGGTCAAACCACGTCTCACTTGTCACAACTTCCCATGCAAGGGATAATTTCGTCCAAAAAATTTAAAACTAACTCCATTAAATTCTTGAGGGGTTTTAAATTCATTGTATTTAAAAGGAAGGGGTTTTTAGGGATTCCCAAATTAATAGGGTGTTTTTGGAAATATTAGAAACTTAGGGGGTTATTTTGGCAATTTCCACTAATAATAATAATAATAATAATTGAAAATTATGAATATTGAAGTATTAATCATCTTTAATTCTTTCTAGTCTTTGATTTTTTTCCCCACGTACATTCCTTTCTTATTGTCTTAATTTACCAGGCCTTGTCTTCACATCACTCCTCTTGGCTTTGCCCTCTTCCCTCTTTATCTTACAAGTAGAACTTAATAAATGGAAATAATTTAATAAAAAAATTCCAAAAATTGATATTGTATAAAATCAAATAAGTAAACTCAATTGACTAAGCTCAATATGCTAGTTTTGTTGTGTTGGCAATCTATATGCAAAATACCATACATATGAGATGTAATCAAAGCCAACAATAGGAAAAAAAAATTTTAAGCTTAATAAGAGGGATTCAAAGCACTGCCTTATATGAATGATTTTGCCGCATCTTGTGAAATATCTCAATATCTTTCAAATCTATAGTATGCAACAAACTCAAGTTGCTCATCTGGCACATCTTCGCTAGTATTGAGATCCAACGGTTTCTTAATTATGATTCAACAGTAATTATTATGCTTATGAATAGTATATAGTAATAAGTGGGATGCATGAGGATGCACAGTATTCTGATTACTGTATATATAAATAATTTACAGTAAAAAGTGGAATACACAGTATTTTAATCTGAACCGTTCAATTAAATATTTGCATAGTAACAAAACAAATCACAATCATTGGACCCTATTTTTACTAACATCAACAGTATAAAAACTAAAAACCAAAAGACATTCTATTACCATCTGCGGGTGTCTACGGACGCCCGCAGAATCCTTTTTCCCACATATATATATATATATATATATATATATATAATATTTATCAAGATGAGTGGCTAGGCCGTTAAAAAAGGTAAGAACATGTACAAGTCTTAACGGAGCAAGTGGGGATGGGGACTGTGCATACTTGGGTGTTAGGACCATCTGTATACAACTTTTTCTCACATTCCTAAAAATATGCCATCACCTGTGATTTTAATTTTCACCATGTGTGAAAGATTCTAATAGAGACCCGTATATCAATAGACCATTTGGTCTTTGGTTGGCTAGTGATATAGTTGCTACAACATCACCTTGTAGGAAAGAAGTGAATGGTTTTCTTTCATGGGAAAGCGAGATTTTATTTTTCAGTATCTATTATAATTTTTGAAAATTCTTTTTTTATTTTTTTTATAAACAAGATAGAACTATTAAAAATCCAAAGATATAGTATAATCCAAATGATAGAAATCTACCAACTAAACGCAAGTTCTATTATTAGAAGTATTTCATTTAGCTTCTCTTAGAGATATAAAACTAAGCCTTTTAAAACATTCTACTACTCCTTGCTTAATTTGGTGTGTGTATAATGAGTTGGGCCTTAAGTTTAATTCCAACAATCCCCTACTCAACAATAATTAGGCATAATGAGAAGGAATATGCACATAAGATGAATAATATTGGGGATGGTTGGATTTGGTTTCATGACCGCAAAGGATTCTACATTGTCAAAAGTGCGTGTAAAGCAATACAGAACATTTATAGCTCTGCTCACCCTCTAGTCCGTATCTTTTTCTTGAAAAAATATGTCGGCTACAGATTCCACCCAAAATAAGATGTGAACCATGGCTTCCAAACTCAAACCATCTATATGTTTCAATGCCTCTTATACATAGTCTAGAACATCTGATTGTGGATAAATTGATCCTTACAAAAACTAATTCTTGAAATGTTGACTTTATTCTTATGATATTCAATTTCAAGGATCAATTACTCATCGAACAAATCCCTCTAAGCATGAATAATATTTGGAATAATTAGATGTGGCTTCATGACCACAATGAAATCTACACTATTAAAAGTTCATATAAAGCATTGCACAACATCCATACCTCTGCTTACCCTCCAGTCCCTAGCTTTTTTTGGAAGAAAATGTGGAGGTTATAGATTCTGCCCAAAACAAAGAATCTCATATGGAGTGCAGCTCATAATTGCCTCCCTAATAGAAACTCTCTTCTTCAAAAGAATGCTGATGTTTCTTCCACATGCCCCATCTATGGTAATGCCTTTGAATCTATGATCCATATTTTTGTGGAGCATATTTTTGCTAAGTAGGTGTGGCATCGATCTTCAATTGGTTATATAAGGGGTATGGCTTCTACATTTCAAGATTCGTTGGACATGGTTTTCAATAGGCAATCTATGGATAATTGTGCATTCATCTCTATGATTTGTTGGGGTTATTAGAACAACTGAAATAATATTGTTTGTAATGGTAGGTTTCAAATAACTAATAGAAAGATTTATCATGTTTCTCATTATTTGCAACAATAAAAAATGCCTAGGCCCAAGAACAATCTCTAACAGTTGCTGATTCTCCAACTTAAGCACAATATAATGTATAGTTGATAAGTACTTGTGTATGCATATTAATTAGTATGAATTACTTACATTGAGCATTATTTTTATCAGGTTTTATGGCTCATTCTTGTGTTTTTGTATTCTTTTGATCATTTAGGGTTGTGAAGGCATGTTGAGGAGAAAGAATGCAAAAATAGGCCATGAAGGTTCATTATGGAGTTTTTTTGTGCAACATAACGAGGAAGACACAAGCCATGATTATACAAATAAGAGTGTGTGCCAACTTCTAAAGAGTTCGAGTTAATGTATGAGTTAGAAAGGCATAAAGGTAGTCATGCGCTCATGTTCCAGCTTGTTCGAGTATTTCAAAAGCTCTCTAAATTTTTTTAGAAGTCAAAAAATACCACATGACCTATCACACGGGTATGTACCTGTCCGAGTGGCATCAGAAGAAACAAAGAGCAAAGTCTAGAAATTCTATGTGAAGTTTTCTATGATGCAGGAAATCCACACGACCATGTGTAAATTCCGCATGGCCATGTGGCCTGCCCTTGTGGATTTTCCACACGGGCTTGTGGCAGTGTGGGCACTCGTGTGGATGCCCGATTTGAGAGTTCAATAGCCATTTCGAAGGGTTATTGGGGGATATTTTTCATATTTATTGGGAAGAGTTTGGCTAGGGTTTGGAGGAGATTTTTGCAAGGTTTGAGAGTGCTTCTACATCATTCAACATCGATTTCCTTCGAAGGAGAGTTATTAGGGGAGCTGCCGACGACTTTGATTTGCTGAGATGTGCCCTAAGCTTAACGGAGGAGTCTTTGAAGAAGTAGGAGCGGCTTTTGGACACCTTTATCAAGGAACAAAAAGGTGGTTATTTTTATGGATTGTTTGCACTTTCACTTGTATTTATCCTTGAAATTGTATTGCTCCATGGAAAGCTAAACCCCTAGTGGGTACTTGGACTTGTAAACCCTAGGATGTATTTGTTTCATTAACTTTTATTGCATTTCTTTTAATTTGAGAATTTATTTGAGTTTTAATCTTGTGTGCTTGATGATTGGTTTTCCCTTAAAGTAACACTGGGGTTGAGAACTTCATTTAATCATCATTTTGACAAGTGACCATTACCATTAGGATTAGATTTACCAAAGTTGAAGAGGGTTTAGAGGGTGAGTTGAGAGGTAGCGGAACGTCCCCTTTCTCCTTCAATGTGATTTATCATACCTCCGCATTCAAAGAGTTCTTAGCAATTGTATAAGAGTGAGGCGTCGAGAGTTCCCTCTCAACTGAGGCTTATATGTGATTAGGAATCTTTCGCATGGACCAAAGGGATTGATCTAGATCTGGGAATAGGATTTATCACTTGGAATCCCAAGACCTTCAAGTAGTCATACGTGGTGTGAGGTGTCAAGAGTCTTCTCTCTGCCGAGATCTCATAGGGGAGTAGTTATGGTTGACCTTAGATTTGGGACCTTGTGCCTTTGGATTTCCATGACTCTTTAAATCTCAATTAGGGAAGCGTAATTTTAGTTTTGCACTTGAAGTTAGAATCCTAGGGGGAGCATTGTCTGAATACCCCACTTTCTCATTGATTGTTTCCTCCTCTTGACACATTTGCCTTTGTTCTTTTTATTCATATTTTGATAGAATCTTGATTGAGTTTACCAATCGATTCTCAACTTGGCTATTTAGTAAGGTTTATTTGTTGCTAGAGTCTATTCCCTGTGAATTTGACTACCCATCCTTCAGGTACTTTATTACTTCGACACCCGTGCACTTACTATACACACAATCAAAGGTGTGTCAATGGTGTGAACCTAATCGAGGTTGGGTGAAAATGAATATAGACGCAGTAGTTTTTAACATTAAGTAATGGGAAGGTATTGGCTGGATACTCAGAGATGAAAATGGTGTGGTGATTGTTGCAGGTCACAAATCTATTCTAGGAATCAATGATCCTTTCCTTGTTGAAGCATTGAGTATTTGAGAAAGTTTGAGTTGGATAAAAGGTAGAGCCTTGTCTAAGTTAATGGTGGAATCGGAAGCTTAAGTTGATCTTTAAATGACAAATAATAAGTCATCATTCCCTTCTTATTTAGGTTTACTAGTAAATGGTTGTTTATTTTTTAAGGTTGATATTCCCTTAGTGTTTTTTGTGTTTGTTAAGAGATTTGTGAACTAAGATGCCCATTCCATTGCTAGGCCTACTTCTATGTCAGACTTTGTTGTGTGGAGTTGTCTTTACCTCATTTTATTTATGATATTATTGCATTTGATTTAAGGTCTTAATCATGAATTCCATATTAGTCACAAAAAAATGAATATCAAGAAATGAATTTTATTAATTTTAAAAATAAAATGTACAAGAAAATTGCATGCCAGATATAAGAGAGTTAATAAAGTTAAGAAGAAATTCATTAAGATAAAAAAAAATGAAGGATAAGTCTTAGTTTCTCATATTATTGATATGTTTTTACAAAACTATACTAAAGTATTAAATAGATACAGATTATTAATAGCATAGTAGGTCATGAACTAAAACACTTGAATTAGAATTTAGTATATATCAAAGTCAAATATGACATTGAGTAAAGAGTATTATTCTTTGCTCATGCATTTAATATTACTTCATACTGATTGTTAAAAAGTTTGTTTGTATAATCTCACAACTACAACATGACAATAGTTTCCTTGCAAGTGAGATCTCCAAAGATATATGCAAGGAAAAGATTAATCTCATTATGAGTTAAGCTCAATCTTAGATCACTTTATGAGAGTGCTGGTCCTATTAAACAAGTTAGAATGTACTATTAAAATCATAATCTCTACTTTCCCAGTCAATTAATCAGACAACATTCTTTTGAAATTCTTTTTTGAAATCTTCACTCAAAAAAGAAAGGTCACTACCATTATTGATCTTTTTTATAGGTTAAATCTCATTCCTTTTGATGTTTTTGTGGTCATTAAGGTAGTCAGATCCAACTCAAGCATTGATCCTTCCAATCGTAGGGGCCGGTTGGGTCACCCGATTTTCTCCTCTCATTGCCAGGTTAATGGATTCCCTGTCAAACCGGTTGGGTCACCCGATTTTTGGCCAGGTTGGTTCAAATTCGAGTTAAAGGGTATGGCCGATTCTAGGGGTAGCAAAAATCTAGGTCCAGGCAAAATCGGGTTCGGACAACTACTAATATTAATAGATAAACTTGGTGTCCAGACTCGGCTCAGTTTTAAATTCTTACAAATTCAACTTGTTGAAACCCGGTTTATTGTAAAATAGGGTTGTCCGAATGTCCAAAATCTCCCAAATTCTATAAGCCGCATTTAACTTTACTTAAATATTAAATTATACAAAAAATAATTTAATTTACATTAAATGTAAAAAAAACAATATCAACAATCCAAAACTCGACTCGAATTATACAAAAATCTAAGTCTTGATAGAAAAACAATGTATGTTTGAAGTTTTTGGAAGATTGGGCTTAAAATATGTGGGCTTAAGATTGTGGGCTTTTAAAATTTTAGAGGTAAAATGGCCTGGTTGTTCGAATTTCCATGTTCGGACCCGGTCTGGACTTAAATCCTGACAACCAAGCCATGCCCGGACCTGACCAACATTAGCACAACTTTTGTCTAAACCTATTTTATTCTGGGTCGGATAGAACCGGGTCAGTGGGTCCGGATAGAGTATTGCCACCCCTAGCAGGTTCCCAATTTTTCTAGTCAAACTTGCCGGACAGATCCGGGTTTGACTACATTGGTTGTCATTTATTTTGATAGTCCTTTAGTCTGCAAGATGTAGTTTGAACTTCATATAGTCTATCCTCATAAACTTATGTTTCAAATATCTCCACACTAAATTGTGTCAAATACACATGTGCTGGTTCATCTAATTGATCGCTAGTGCTTTCAACTTTACACAGATAAGTAATAGTATAAGAATTTTAATGAATAGCACTAGAGGCATAATTAGAAGACATAATAGGAACTCAAAGCTGGGGTGGCATAGGAACTTCCCACTTATGACAATTTATTTCAAATTTATTTTTCTAACTTTTTGACATGTAAAGTTATTAATTAAGTTTTTATAATCAATTTTTTCTAACATTTCTTTTTTAATTGATAATACAGAATAATCCATTTAATCATTTTTGAAACATTGTTCATCTTAGTTAAGGTTTTATTAATTTTAATTTTAAAAAACTTCTTTACGCTGAAGCAACAATTATATGAACTATTTATATTAATTATTCTATAGGCAACATATGCATTTGGAAAAAGACTAAGCTCTTTTATTTGGTTAAGGATGCCAATTGGAGTATTAATTCTTCTTGTGAGATTTCTCTTAATAATTTCAATTCAAAAAATAAATCTAAACTATCAATATTAGAGGAACTATTCTGTTCTAAAAATATTCAATGTTAATACAATACTTTTTAAAATTCTCATTGTCTAATGATTTCAATTTTCACCTTTAAATTGAAAGCCGAAAATATATTCATATATTTTGAATTATTCAAATCAACTCTAAAGTGCAAAATGACATTTCTATTATATATAAGAAATAATCAGTTAAAGAAAAATTCTTCAAGAGTCTTGGTTGCTTCACTATTAGCATTATTATCAAATTATTTCTTTGTCCATGTGCACATTTTTCATGAAATTCAAGTTATATATTCATTTCAAATGCAATTTTTTAGTAGAAATCATAGCATTTGCAAATGTTTTTTTCCTACGTCTTTGAAAAAAAGACAGAAGACCTCTTATTTAATTTATAGCAACATTAATACAAGTATCTTTTAATTGTAAATTTTTACTAATTTAATTAATAGCAAACAATATATCAAGCCAAGTAGTCATGCCCAATAAAACTCAAAATCGTCAAGCTCATATGTTGCTATACAATTAGCTTCACTTTTCAGTTTTTAGATCTTCACTAACTTCTACTAATTTCAATAAAGAGTCTTTTGTTTTGTGGGGTTTGGAATCTTGTAACTTTAACACTTTCAGTACAATTTTTCCAACATGTTTATAATAATGGTTTAAGAGTTGGATTGTGTATGAAATCTTTTAAAATTTTCCACCGTTTAATAGAAGAAGCAAATAATGAATAAGTATGTTACATTACTCCATAAAATGGTATAACTTTGTACAAGAATTAGCTATGTTACATAGTATTAAATTTAGATTATGATAGCAACATAGTGTATAAAATGATCTATGACTTATATCTAATTGTCTCCTTTAAACTCCTTTGGGTTTCCCTTCATTTTTGATTTGTTGGCATATCTTTATATATCTTCTTAAGTTATCAATATCAAATGAAATTTTTTAATTATTTTAATAACTTGAAAAAAAATATTTTCCACTCCTATCATGTACTTTTGAAACTCTAAAAAGAAAAATCTGTTATTTTGATGAAATATCCACAATCCTCAATATGAAAGACATTTGCTTTTAATGCATCGAATAGATTCTTCTATCATTGGATTATGAATTTTATTATATTTAATGCATCGAATAGATTCTTCTCTCATTGGATTATAAATTTATTGGATTCATTATGTATATTATGTCTGAGATAATGATTATGAATTTTATTGTATTTAATGCATGGAATAGATTCTTCTATCATTGGATTATGAATTTTATTGTATTCATTGTGTATATTATGTCTGAGATTAGGATTATGAATTTAATTGTATTTAATGCATAGAATAGATTCTTCTATCATTGGATTAAATTCTACAAATCATTTCAATTAGCCTTAGTAAATTTTTACTACTTTGTTGATTGATAATTTCAATTTTCCCTAAATTCCAAATTATTTTTACCAAGAGTTTTTATGCAAAAGTAATTCTTACTAACATTTTTTCCCCAATGTTTTTTATCTCTATTAATTTGTCTGTGGACATTCCTTACGAATAGTTTTATTTTTCAACAACCTTGTCTTTAAATCAATCCATGAACTCATATTTGTCTTTTATTAGCTAGTTTATTAGTACTTGAAATAAAGCTAAACAAGTTGCAATAAAAACAAAATATTTTATCTAAGTTCTAGAGTAAACCAACCTTCATCTTTGTGCTTCTCATTAATTGCCCAATTTTGAATGTAATATGTAGTAGAAAAATACCTTGAGAATATATATTTTAGAAAGTCTATATTAGAAAGTCTGATTGGCCTTTTTTTAATTAATAGATCTCTTAAATTTGTATCAATATTAGTCTCCTTTCTAGAATTACGTAAAATATTATAAATTCAATCATTGAATTCATTTACAAGGTGGTTCCCATAAGTATCTATGTCAGACTTTTCATTAGTTGTTATTTCTTTTCCTTGTATTGTTGTATTATTTGACTCAACTACATTAGTAACTTATTCAAAAAAGACTCTTTTGTATTTTTTTAAAATTGTCTTTTATTGCTTGTTAAAAAAGTTAATCAATAGCTCATTTTTGAGATTGTATTAAAGTTTCAAATTTTCTTTTTATTTCGTAGTTTTTCAAAATCAAATTCATATGTTCTAGATAGATTTCCATATTTTTAAAATAAAAAACTATATATTTATAAAACATAAATTAAAAATAATGTAAATTAAAGTAATAAAAGAAAGTTGAAACAATAAAATTTGTTAACTTGAGTAGTGAATATAGAAGATTTGCTAAGAAAAAGATATATGATTGGGACTTATTGACACTTGTGATCGATTGATATCTTTTAATCTTGTAAAAGAATAACTCAAAACCCAAGATAAAAAAATAATGATATAAAAATTAGAAGAAAAATCTTGATTTATAATAGAAAACATAACCATTAAGATCTAACAACTAAATTAGTCTTGGAAATAGTTTTGCAAGAGGTTAGTTGGGAGAAGATATTGAATTAGTTAAACATTAAATAAAAGAACTGACGAATTTAATTTATGAGTAATGCTATGTTGATTAGAGAGGTTTTTACGAATCATAATTAACATGAATGGAGAGTGAAAAAAAAAATAACAACGGAGGTGATTAGGAAAATACTAGCAAAAGGGATAAAGAGAAGGAGTATGGCAAGTAGGGCCGGAGCCAGAAATTAGGCAAAAGGAAGAGGGGGGGCGGAAGAGTTTTTTTTTTTGACAAATTGGTGACAAGCATCTTAGGGGGCTAGTTACACACATAAAAAAAAATCAATTAACAAAATTTTTATAAATAAAAAATTCAAAAAATTCAATTAACAAAATCCAATAAATAAAATTGAGGAATAATTACAATTTATTATTTTCTTGAAATAAATATTTTTATCTATATGTGATTTCTTTACGGTTACAACATATACTAGTTTTTTTAATTTTAAATAGTATTTTAAATTAAAAAAAATCTTATTTAATAGAATTGTGATGAGGGCATAAGTAAAAATTCAATGAGCAATTTGATCATTATCTTAAAATTCAATATTATTTTAAGGACATAACTTAATAACTTAAAATAAATAGTATTTTAAATAAAAATTCTCATTTATGATAATTATGATGAATGGGCATATACTATAAGTAGTATTTCAAATTAAAAAAAAAATTGTCGCCATATATTATAATTTATAAGCTAGTTTGAATTAATTATGAATCTAATTATTTAAATGAATATATTTTAAATAATTTTCTGAATTTATTTCAATGATTTTTTTAAGGGAAAATTACTTAAAAAGTCCCTGAGAAGGTTCCAACTTCCTGTTTAGTCATTCTGACTTTTCCATTTTCGTTTAGATCCCTCCTTTTTCCAACCAAAGACTTTTCAATCCTTGGTGTTAATTCCATCAATTAAATGGTTGTGAAATGTCACAATTGCCCATATGAGATGAAAAAGTAAAAGTTAGAATTTTTTTTCCCTCCAAATCATGTCACATTAAATGTAATATATGGTCATATCCTCCAATGAAGCTACTTTGTCAGATTACTTTTGCTTTTTTCAACCCTTGTTCTTCTCATTCTTCTTCAACTTCTTCTTTTTTCATCTTTCTTGGGTTGTCGACGCTTCAGCATCTTGTTTTTCATCTTGTTATCGGGTCAAAATATAAACACATAAGTTCTTCTTCTTCTTCTTCTTCTTCTTCTTCTTCTTCTTCTTCATACCTTTATGGTCGTGGAATCTTACAAGGTTTTTTTAATTTTTATGTTTTTTATAGCTGTGGAATTTAACAAGAATTTTGAAATTTCATGTAGGTGTCATCAATAATGGAAACCTTTGCTTTTCTTGTGTATTAGACCTATTACTTGTGTAGTATTATTGTTTCCTGTGTAGTAAATTTGTTTCATATTTATTATTATGGTGACCTGTGTAATAATTAACGTTCCTATTTATTTTGTGCGATTTTTATTTATAGCCACGTAGGGACTCCTCAGACAGCATAAACACCCAATGGTGTCAGCATTCTCTCCCAACATCCACCCTCTAGGGCACTTGGTATTATGGGGTGTTTCTAAGCACATGATGGGTCGACATTAAAATTAGGCCAAAGGTTTGAGAATGCAGACCACTTCAAAGATTCCTTGCGAAGCACAGATATAAGATAAAATTTTGACTTTACATTTATTAAAAATGATAAAATCCAGGTAACTGTAAGGTGCGCTGCTCCGGAATGCTAATAGCAAGTGCATGTTTCGAAAGAGGGAAACCTAGACACGTTCCAGGTGAAAACAATGCAAGTGGCTCACA
Organism: Dioscorea cayenensis subsp. rotundata; assembly: GCF_009730915.1. Taxonomy (NCBI): domain Eukaryota; kingdom Viridiplantae; phylum Streptophyta; class Magnoliopsida; order Dioscoreales; family Dioscoreaceae; genus Dioscorea; species Dioscorea cayenensis. The sequence continues at coordinate 10,047,481 of NC_052477.1, read as the reverse complement.
TTTGTGGTGGAGGCATTGGAACAACAACACATCCCAAAGCAAGCAAGAAATGGGTTTCTGATTGTGTCATGCAAAAATTGAAAGAACGGCCATTGTATCAAGCTATTGACATATAGAAAGACATATTGAGGGACCATGGTGTCTATTTACCGTACAAGAGTACTTCAATGGGGAAGGAGGTTGCTAGGTCGACCATTCATGGTAGAGAGGTTAGTAGCTATGATTTTCTTCTCTAGTATGCAGTTAAAGTGGCCGAGACGAATCCCGGTAGCATTGTCACCATTGACAATGACGACAAGCGGTTTAAGCGTGTTTTTTTCCTTTGGGGATTGTTGGGGTTCAAGCATGGGTGCAGAAAATTACTTTTTATTGATACAACGCATTTGTTTGGCAAGTATGGTGGGATTCTTTTAGTGGCAACAACCAAAGATGGCAATGAAGGTATGTTCCATGTAGCATTTGTTATCGTCAACAACAAAACTGATGAGAACTGGACTTGGTTTCTCGCGACTCTTGGGGAGTCATTGTATGGTCAAGATGACTACGATAAGATTATAATATTTATCTCAGATCGATCCAAGGGTCTAGTTAATGCCATCTCACGAGTATTCCCCTCATTACGACATGGTTATTGTCTATGACACTAGGAGGCCAACTTCATGAAGACCAACGTTAGGCTCGGGAAAGCTTTGAGAGATCAATGTTGGGCAGTAATCATAAAAATTACATACATGTATACTTTGAAAGAGTTTGATGATGTCGTTCGTGAACTTGCACTTATACTGGCAGATGCACATGCTTGGTTGCTACAAAAGTCCGACGTTGATCTTGCTAGAACTTTTTATTTAAAAGAATATGATGGTCTGAGATGTACTCAATATGTGGCAGAATCCTTCAATGACTGGATTAAAGAGGCGCGCCATCTACCAATAACAATCATGGTTGACTCGATAAGGTTAGGCTTCCCTATACACCTATAAATATTTCCCGTGTATCATAGTTTTTTGTTGTGTATTTAGAAGTTTTACTATGTATTATTAGTATGTTCCTATGTAAAATATAATGTTCTTATGAAGTTAATAAAGTTACTGTGTACTAAATAAGGTGTGTTATCCACATGTTTAAACTTATGAATATTTTGGCAGATAGACGCAAACAATCAAACAGGTGGGATACACATCTCTGCCCTGAGATACGTAAGAAGGTTGAACAAATTCTTGACGACAGTCATTTCCTGAGGGTGGGCCGATCCACTGAAGACACGTACAAAGTCATTGACGACCACGACAGTGCAGTCAACCTCCAGATTCGGGGGTTGCTCCTAGAGAAGATGGGAAATACATGGCCGACCTTAAAAGCATGCATGTGCCTCGATCATGCAAACAGACACGAATGTCCATTCGTATGTAGACCATTACTTCACAGTTAAATAGTACCGTCGGGCTGATGGAAACCCAATATCTCCTATTCCTAATAGTGATAAGCTATCTGACGATAATCGTGACCTCCGTATTCGGCCACCAATATCGAAGAAATGGCTTGGCCGTCCAAGAAAGAAGAGAATTGAGTCACATGCCTTCGATGTCCATGATTTACATTGTAGCCGGTGTCATCAAGCTGGTCATAATCGTGTATCTTGTAATACAGTCATAACGGACTAAGCATGCTATTCATAATCATATGACACTTATATTTTGTAATAGAAGTATAATCTTTGTATGTTTTGTTGTTGTTGTGTAATTTCCCATATAACTATGTAATCATATAATTTCCTGTGTATTTATGTCGCTTCATGTGTAAATTTTTCCTGTCCTGTGTACTAATTCTGTGTCCCATGCACTGTTTTGGTTTAGTATGCAGTGAAGATAATTCCTATGTATTTTATTTATTTGGTGTGAAGTATTTCCTTTTCATGTGTACATTTTGAAGTTAAGGTCGATTTTGTAATTAAATGCATACACAATGTTTCCATTGCCAAACAAAATAAAAAAAAAAGTAATAAACAACTACATATATGGATAATGGAGTTATTATAAAGTTAACATCTTCATTCACAAACAACATAATGTTTTTTTTCTAGGTTTATTCCTTGTCAACAGCTTTCTCCTTTGTGGCAGGTTAATCATTGATGGCATCATCATTTGCGGTAGCTTCGACGTTTGTGGCATGTTACTCATCAACGGCTTCCTTGTTTGCAGCAGATGAGTGTCCAGAACAAGCAAATGGTAATGACCATAAAAGACGATTGACATAAGTATGACTTCAGCGGTCTTGTGGCCGCAGATGACATCTTCCATCATGTACACTGCTTGCGCGGCAGCAAATTGCAACTTCTGCCTAGCAATTGCTAGGGGCCCATGACAACAACATGTTTCTTGAAAAATAGTGGATTTAATAGCAATTCTTCGTGGATCATGAGTACGAGAGTATCCACGACATTATCGGGAACATTTTCTTTTCCTTCGAGGAGTACGAAAAGGTTGTCACGGGTGGCATACCCACACTCATTCTGATCCCTCCAGATGACATAACTGTAAAAACAATTTAAACAAAAATCCATCAAAATCCACATAACAGAAATATGCTACATAAGAAATACGATTATTACACAGGACTCTTATACTTTACACATAAAAGTGTAAACCTATACAACAAATAGTTATCGTTACACATGAAAGCTAACACGTTACATTGAAAATGTTAAACGTACACATGAAAGCATATTATTACACATATTGTGGGATCAAAATACGCGTCTGGCATCATGAAGAAGACACCAGACAGTATATCGAAGCACAAATGTCATATTTGTTTTGTGTGGGTTCTTTCATTCCTAATAGGGGCAAGCCCCTATTATTAATTACCCTAGATTAGAAATTTTAGGAACCTCCGATTAAGGGCAAAAATACAAGTAAAAGCGAAAGGATTTGCGAATTTATTATATAAACATATTTATTTCATCACTTATATATGTATATATATATTTTTTTATCACTGTCGCCACCTGTGCCTTGTCACTGCGTTGCCTGCCGCATTGTCGTTTTGAAATTTTTTTTTTGTTGCCATTTTAAAATAAATAAGTCACCCCTGTCTGTGTCTCATTAATGCGTTGCATATCTTATTATCGCTTTAAAATATATATCTCATTGTTGCCTTGAGATAAATTTAGCAACTATCTTGACATAAGCACCCTAGTTGTTGCTACATATTTTCTCTGTGTTTGTTTTCATATTATTTCCAGTTTTTTTTTAATGCACTTTTGTCAACATTTTTTTTGTTATTTTCTTATTTTATTTTATTTTTATCATATGCGTATGCGCAAGTGTGCATGCATGTACTGAAAAGTTTTTATATCATGACATGCTCCTCATTATATATATATATATATATATATATATATTTTTGCCACACACGTGTGCATGCATGGTGGGCCCATTATACTTTTATTTCTCATCTCATGCATGTAGGCATTCTTTTATTCATCATTTTTTTATTATTATTATTATTTTTTTATTTGTTTATTTTAAATTAATTTTTTTATATGCACGTAATCATTTTTTTTTAATTAGTAATAATTTTTTTAAATTATTATTTTTTTATTTTACTTCGCATAATTTCTTGTGACTTTTCATGCGTACGCCTCAACATTTTCTTTTTTGTAACACATGTTTTCTTTTATGGTAGGCCTCCTTTTCATTATTATTTGATTTATTTGATTTATATTTTTTTTTATTATTTTTTTTAAACACGAATGTAAACTTGCATGTGGGTTATTTTATAGTGGGCCTGACGCATGCAACGTGTTTTTATCATTTCTTATTTTTTTCCCCCGCATGCTGTCCATGCCCATTCACATATCACACTCAATATCTTTAAAAAAATAATTATTTCATAACTTGCAGTCATAAGCCATTTTTTTATTTTGAACCTCGTGGGAAATCATCTTCATCTTGTACGTTCAACTTCTTATCAATACTTGGAGATGCATATACTCAATTTTGAGAATTTAATTTAATTTAATTTAATTTTTTTTTGCATCCACCTAACGATCACAACCACAACGTCACTATTATCATCGTTAGCATCATCATCATTATCATCATCAGCGTTAGTGGCATCATCATCATCAGCATCATCATCTATGGTATGTGGGCAACGAGATCCCCTGGCTTTTCATGTAAAACTTTATATGGCTGTAATGGCATGATTGGAAATTTCTGATAAGTCTTGAGGACTTCATTTTCAGGTGATAATTTCCGTCCATTGCTCTTTTATATATAATAATTTGGTGCTCACCCAAAAGCCTTGGCTTTCCTTCACCAGTGCTGGTAGCTATATCAATTGCATAAACTTCATTTTTCTGGAATTCTACATCATCAAACCTACTCTCTTGACTGGCTACACTAAGTACGACTTTGTCACCATCAATAACAAACTGCTTGAGTTGGTGGCTGATCACCACCTCAATAATTCTATAGTCATAAGTAGCAACAATTTTCTGAATAGCTTCAGTGACATCCTTGTTGTGCTTTTCAGACCTGACAAGCTTCAACGCGACCTCCACTGCCATGTTCACAGCTGCAATCACATCCACAACCCTCCCAGTATCCGACCCTTCATGAATGACATGAGTATGAGTCGCCGCAGCGATGAATCCTTCAATATGACACCCCATGTCAATCTTCACAATATTATTCTCCATCAAGACCGTCTCATCAGTAGGAAGCGGTAACATTGTTAATAGAGATGCATGTCAGGAAGGCAACACCCCTCTCAATCTTCTTCTTCTTCATATTCTTGTACACACTTCCAGCTTAGTCTCTGATAAAGACATTGCCTTTCCCGCAGAGGTCGACGGCCTTGACTTCAGGCTTGCACTGTGATACTGCAAACTGAAGAGTCTTGTTAATGATATCAGCAGCGCTCTTACATTTGGTGATGGCATCAAGGGAAGAAATATCAAGCTCGTTCTCCTACTTACCGGCTTCATCATCTGACACCTCTTAATCCTTGAAGGAGGGATGCCACAAGAATCAAAGCGGAGAGATTGGAAGAGAAAAGATGCAAGTTTAAGGTTTTGGTCTTAGTTCTGTTGGATATCTTGTGAGAGAATGAATTAGAAGAAGACAAAGAGAGCAAGCAGTAATGAAGACCAGAAGCTCAATAGATAAAAGTGCATATAAAAACACATACATAATGACATGCATATATAGCACGTGAACCCACAACGTCCACTAGCTACATTATCTCCACTATATACTCAACTAATTACCAAATAAAGACTAAGTCCATTGACTAGTTATTCTCCATGTGAGTTAATCCACGTCAGCCAGTGCATGAATTAACTCCAACACCTCCCCTTAATTCATAGCTGTAGACTCCCATCTTCATCCTGAAATAACTGAATTTCTGAGCCGATAATGGCTTCGTGAGAACGTCGGCTAGCTGGTCTTCTGAACAGCAAAACTTCAAATCAATGACTTTATCCGCAACTAGGCTTCGTATGAAATGAAACCGTATATCCACATGCTTCGTTCTTCCGTGCATAACTGGGTTTTTGGTTAATGAGATAGCAGATCTATTATCACAATAGATCTCCGTTGCATCTGTTTGTCCTTGGCCCATATTGGTTAGAATCCTTCTAATCCATATTGCTTGACATGCTGAGGAGGTGGCTGCAACATACTCTGCTTCGGTGGTTGATAATGCTGTGATTTCTTGCTTCTTCGAGCTCCAAGTGACTGCGGCTGATCCCATGATGAATACACAGCCTGAAGTGCTCTTTCGATCTTCAATAGATCCAGCCCAGTCACTATCTGTATAGCCATATAATTTAAAGTCATTAACATGAGTATAATGAAGCCCATAACTTAGTGTTCCTGCTATGTATCTCAGCACTCTTCTTGCTGCACCAAAATGATGCTTTGTTGGGCACTGCATAAACCTTGAAATAACTCCTACTGCAAACATGATATCTGGGCGTGTGTGAGTCAAATATATTAACCCTCCAACCAGCTTCCTGTATGATCTTGCATCTGCTTCACCTGAGCCATCATTTAGATGAAGCTTTTCACCTGTGTTCATGGGAGTTGCTGATTGCTTGCAGTGGAGCATGTTGAACTTTTTAAGAAGATTCTCTGCATAGTTTTTCTGTGAAACAAATATTTTACCTTCCATTTGCTTGATTTCTAATCCCAGGAAGTAGTGCAATAGCCCGAGATCAGACATCTCAAAGTGACTCATCATGCTGCACTTGAAATCCTCGATCATATACTTCGAGGAACCCATGTATATGATATCGTCTACATACAGGCAGACTAGCATTAGCTCGTTGTTTCCTTGCATCTTCTTGTATAATGTAGGCTCGCTTTCACACCGTTCAAACCCATGATTGATGAAGTGTTGATCGATCTTGCTATACCAAGCCCTGGGTGCTTGTTTTAATCCATACAAAGCCTTATTTAGTCGATAGACTTTATCTTCATGCCCTGCAAGAACAAAACCTTCTGGCTGCTCTACGTACACTTCCTCTTGTAATTCTCCATTGAGAAATGCCGACTTCACATCAAGTTGATAAATAGGCCACTGTTGTTGAGCAGCTAGTGCGAGAAACAATCTGACAGTTTCAAACCGAGCTACGGGAGAAAAGGTTTCATCAAAGTCCACTCCATGCCTTTGTGAATATCCCTTCGCTACAAGCCGTGCTTTATGCCTCTGAACACTTCCATCTGCACCAAACTTCGTCTTGAACACCCATTTCAGACCAATTGCTTGCTTATCGTTCGGTAAAGGAACAAGATCCCATGTCTTGTTTCTTTGTATGGCTAAGAGTTCATCTTGCATTGCTTGTCTCCATTCATCCTTTTCTACTGCTTCTTCATAGGATGTAGGGTCAGAGACGGTGAGAGCAAAATCACAGGTCTCATAAATCTCCTTCAAGGAACGAACTCTTCTGATAGGTGATTCATCAGTAGAAATAGATCTTGAAGATGAATTTTCTCCTACTGTAGCTGAGCTGGAAGAACCTTCTGTTTGGCCATTTGAATTGCTTGGACTTGAATGTGAATTGCTTGGACTGCTTTGACTCCTTTGACTTGCACTGTTGCTTGAATTGATTGATGGAGAATTGCTAGGTGGTAATGCAACTTCAATTGATTCCAATGGGGTTGTCTGCTGAGCAGGAACTTTGTCTTCACTCCAAACCCATTTAGCATCCTCATTAAATATTACATCCCGACTTACAATGACTTTACAAGTGACAGGATTATATAATTTATAAGCTTTGGACTCTATGCTATATCCAATGAAGATACATTTTTGAGATTTTTTGTCTAACTTCTGATGCTGATGTGAGGGAATTAGAGTGTATGCAATGCAGCCAAAGATACGTAAATGACTCACAGATGGTTGCATACCTTTCCAAGCTTCAAGTGGAGTTCGATTTTGTACAGCCTTGGTTGGTGAGAGATTCAATAAGTATACTGAAGTCGCCACGGCTTCGCCCCAGAATTGATTTGGAAGTTCTCCTTCTTTGAGTAAGCTTCTTGCCATTTCAACCACTGTCCTGTTCTTCCTCTCCACGACACCATTCTGCTGAGGTGTGTATGGGGCTGAGAGCTCTCTTCGAATCCCATTGTCTTCACAGAATTTAGTGAATTCTTTGGATAAGAATTCACCTCCTCTGTCGATACGCAGACACTTGATCTCATAATCACACTGCTTCTCCACTAGAGCCTTGAAGCTCTTGAAATGTTCAAATGCTTGAGCTTTAAATTTGAGGAAGTACACCCAATTCATTCTGCTGTAATCATCAGTAAACAAGAGAAAGAAACGATTACCTCCCAAGCTTTCAGTTTGCATTGGCCCGCACAAATCGGCATGAATAAGCTCCAGAGGTGTTGATGCTCTCCATGCCCTTCCAGATTGAAAAGGTCTTCTAAATTGCTTTCCAAGAAGACAACTTTCACATAATTCTATATCTGTGATGACTGGAAGACCATGCACCATTTGTTTCTGGCTCAATACCTTCAAGCCTTGAATGTTGAGATGCCCATATCTCTTGTGCCATAAGTCAGATTCTTTGGACTCATTCACGACTAACCCGAGATGCTCCATGCTAGCCACTTCAAGCGGAAACATTCGATTCTTTGTCATCTTTATATTTGCAAGTGTATGCCCAGTGTTTTGATCTTTGATAGTGCATGAATCTTTGTCAAACAATACACAGTAGCCACATGCTACCAATTGACCTACACTCAAAAGGTTATGAGCCAAGCTAGGAACATATTGTACATTCTTCAACAGTTTCACCTTGCCACATTCGGTCTTGATTACAACTGTCCCTTTGCCTTCAACTTGCACCTTCTTATCATCACCAAGCCGCACAGTCGATTGCATTGTTTCATCTAGATCGGTGAAAAGTTCTCTTCTGCTTGTCATATGGTTGGAGCAGCCGCTGTCCACCACCCATATATTGCATGGAACTATATCATTATCAGAATCAACCATGAAGAGATTGCTAACCTCTTGTTCTTCAGCTAGGTTTGCAGTCTTCTCATTGAACCAACATTCAGCCTTGACATGGCCAAACTTCTTGCACTGATGACACTGAATGTTGCTCTTGAAGTTCTTTGAGTCATTGTAGTGTTGCCTTGGATCTCCACTCCTTCCTCTGTCTCTGCCATGGTTTCTACCTCTGAATGAGCCTCTAAATGCACCTCTGCCTCGACCTCTGCTTGTGGTCTTATCACCTTTCCCAGCACTGGATATTTCTCCTTCAACTTGAAAGGCTTTGGCTTCTGTCTTCTCTGCCGATCGATTGATTCTCACCTCATGAGCTTGCAAAGAACCACTGAGCTCATCTAGGGAGAGAGTGGATAAGTCCTTTGCTTCTTCAATAGCTGCCACAATATGATCAAACTTTGGAGGCAAACTTCTCAGTACTTTTGCCACCACAGTTTGGTCAGAAATGGTGTCTCCGTACACCCTCAGTTGATTGATCACTTCTAAGGCCCGTGAGATGAACTCCTGCACACTTTCACTGGACTTCATTTGCAAAGTTTCGAACTCTTGTCGCAACGTTTGCATCTTTACAGCAACAACCCGAGAAGAGCCTTGAAATTCAGTTTTCAAGATTTGCCATGCTTGTTTTGCTGTTTTGGCTGCAGCTATCCTCGAAAAAATGGTCTCATGCACCGCTTGCTGAAGAAAGAATAGGGCCTTGGAGTCTTTCCTTCTGTTCTCCTTCATCCGAGCCTCATCATCTCCCTCGGTGTAACCAGTTTCCACAAGATCCCATAGATCTTGGGATTTGAACAAAGTACTCATCTTGATTGCCCAATAGTCATAACATTCACCCTTGAATACTGGTAATGAAGGTTGAGAAATACTCAAGGCATTTCCATTTGTCGCCATGGATGCAAGTGCGAACCTAGCTCTGATACCGGTTACATTGGATATCTTGTGAGAGAATGAATTAGAAGAAGACAAAGAGAGCAAGCAGATAATGAAGACCGAAGCTCAATAGATAAAAAGTGCATATAAAAAAACACATACATAATGACATGCATATATAGCACGTGAACCCACAACGTCCACTAGCTACATTATCTCCACTATATACTCAACTAATTACCAAATAAAGACTAAGTCCATTGACTAGTTATTCTCCATGTGAGTTAATCCACGTCAGCCAGTGCATGAATTAACTCCAACAGAAAGCAGAGAAGTGGGAGGCAATGGAATTTGGCAAGTAATGACCGCAGCAACAAATGATTTAAAGTTAAGGATGGAGGCAGTTGATAGGCGAAGATCAGAAGCACCACGAGCAGGGGCTTGGATGAGAGAGAAACCAGATGCAAATGGTCTCTCTCTGCGAGTAGTAATGTCTTTTGCGCTGGGTCCTCGTGGTGCTTTCGGGGACTGCGTCGGCTTCCTCAGTAATTTTTTTTTCGGCGGCAGTGGACAACGAGCGGCGGCAGTAACATGCTTGGCGGCATTATTTCAGCCATCAAGCAAGTCTCGGTGATAAATATTGACAACGGCGACGTACAGCGGCATGCTTGGCGGCATTATCTCAGCCATTCAAGTATGCTGCAACGATGAATAGCGGCAACGGCGGTGAGGGGCGGCACCGGTGACAACGATTTTATATATATATATATAAGAATACAAGGAGAGGAAGAGAAATATACCTCTTTCTTATTTTTGTCTTCTCTTGTTTCTTCTCTCACTGTTTTTTTTCCCCTCTCTTCTTACAAAGAATCTTTTTTCCAACCCCTCCTCCAAATCATGACGTGATGAGAATAAAATCAAAAATTCAAAATTTAAATTTTTTTTAGTGTGGGATCTTATCTTCTCAGCCAACCCTCCGTCAAATCACAACAACGATCAAATCTAATTTTTTTTTAATAATTTTTTTTTAATTTTTTTATTTATTTTAAAATTTGAAATTTTCTTTTAATTTTTTTTATTTATTTAAATCTTTTTTATTATTATTTTTTTCAACCTCCTTTTAAACTTTGACCGCCGGTTTTTTTTTATTCTCTAGATCATCTCTCATTCTTATCCTCGAGAGATTAGAGATAAAATTTAATTTATTTTTTTTTTATTTTTTTATCATCATCATTATTATTTTTATATATATATATATTTTATATATATATATATATATTTTAATTTCAAATTCAAAATTTTTGAAATTTGAAAATTTTTTTATTTTTTTATTTATTTATTTTTTTTTGTATCTTCCTCTTTTAAAAATTCGTCTGTTCTTATCCCCGTAAAATACAACCTCCCGTGGACTCAATCAACCAAATATAAAATTCAAATTTAATTAATTTTTAAATTAAATTTTTTTCAAAATTTAATTAAATTAATAAAAAAATTAATTTTTGAAAATTTAATTTAAAAATTCAAATTGCCTCAGGATGCGTGTCTGGGATACTTCGAGATTTGCACTTTCTCATGTTGCCTCGAGATCTGTTTTTTATAGGCTATATGAAATTTAGGATCGCCTTGAGATGCGCATTTGGGCTATCCTAAGATTTGAGATTACCTCGAGATATGTTTTCAAGTGCAATTTTGTAAATTTCATTTTTGCCTCGAGATATCAAGGGCAATTTTGTAATTTTGTATTTATGTCTCGAGATATTTTCTCAAGGATGTTTTTTTTTTGTATTTTTGCATTTATGCCCCGAGATGTGTTCTCAAAGGTAATTTTGTAATTTGGTAATTTTGCCTTGAGATACGTTCTCAAGGATAATTTTGTGATTTAAATGTTTTAGATTGTCTCGAGATCTGTGCTCTCGGATGATCTTGCGATTTAAATATTTTAGATCGCCTTGAGATCTGTGCTCTAGGCTGATCTTGTGATATGAATATTTTATATCGCCTCGAGATCTGTGCTCTCGGCTGATCTTGTGATTTGAATATTTTAGATCGCCTCGAGATCTGTGCTCTCGGCTGATCTTGTGATTTAAATATTTAGATTACCACAAAAATGTCTTTTGGACTTATCTTGAATATATCTAAATATAATGAAATTTATTTATTTTAACCATATGTTGTCCCAATTCGATTATGATTTGACTGTGTGTAATTTTTTTTAAATTTTCATTCAATTTTAATCAGGTCATGCAATTTTTTTTTTACATAAACACATATGTTTAATAATGATAGGGTAATATAGAAAATCAGTAAGATACAAACAAAAGAATACCTGTCAACTCGTGTGTTCAAGTAAAGGGTGAGGGTGTGTTGCTTGAGATGGTTCAGCCTTCCGAAACCTAGATAATTCTTCTTCCATGACAGGAAGCCTATCTCGGCCTTCTTCTGCTCCTCGTAGTACACCTACCCCTCTACTGGTTCCTGGTATGGGACCAGGGCAAGCGAATCCACTACTAGTTTATCTTTTCCCAAATCGGTGAGTGTCTTAAGTAATATGTCAACAGCGTGCAAAGCAGCCACTTCCGCTTCTGACATGTCAGAATCATGGGATTCTGTTTCAATAGGATATTTCTTTTGTGGAAGGACCTTTTTTCTTAGAGCTCTCTTACATGTAGCTTTCTTCGGCGGAGACTCTCCTCGGTGGTGGTCTCTTTGGTGGTGTCTTCTTCACTATGGCTCATTTTGGTGGAATTATCTTTAGAGAAAGTTTTGTTATACTGTGTTGATGTGTTTTTGTAGTAACTATGCATCCCATAACACACCTGGGGGAAGTCTCTTTGGCTATTAATGGAATATTTGCGGCCATTGGGGTCTCAGGAGTGGAGACAGTTGGAGGAATTTCATCACGGGGGACCTCCAGCACAGGATCCTCATCTGCGGGGACCGAACTATCATCGGTAAGGACCTCTTTAGGTATAGAACTATCATCAGCAGCGACCTTTTATGGGGACCAAACAGTCATTGGTGGGTACTTGTACTTTATTTTCTGCCTTGGGTTAATGGCTTGCTGTTGGGGAAACCTGAATATCCATGCAAGCAACGGCCTCATGATGTGAAGGAATTTCATCATCAGTAGTCATCTGTGCATCATGTTGGCCAGATCGGCCTCTCTAAGACTGTGCTACCCGCTTGAATCTCGTGTCGAAAGTAGGCGACCTACCTGATGGAGGACGACCAATATCTGTTGGTGTCATATGGGTGGCCGAATCCATAGGCGGTGATGGTGAGTTGCCCCTCTTTTGCTTTGCATCTTCTTTCTCACGATCGTCAATAAGAGCTCGAAAGATCATGAAACTCAATTAAAACTTGCTGCAATCACCGCCGCATGTCATTTTCACTAATTGGAACCTCGTCCGGCTTCTCAACCAACTCTTGACGGTGGTCAATTTTGTTAGAGGTGGACTGGGGGGATTCATCCTCAGTTTGCATCTTTGCTAGGTCGGCGCTTGGCCTCTTCCCAGTGTCGGGTGGGGAGTTATTTTTTTTTTGAAGGCCTTCTCAGCCTAGTAGTTGGTTGTTGGGACCTCCTTTTTGAGTTACCCGGATTGGACAATCTATCAGAGATTTGTTTGCGGCTTGGATTGACATGACCAACTAAGACATTCTCTTCATCTTTCGCTAGCACAAGCTCGTAGAACTTCAAAGAAAACACACAAGAAATATAAAGTTGTCATCATATCATACACAGTTTATATAAAATATACACATAAAATGCTAGATCGTACACAGCAAGGACTATTTTTACATAGGAAACTGTAATATTACACAATAAACTAATATATTACATGCGAACAAGATAGTTTACACAAGAAAAAGATATGTTACACATAAACGATTATCATCCACATGAAATAACTCATTACATCAAAGTAGCAAACATTTTACAAAGCAAGATGAATAACTTACTTGCTTTCCTTTGAGTGATTTCAATAGCGGGCCGATAGACGCCGCCTTTATGAAACTTGGCTTCCCCATAACACATTATATGAGGTGTCTCTCCCATTCATAGTTTCTTCACACTTTCTGTCATCTCATAGAACCAGATGATTAGGGTAATGGAGCAGCCTTTCATGTAGCTTGCAGTGCTATACTATCTTTTACATCGCAGTTAGACATTGCGGTTGTTGTAGCGACATAGGTCATGAGCCACCTATGAGTAGCATGAGCCCAAGCATAACGGCCGAGCAAGGCCAGATAGTCAGCGTATGTTGAGACGAATGTTGGGGCATTTAGAGAAGTATTGGGGAACAAGATCATAGTCATGAAGTACACCATGAGGAGCTTCACAAAGGTCACTTCCTCACCGTCTTTGATGTGTACAAGCCTAAATAGGTTTTCTTTAATTGCATCGCTGTGACGATTATGCATTTTATGCAGAAAAGTTTTCTCCAAATTGGATTAGGCTCTCTTGTGCTTGAAGGAGACTGTATCTCCATCGCAATGAAGGCCTAGAATGAGTGCGACGTCTTTTGCTCTGAATGAGAGCATGCTTTCCCCAATCTTAAAGCCTTGGCTCCGGTCATTGTACACCTGCAATAGCGAGAACCCCTCTCTCTTGAAACATCGGTGTGACATCCATCAAATGGGCAAATGGTGTCTGACGGAGGATCTCCCAATGTCGTCTCTTCATTTGTTTCTACAACTTCGAAATCATTTCAATAACAGTGGCTAGATAATACCAAACGTTCACAAGTGTTATTTCCATCTTCTGTTCTATGTAACAATATGTACACACAGAGTCAATGACTGAAAGATGAATATAATATTATACATATCAAAGCACAAATATTTTTACACATGAACGACACAAACAAAGCGACAAATATTACGATCTACAAGCCACAGAATGTCGACATTTACATAAGAAATAAACAATATTACACAGTAAATAAAGAATGCCAATCGGATAACCATCCTTCGATGGCCGCTTGTTTATGATTTCTCACCTTTGTGCTGGAATTTTCCTTCAAGGAAGTCACCAATCTTCAATTAACCAAAGCCCTTGCTAGAGACTTCACGAAAAATTCAAAAACAAGGATGGAAATCTCCAAAGAACTTGAAGGTGAAGTTTTGAAAGACGACTTTGGAAAAAAGGGGAGTTCAATGGACTTTACCACATTAAGGAGCCCAAGGGATGCATCGTTGGCAAAGATAGGATTTCCAGGCGAATCCTAATGATTCATGCACCAACCATCGACATGCCACCGACCAGCAGTTCCCAAGGAATTTGGAGGGTTATTTTGGTCTTTTCTGCCGGCTGACAAGATGAGATAAGGCACGGTTTCAGCAGGTTGACTGTGGGGGTATTTGGGTAACTTCCAATCCCACTTAACGTCTTCATTGACTCCATTAGATGAAAATGGGCTGAAAAATAAATAAAACAAAAAGGAGGGACTTATAAGGAAGCCCAATAATTGCAAGGATTTATTTGGATTATGCAAACTATGTAGGGATTTTTGGGTACTTCTATTTAAATATTTTTTATAGATAATTTTTTTATTTATTACTAAATCATAAATTTTGCTTTTAATTTGGATCAAATCTCTAAATCAAATTAATAATATCAATCCACATACAACAACCCACATTAAATCAATCTCAATCGACAAATATTTCAACAAATTTCCTCAAACTCTATACATGACAATATCTAAAAAATTATTTCATAAATTACCAAAATAAATAAACAAAGTATAAATTTAGAAAAAAAAAATTAGTTTCACCTCCATAGAAAAGATTGGAATTTTACAAAGGAGATGCCAAAGTCTGGAGGCTCAGAGCTTTGCTAATGTTTTTAAATTGTAAATTTGTAATCCTTCTCCACTCTCCACTCTCCACTCTCAAGAGAAGTTGTAATCCTTTCTTTTCAGCTAGGGTAAGGTTATTTTCTCTATATATATACATAATTTATTTATATAAAAAATTGTATGAAAATCTCATCAAGACAACTAGACAATTTAGCCACTTAGCCTAGCCACGTTTCAAGGGAACTTGTAATGTTTAATGTGCTCCAGCCGCTGTAACTCATCTATCCTTAATGTGCTATAGCGATCTTAACTCACGCATCTTTAACGTGATCCAACGGCCCGGAGAGACGCTCACCAAGTCACAGACTCAAGGCTCACAGCTCATGCACTCACGCCTGGGGCGGGAAAGGCTGAAGTCCAAACACTGCTTACTACCGAGGAAGGAGGGCATCCATGGAAGAACGCCTAGGAAGAGGGGTGGTTCAGGTGGAAAAAGGGGGCTGAGGAAAGCTCTGGGCAACAGGGTCCATTGACCGCACCAGTGACAAGGTGGGCGGCTGCCCCCTGTCCCTCCGCCCCTGATGGCAAGCTAGCAGCTTCAAGCGAGCATGAAGTTCTAAGGCAGATGGTGCTCCATATCACGGGAACTAATGAGAAGCATCTTGGAGAGCATATAGGAGAATAGCAAGGTAGGTCACGATAAGAGGATTGGCATTGCGATGCTAGGGGAGGAGATGCAATCACCTTGCCCTTGCAGCAAGCCACAAGTTCCAGAGCTTAGGCTGAGAAAGCCCAAGCTTATTGTTAGTGCCACTCTAGTTTCCCCGGCATCTTGGATGAAGATTTACACTTTCCTTTGTCAAAATCTCATGAGGATGCTTAACGATCAAATCTAGGAGTAATGGAGGGTGAGGCATCAAGAATTAAGGGAGAGATTGGTGATGTTCTAGGTTTTGAAGAGGGATTTAGGTGATGGGATTGAAGTTTGGGGATGATAGAGAAAATGATGTAGATGTCAACTTGGCATCCATATTATTAGTGTTATGATATAATTTTAAGAAATCTCTTAATCAATATAGGATTGCTCTTAATTTGTTACCTTCTATTATAAAAAGTTAGTTGATAGAAGATATGGTATTGATTAAATATTACAGTAAAGAAAATTAAATATCAATTTATTATTATAAATTATTATTATAATTAAAATATAAAATTTTTAAAAATTTTAAGGGTTAAAGTTAATAATGAGGCTCCCAAACTTGAGAGCTCTAAAGTTGTTACTTCAATGGTTTCATCCTTGAGCCACCATTGACTTAGAACTTAACTTTCTTATTTATTGACCTTTAACACAAAAATAGAATCAATTCCAATGAATTCATCTTCTATACTCCATTTAAATTTTATCTTATGTTTAGCGTATTTCCATTAAATAACTCATTTATTAAGTAAGAATACATGGTGAAAAGTAGATTTTAGGTCTAGGGAGTTACACATCTAATTAGCATCTATATATTCCTCAATTTCAAAAGAAATGGTTCCTCTTAACAATTTATTAACACTTATAAGAGAAATTTATTATTCTTTTCTAGGGTTGTTTACATATTTACCAAGTTTGGTTACAACATACAATTAGAAAGATACATAATAGATCTTGTAATTTGTACATAGTAATCATGGTCAACATATTCACCCTAAGATTTTAAAGTTCATAATAAGATTAAAAAGTATAACATAAGATCTGCCATCAAGAAATTCATATTTATCTAATATTTTTCATTGCAATGAGATTGGAACAGTGTAATATCAGGGACTAATCAAGTTAGTTTGATGCTTAGAATCATGTTTTCTTCACGTACACCTTTCATACCAAATGTATTAGATTAGAATCACTTGATATCATTAGTTAAGTGTATATATGTGTTAGTATAAGCAAATCATCAATACATAAACAAATTTTTTTTTTTTTGGTCACTGAAATTATGAATTGCTTTCAATCTGGTCACTGACGCCAATGCCGTTAATCGGTGATCTGACGTGGCTTGGCTATGTCAGCAGGGATTAACACGTCAGCATAGCAAGTTAAAAACCTTTCTTCTTCTTCTTACCCTTTCCCCTTTCTTTCTTCTTCCCCTTTCCCTGTTTCTTTCTTTTTCCTTTTCCTTTCTCCTTTAAATACTGTTAGCCATGTTAGCAGGGCTAACACTGATCTTCCTCCTCTCATGGCTTCGTGATGCTTGTTGATTGATCCTGTTGTGACTATTCTATTTGTGATTCTATGCATAAGAGCATCATTAGAGTTGGATTCTACCAAGAAGGGTGCCCAGTAAAACTTAATGGAAGCATTGTAAGCCAAGGTATATACATCCATACATAATAGTTAAATATCTGATGTAAAAAAAAGCTTCATAATGAAGCTTTTTTTTTTTGCATCAGATATTTAACTATTATGTATGTATGTATGTATATGCCTTGGCTTTGAAGACTATGAGTGAGTTAATGGTTTCAAATGATTTGGTATTCTCTGGGATGACTCTTTGAAGCCAATTTATGGAGACAAATTGGCCTATGTTTAAAGTGTCCCCTACAAACATCATCCTCTTTCCTCGTAGCATTTCAAGCATGAATGTGGCATTGAAACTGTAATTTTCAGTCAAGTATTAGAGCTAATTAGTTCTTAATTATTCAAAAATTTCTTTTTAATCCTTGAGTGATGTGTAAACCACTTTGTCATATATATGAAAACAGAGTAAAGTAAAGAAAAATTACTGAATGTTATATTAAGCTAGTGCATCTTACATGTCAAGGATGTAAATGAAAATTGAAATTTTTGTTTATAGTTCTTGTCTCATGCATTATTGTCCTTCAAACAAATAAAAAAAATCCAACTACTATATATATAATTAGCTTGAAGTCAAAACAGGTTGATAATCACATGAAGAATGGCAAGCATTCAGATCTAATTCATTATAAACACTTAATACTTTTATATAATAATCACAATTAAACTAATTAATGATAAAAAGAAAGACATCAATACTAAACCTGGGAAAAGAACATCCATGAGCTTGCCATCTCCAATGTTGGCATCCTTTATTAGGGTGAAAATGAGCTTGACATGTTAACTAAGGTTGAATGTAAGGACATTCATTTTTTTCATATTGCGGTCTTATATCTTCATCATAAACCCACTCACTGGAAAACAAGTTACAGCCTGTTTCGATAGTCTTTTTGATGACCTTTTGCACAAACTCATTATTCTCTAGATGGATAATAGTATTTAAAGGAGAAAGGAAAAGGAAGAAGAAAGAAACGGGAAAGGGGAAGAAGAAAGAAAGGAGAAAGGGTAAGAAGAAGAAGAAAGTAAAGAAGAAAGTAAAGAAGAAAGGTTTTTAACTTGCTATGCTGACGTGTTAATCCCTGCTGACATGGCTAAGTCAGGTCAGATCATTGTTAACGGCGTTGGTGTCAGTGACCAGATTGAAAGCAATTTATAAGGTCAGTGTCCAAAATAGAATTTTTTTTTTGTTTAGTGACTAAAATAGGAACCGGTGGATAGTTTAGTAACTGATTTTGTAATTTACCCTAATTTATTTATCATTCACATGCTTATAATACACACATCTATCAAAATTATTCACAACAAAACATGAGAAAATTATAGTGGTGTTAAACATAGAATTCCCCTATTCAAGGGCTTGCTTTAATCTATAAAGAGGGGTACAAGTTTATACTTTATGGTTGAACTTAATGACAATAAAGCCTTTAGGTCGCTTTATATAAATCCCTTCCTCTAAATCACCATTCAAAAATGTGGTCTTTATATTTAAGATAAATTATTTAAATAGTCACCCAACTATTCACTCACTTCTATTTGAGGCACTGAATTATAAAAAGTTTCAATTTGGTATCCTAACTTTAAATTCATGTTCAATTAGGTCACCCAAGCTAACTCCGTTGATAGCATGCTGGCGTGACATACCACATCATGCCCTCTTCCCATATCAACATGCTACATGGACAAAAAAAATCAAATTAATAAGGGATATTGCCACAATCTATTTGACTAAAAAAATTTTAAAAACCAGAAATTAAATTACATTCTATTTATTTGACATGAAGGTCTAGTTATATGAGTTGATTATCTCCAAGTTAAAGACGGTTTTTATCCACATGACATGCTGATGTGGCAAGGGGGCACGTGGCATGTCACATCAACACGCCGTTAATGTAGTTAGCCATGGTGACCGAATTGAATGTAAATCTAAAGTTAGATTAACCAACTAAAATTTTTTATAATTCGGTGACTTAATAGGAATAACTAAATAGTTAGGTGACTATTTAAATTATTTAACCTTTTATTTATATGATGAGACCTTAGGCCAGAGAGAAGCAAGTATAACCAAAGTCCTAATAGTAGCTAGAGGGCAATATAATACACACACACACACAGATATATATATATATATATTATAATCATTCCTTTTACTTGAACCCCATAGCTTCTAATTTGTCATTGAACATCTCAATAGTACCATCACATTTAAGCTTCTTCTTGAATCTATTTGCATCATAGTACTTGTTTCCTAATAGAAGAATAGTAAGAATTAATCCAAGTATATTATTAGTGAGAATTAACTTGTATGGTAATTATCATGCCCCGATTGGCTGGCTTGGCACGTGACAACTGCCGCAACAACCCGAGGAGGGAAACCCGTGCCACTCAACTCTCAAGTAGAGCTGTTAAAATGGGCCTGACCTATTGGGCCAGCCCTCTCCACCAACAAAAATTAGTGAGTTGGGTTGGATTTTTGTAGGTCCGTTTGAAAGCGGGCCTAAACAGGTCAACCCGTTTGGGTTATGGTCTTGGTGGGGTAAGGCGGGCTTTGGGCAGTCTGGCCCGTCCCTTTAATTTATAATTTTTTTTCAAATCTCTCTCAAATGAATCTCACAGTCTCACCGGATGAGTTGGAGGCTGATCTTTCCCTAAAAGTCTCGAACCTTTATGACACACCCCTTGCGTGTGACCCGCAGTGCACGGGTTTGTCGAAGTAATAAATCCCAGGTGAGTGGGTATTGTATCCACAGAGAGTAGAGAATACAAACACCAAGATTTCTACTTAACCAAGCGAAGATGAAACAATAATTGTGTTGATAAGATGTAATGTAGACAAAATAAAAGAAACAAGAAAGAGAGGCACAAATAAGTGAGAGGAAAGACAATCGATAAGAAGTGGGATACTCGGATAATGTTTCGCCTAGGATTACAGCTTCAAGTGCAAAACCAACTATTATGCTTCCTAACTAATGCTCAATGAGTCGTGGACATCCTAAGATACACTGTTCCAAACCTAAGGTCAACCATTACTAACTTTGCACTATGGCCCGACGGAGAAATCGATCAGTCTCAATACCTCACGCTGTGAAAAGTTGAAGATCCTCTAGGGATTCCAAGTGATAAACCCTATTTCTATATGTAGACCTAACCCTTTGGTCAAGGTGAAAGGCCCCTAGTCACAATTAAGCCCCAAATACTAAGGATTACTTTAACGCTTCACTCTGTTGCTCGCACAACTAAGCCCCAGTGGAGTTTCTCTCTTAGTACTTCACTCTATTGTGACCGCAAAAAACTCTAGAAAATGGAGGTAGGATAAATCACACCGGAGGGGAAAGGGGACACTCCGCTACTTCTCGACTCACCCTCTCGACCCTCTCCAATCTAGTTTTGTCTAACCCTTGTGGTGTGTCACTCACTCACAAAGATTACCAATGTGAACTCTCAACCCTAGTGTCACTCTAAGGGAGAAATCATTCAACAAGCATTTCAAGATTAGAACTCAATTAAAACATCAATTAAGGAAAGCATAATAAAAGATTAATGAAACAAATACATCATAGGGTTCACAAATCTAAGTACCCACTAGGGGTTTAGCTCTCCATGGAGCAAGACACAATCAATAGTAAAATCAAAAGTAAAAATAAGTAATATATAGGAAAACCCCTCGGTAGTCGTGTCGATGGTCTTGTGGAGTAGCCTCGTCCTCTCCAAAGGTCCCCTCGTTAAGCCTAGGGCACACCTCGTCGGATCGGTGCCGATGAAAGCTCTGCCAATAACTATCTTCCAAGAGAAACGCGGTGTCAAAGCCGTAGAACCACTTCAAAAGCCTTGCTAATACCTCTCTAAACCTTAGCCGCAAGCCTCTCAAGAGTTGGAGAAAAGATAGAAAGAAGAATGCTGAAATCGGGCTAAATCGCGGCTTTAAATAGGCTGGAATCAGGCATCCACACGGCCCTGCGAATGTTCCACACGCTCCTGTGTTTCCCCCCGCCCATGTGGAAATTCCACACGGGCGTGTGGATTCTCTAGAATTCTGATTTTCTATGGGCTGTGAACACTAACTGCTATAGTGATTTGCTACAGTACCTACTACGGTACCCCTGGCCAAAAACACTCCCGATTCACACTTTTCATCAAGGCAACATAAACGGGTACACGTTTATGCCATAGATCGCGTCGTTTTTTTAATAAAAAGCCTCATTAGTGAAGATCTTGATATCATTGCACAAGTCGAGATACGCAAATGTGACTGCCTTCGTGCCCCTCTAACTCATTGTAATTGCTTGAATACATGGAGGTTGGCACACATTCATGTATCTTTGAGCCCAACTTGTGTCTTCGCATTTGTTCTTTCCAAGATGTCATCAAATAGTGCATTCACGATCAACATTGGCTTCTTTTTTACATATTTGGCTCCACAACTCTACATGCACTAAAGTAACACAAATACACATGTATTAGCGCTAAACCTGATAAAAGTAATGCTTAATGCAAGAAAAAAATATTTCATATTACTAATACACAAGCACTTATCACCTTAAAATCTTTACATCTGCAGCACCCCTCCGGAGTTGGAGGTTGGGCCATCCCATGAGTCGGTGCCCCGTAAAATATTTCCGTGAACAATAAAGTTGGTGAACTATTTTTGGAGTTAAAAAGCTCTACGAAATCTAAAAAGGGGAAGTAAGGTTTTTCAAAACTTTGATTTTTTTTAGGTATATATAATATATCCACTTTTATCTTCCTTTTTATGCATTTTATTTGTCTCTCCGTCCCCCATTTTGTTCCTCTCTCCGAACTCCACTCCTCCTCATCCTCCTCCTCCTCCTCTCTCTCTCTCTCTCTCTCTCTCTCAATCATATGGAAATCAGGAAATTAAGACTTGGATTTGTTGATTTGGGAGATGAATACAAGCAAAAAGAGGATATCAAAGAAATAGTTAATTTGTTTTTTTCTACTCAAACCCAACTTTATTCAATCTTGCACTTGAGGTAGATGTTTGTAAATGATTTAATTATACTCATGATTTGCTTCTGGTTTTTCCAATTTATCTATAGTTTGTTGATGTTGCTTCTATTTTTGCAATTGCAATACAATTATGTCAAGCATCCAATGCATTGTTTTCACTTGAATTTCCCAAATTTTTTAATCCTTTTATTATAATTATTTGTGTGATAATTCAAATGAACTATTTGAATAAAATAATTTCAATATTTCATGTGGTTGATATTTATTTTGGCTTCATGAGTTGTTTTAGTTGATAATTAATGGTGTGATGAGTACTAGCAAAAAATAATAGCAATGTTTCCTATAATTGATGTTTGAATAAGATGTGGCTTTTACCTTTCACATGGGGTCAACATTGGTTACTGGTGCAGCACAAAATTCCATTGTTCAATATCATTTACAAAAGAAGGAGATCAGGCACTAACTCTTGCCATTGCAGGATATTTAGATAGTTTGTAAGACTTTTTTGAGACTTAGAATACAAATTCATATCTCACAAGAGTATTGTCATAACCTTAGCATTGACCAGAATTTTTCAAGATCGTGTCATATACTTCCAAAATAAAGAATCCTTGAAATATGTCTTCATTGAAACTATTACTTTCAAAGTTGAGTAACTAAATTCCTAATGCATACAAAAATATTCAGATAGTATTTCATAATGTATTTAAGTACTACCTGATCTTTAGAGTTTTATACTAATGCTTATCCCCTTCCATCTCTAGTGACATTTTGATTTGTAGTTCACATAAATTTTGATGTAAAACTAAGCCATTGCTTTGCTTATTTTAAGATCTATTATTTGAGCAGCATTACAATAAGGGTTAGAGTTGTTTTTCAGTTATTGTTTTTGGTCTCCAATTCATGTCCTAGCTTAAGAGTGTTCAGTCCTATGGTTATGAGATATGTTCCCATGCTAAACTTCAATATGATAAACCGTCTTCCTGAATTTGGTAGTTTTTTCTACTATTTGATGAGTGATAACAGAATATCAGTTGACCTTCCTTGCATGTATGATATTTTTTATATTTTTCATACATATTTGAAAAATAAATAAAAATCATGGGATCCACCTCTTTGAATCAAAGTGTGAGCTTAGATGAAGAAGAATTGCAAAGCACTAAATATGGTAAGGAAACAACTACAAAAGTCGAAAGAATTTTCTGATGTTTGGAATTTTTTTTATAAAGAAAAGGATGGTCAAGATGGCATACAAATAGCAGAATGCAAGGGATGAAAGAAAGAACATAAATGTGGGGGTAAAAAGTATGGGACTTCTTCATTAAGGTTCTAGAAGGATAACTGCAAAATGATTAAATTCAATGATGTAGGACAAGTGTTTTTTTGTCGTGAAGGGAAAATAAGGTCTAAGAAAGTAGATAAAAAAATTGCACATGACTTATTAGCTGATGCAGTTATAAAACATTATATGCTATTTGATTTGTTGAATATGATGACATTAGTGCTTGGATGAAATATGCAAATCCTGATGGTGCTTGCATTTCTAGGGATACTCTTGTTTATGATATTACAAGAATATATATGAGAGAGAAAGAGAAACTTAAGCATGTTTTGGGTAATATTCAGAACAAAATTTGCTTAACTTCTGATGTGTAGACTGCATGCACTAGTGAGGGCAACATTTGCTTGATTGGACATCTTGTTGATAAAAATTGGAAATTAAACAGTAAAATTCTTAACTTTGCTTAAATGCCTCCTCCACACTTGGGAGTTGAATTGGCTGCAAAGTTATTTCCATTTTTTAAAAAATGGGGAATTGAGAAAAAAGTGCTTTCTTTGACATTGGATAATGCATCTAGCAATGATAATATACAAGATATTTTGAAAGAACAACTATCTTTGCATGATAGTTTACTATGTGAAGGTGAATTTTTCATATTTGTTGTTTCTGCTCACATATAGAATCTCATTGTGCAAGAGGGCTTGAAAGTACTTGATGATGTTTTACAAAAAAATCAGAAAATTTGTCCAATATGTAAAGGGTTCAGAAAGTAGAATGAAAAAATTTGAAGAATCTGTGGGCGTAGTTGGCAATTAGATGTGTCCACATGTTGGAATTCAACATATTTGATGTTGGATAGTGTCATTAAATATAAAAGGGCATTCACTTCTCTTCAATTGAATGATAGAAATTATAAATATTGGCCTTCAGATGAAGAATGGAAAAGAGGTGAGAAAATATACTAGTTCTTGGAGCCATTTTATGACACTACCAACTTGATCTCGTGTTCTTCTTATCCTACATCAAACTTGTATTTTATGCAAGTTTGGAAGATTGAAGTTTTATTAAAAGAAAACTTGTCAAGTAAATATGTTGATTAGTGATCTAGGTAGAAGGATGAAAGAAAAATTTGATAAATATTGTAGACAATATAGCATGGTCCTTGCCATTGGGGTTATCCTTGACCCACGAATTAAATTGCCAATGTTGGAGTATTTTTATGAGAAGGTTGAGAGTGGTTCTATTAAATGCCAAGAGAAGGTGTCACTTGTGAGAACAAAGCTATACAAACTTTTTGAGCATTATTCAAATGCTAATAAGTCAAGTTCTTCACAACCACATTTTTCTTCTATCATTACACCTACATCTACACAAGGTGGTGGAGTTAAAATGCAAGGGTAAAATAATCTTTAATGTAAGTGCTCTCACACTTTCTTACTTTTTTTTCTATTTATGTAATTTGTTTTTGTTTTTTATAATAACATATGCTAATTATTGATTGTAGGAAATTAAAGCATTTGAGAGCCAATCAATTACAAGTGCGGGAAAATCTCAATTGGATCTTTATTTGGAGGAGCCAAAGCTTGAATTTGCATATTATGAATATTTAGATGTGTTGGAGTATTGGAAGAATCATAAACATAGGTTCCGAATTCTTGCATTAATGGCAAGTGATGTCTTGGTTATCCCAATAACAACTGTTGCATCTGAATTGGCTTTCTATATTGGTCCTCGTGTGCTCAACAAATATAGAAGTTGTACCCTTCTTGAAAAAGTATAAGCTCTCATTTGCACCCATAATTGGTTGCATGGTTAAAACATTGGTAATTTACTTACAAGTTATTTATTTAAGTTGTTCACTTAGTTAAAATCTTGAAATATTGGTTTATTTTAAATTTAATTTTTAACTAATTTTTATATTTGGGGGGGTTTTATGTAGATAATGAAGATGAAGCAAATACTAAACCAACTATATCTAGTGAGGCTTCAAACATTTTTGAAGTTATTGATGAAGATAGAAGGGAAGAAGGAGATGGATAAGAGGAAAGTTTGAATGATTTAATGGTTGATGAATTTTAAATTTTTAATGAAATATATTATTGTATGTCTTAAGAGGGAGAGAGAGATGAAGAATTATGAAATATATTTTTGTTTTATGGTTGAATTATGGTTGAAGGACTATTTTATTGTTGATGGGAAGATGTTTTTTTGTTGGAATTTAAGAAGATGCCTTTGCTCATAAATAGGAATATTGTTGGTTTGTAGTTTGGTTTCTTGGAATTTAGGGTTTTTGGATTTGATGCGTTGGATTTTGATTGTTGTAGGAAAGACGACATTTGTGAAAAGGCATCTTACTGGGGAATTTGAGAAGAAATACATGATATGATCTCCATTTTGTTGTTTCTATATATATATATATGTGTTCAGTTAGTTTGATTGATCGGTAGTTGAATCTTTTTGCAGCAATAATTGGCGTTGAAGTTCATCAGTTGGATTTCCACACGAACTGTGGGAAGATCCGGTTCTACTGCTTGGATACTGCTAGGCAGGAGAAATTTGGTGGTCTTCGGGAAGGATATTAGTGAGTTACCACTTCTCAGGGATACTACTGGGTAGGAGAAATTTGGTGGTCTCTGGGATGGATATTAGTAAGTTCTCAAGATTTCACTCTTTCTATCTTTTGGTTGTGTGTAAATGCGTTTAAAGTCTCTTTGGGTTGCATTTATGATGTTCAATAGTATAATGCTCTTCATATTTGCTTTTTGGAGTGGATGATTTCCATTATCAATTATAAACTTAAGTTGATGTGGATGGAATATTGTTATTGGTTTTAATGGATGATAAATGAGGACAAATGTTTTAGGTGTTTTCTGGTGGTGTCATGAACCAATGGTGTTGATATTTCTCTTATCTACGTTGATGTGGGAATTTTGGAATATTATGCTAATTGGTTGGGTATTTTGTTATTTACTTTTTTTGTTATTTTAGTTGCCTGAGATTTCTCATATAATCTCTTTTAGTACGTGGACTCTTTTGTATTTTATTCTGCTTTTAGCTTTAATAAATCTCTTTTGATTTGGTTTGATAATATATATATAATAAATAATTTTTTATTTGTTTCATATTTTTAACGGGTTGGCCCCTTCAACTCGATAACCCAAGGTGGGTTGGGTTGGATTAGCAAAATGCCAACCAGCCCAAAATGGTGGGTTGGCCCGACCCACTCTGCCAAATGGCGGGTTTTGAAAGCCCGCAGTCCAGCCCACCCCACTAGCCCGTTCTGACAGCTCTATCTTGAGTCACCGCAAGGCTAACAAAATCCTAAATTTTTACAATCCTAAAAAAAATTCACAAGCAGGAACATCCAAGGCTACAGAGTATAAATATACATAGAGTAAAAGGAATTCAAAAGTTAAATAAGACATTACACAACCAAGTTGACATATAAAGTAGAACATGCAACAACAATACTAATTTTCCAAACCTGACAGTACTAGTGGATCTATGAATGTTATATGATGTAAACATGGCCCAGAGATACAAATATACAATACTGTAGAAAAAGAAAGATGAACAATATGAGCCATGCTCAGCACTCCACTAGGCTGCACTGGTTCTAAAATTTGAAATCTAATAAGGGGGAGAGAGGGTGAGAAACCTAGGTTACTCAGCGAGTGGGTTAATACAATTCTAATATAATATTAAATCAACCAATCAAGTACCAAAAAAACCATAGTAACCAAAAGCCCAAAACATAAGTTCATACAAGTGAATTCAAACCTTAAAGCTTTTCTATAAGTATACAAACAAATATACATACAAAAATCTCATAATGGATGTAAAATACTAATTGATTAAATAAAGTTTCCAACTCTCACCAATGTCAAAATTTAGCATAATACAAGTTTTAAAAGCAGTAAAACATAAAAATCGACACAACTCATCCTCAAATCAAAATTTCCAAAGAATATAATTTTGTGGGGGACTGCCCTCCTATGAGCGACAGCTGCCCTCCTTGTCACAATATAATATAGCAATCCGAAAGATATAATCTTGTGAAGGACTGCGCTCCTATGAACAATAGTCGGGCTTCACCCCTCATCACAATCTAATATAATAATCCAGAAGATATAATCTTGTGAGAGACTGCCCCCTCATCACAATCTAATATAACAATCCAAAAGATATACAAGAGATTACCTTTCAAAAGCTCATTTAAGTGAAAAACATAATTTTCTCATATACGAAGTTTGCATCTTGATCAAACGAGGAATGGTCTAGCAATCCCTCTAAACTCTAGCTGTGGTCACGGCTACATTCAGAGTCGTCAAGGTTCTCATGCCCTTGACGTTGACTCATCTGTTCACTGTGTGGTGACTCTAGCTCTCGATGAGTATCTAATCAGGGCTCTACACTCCCATCTGAACTAGACTAGAAAGATTAGCAATGCCTCTAAACTCTAGCTGTGGTCACGGCTACATTCATAGTCATCAAGTTTCTCATACCCTTGACGTTGACTCATCTGTTCACTGATGTGGTGACTCTGGCTCTCGATGATTATCTAATCAGGGCTCTACACTCCCATTTGAATCTGGACTAGAAAGATTAGCTGGTCTTCCAAGCCACCTCAACAGGTTGGCCACGAAGACCGCCTGCTGCAATAGGACGTCACCAACCAAACTGATAAATATCCAATTAGGGCTCTACACTCCCATCTGAATTGGACTAATAACTTAGCCAGAATTTCATACAACCTCAACAAGATGGTGGTGGAACCCGCCTATGCAGCAGGGTGTCACCATCAAAACAATGCAATACATACATATATGCCTCATCACAAAGTCCATAACCAGCACAACATTCAAATCTTAAGAATAAATGCCACCTCCGCACAAAGAAATGTTATAAGCATGTGTGCATTAAGAAAGCCTCATAAATTGATTCAATTCAAAATATAGATATAATCATAAAACATATTCAATCATACATCAAGAGTTTCCTTTATGTCCCAATAACAACATAATTTTCCTCCAAACCATTGAACATAGATTCAATACGATGAAGCCCATGAAAAAAGCTTTCAAATAAAGTCGTAGATGCATAAATAATACATTTCACATAAATTAGATCACAAGGTCCTTGTCAAAGACAAATTTTCACATGTAGGAAATAAACATCAATTCTATATAACTAATGTCAAAAATTTAATATATGTATAAAGTTTCATAACTCATCTCAAGCCCAATATACCAACATAGCCATATGCATTTTCATCAACATCAAGAGTTTCATTTATAAAACTGAAGGCATAGAACTTCTTTTTTAAGCCAATTCAGTCATCAGTTTAGATTACTTTTAAATCAAACCATAAAGATATATATATAGATAATATTCTTCTAGAAACGTGCAATCACATAATCCACTCACAACGTTGGTAATTTAAAATCCCCGGATGTTCTAATTCTCCGTACGCTGCCAGCCTTGAGGCAAGCACTCACCTCCTAGTCAAAGCACACACATGAGCAATAACTAGAATTAAACAAAGCACGCACAAAAAAAAAAAAAGAAAAGAAACCCTAGGTCACATATAACGTGTAACCCTCAAACAATCCTAGAGTTAGCTTTTAAAACTGGCTTCTCAGGCTACCAATGAATTTCTAATTGTTTGAGCTTCACTCTAAACCAAAGAAGCCAAAGAAACAACTAAAGTTCACCTGTGATACAATACTAAGAACTGTTACTAAGAAATGTTACAGTACATCCGACCCTAACAAATGGTTTCTCTCAAATTTATAGCATTAAACATGAAAATTTCTTTACAAACACCCACCACAATGAACCACAAGATCAATGGCTTCAATTTGAATCTATAATTTCCCACAAATCAAGCTTTAACTCTAGGTTTTCAAAAATATTCAAAAACGATGAAATAAAAGAAAAATGCGGAATAAAAACTTTGATCTAGCTCTTAAGGTACTCACAAGCAAGGAAGGAAGAGGTTTCTAGCTTTGGTTCGCCGGAATAGGGTCATTGAAAAAATTCTAAGGGTAAGGTTGCTCAGCTGAAGAGAAAAAAACAAATGAAGAAGAAGAAAGAAAGAAGAGAGTAATGTAAAACTCTGGTTGGTAAAGTACCAGGTGCTACAATACCGAATAAAATCTACAATACTAGGCTAAAAGTTACAGTAATGGGCTAGCTATAACTACAGTGACAGACTAGTTATAACAGTAATGAATAATTGTATATTGATAATTTGAAATGTTATAAATATATAGCCATACATGGGGCTAATTATGGTAGGTATAAAAACAACAAGAAGTAAAGCTAATTGGTAGCCTAACTGATACCCTAATCGATAACTATACAAGGCTATTCTAGCAATCTAAATCACAAACAAATCTCACTAAAAATCAACCCTAATTAACCATGAATCTTGCAATAGTGAGACTAGAGTTGATCTTATTTTCTATAGTTTTTCCAAGAAAAGAAAATC
Source organism: Dioscorea cayenensis subsp. rotundata (assembly GCF_009730915.1). Lineage (NCBI taxonomy): Eukaryota > Viridiplantae > Streptophyta > Magnoliopsida > Dioscoreales > Dioscoreaceae > Dioscorea > Dioscorea cayenensis. Next base: position 10,017,209 of record NC_052477.1, on the reverse strand, counting down.
ATTGAACTATGACCTCCTGATAGGTGAAGATAATATCCTCAAGCATGAAACTAATAAATTATCTCCTAAAGAATTCTTTGGCTTACCTCCAAGGCTTTAAACAAGTTGAATCGAGTTGCACCGTGCTTGGCCATGTTCAAACTTAGCTTGCCACTATTTTAACCGAGCCCAAGAGGAGCTAGAGCCTATTTTAACCAAGCTCGAACCGAGCTCGGGCCAAGCTTGAGCCTACTTTGAGCTTCATTTGAATTCTAAGCCTTGGGCTCGGCTTGTTAGCTTGATAAAGCTCAGTTTTTTTTTTCCATAAATACTACATTATTATTATGATGATGATGATTATTATTATTTAAAATATATTTTTAAAAAAATAATATTAACCCTTATTATAATAAAAATGATAAATCAATATTATCTTTTGCTTAACTTATACGAAAAAGACGTGTAATATTTTTGTAATACATTATTATAAATGATCTTATAAACAATCATGTTAATATTTCTATAAACAGTTCTATAAATGCTTTATATAAATAAGTTTATTAATGATACTATTATTACTATAAACAACTCTACCTATGATTTTATAAATAATTTTTATAAGTGAACTTGTTAATAATACCATAAACAAACGTCTTAATGATTTTTATAAATGCGTCTTTAATGATATTATAAATGAATTATTCATGAGCTTTAATGAGCAGTGCTTGGTGGTGTTCAAGCTTGACTAGTTTACCTTATGAGCTTAGAAATTGAGTTTCTTAATCACTCTTTTACCTTAATAAATAAGCTAAATCAAGCCCTTAATGAGCTGAGCCTTTGAGCTTTTAATGAATGCATTAGTTATTTGTAGCCGTACTTACCTCTCTTACTCATTCATCTAAAGGAAGAGGAATATGTCGACTAAAAGAATCGTAAGCCTTAAGAACAAGAGTAGGATATATAACAGTTCTTAAAAAGAAAAACATTTCAAAATATGTATCTCTATCTTCAATGATGATGATATTAGTAATTTCACTCATAATGTTTTTAACTAATTACTAAAAATCTAAAAATATTACTATCAAGAGCATAGATTACAAGCACGGTAATAATTGTCTTAAGGATTGATCTTCCTAACCTTAGGTTGAGACATTTTGGCTTTAGTAAGTGACAAGTGCATATTATGCATATGATTTATATATATTTTGTATGCACTTTGCTTGGCTTCCCACATGATTTTCTATATTTTAGTGTTACTTTGGGTATTTTGCGCATTAATAGGCAGGAAGATAGGTTGCGGGGTAAAAGAAGGAGAGTACACGCGAATCATAGGTAAACATGGGAGAAATATATCATTCTAGAGACTAGCACCATCATGCTTATGGCATGTTATAACCTGCAGATCACAAAAAACGAAAATTCTAACCACAAGGAGCAACACGAGCAAATTTTGTATTACACGGCCGTGCAGATTGAAACACGGGTATGCTTATGCCCAAGCAGTTTGCAGGTTTTTGGAGGATTGAAGAAGTATGTGCAACCAGCCCCTTGCACGACCGTGCTTCAGAAAAGCATGACCGTGTTGAAGGCAGTACATATTTATGGAGATGAATTTTTTCACACAATTAAAGCCCTATAATTCACCAGTAAAGTGCATGTCTGTAAATACGGCCTAAGCATGACAGTGGGTTTTGGAGTGGGTTTTTTTGGTTGGGTAATAAAGATGACGGCTAGGGTTTTGAAGGGAGATCCAAAGATCATCAATCAAGTAGAGATTGAAGCTTTCTTTGAGGTCCTAGGTGAGCATTTGATGAATTAGCACTCTCTATCCTTGGGTTCTATTGCAATCTTAGAGAAGAGCTTGAGGGAGTTTTACTATGATTTCCTTATTATCTTTAATCTTTGATTGTATCATGCTATTTTTGAACATGAGAGGCTAAACTGTCATTCGGTGCCTCAGGCCATGAATCTCAAGACTCATTGTATTTGATTTCCTTATTCTTATATATTGGCCATGTGTATTCTTGTAAATCTCCTATGTTGCTTCATGCTTGCTATTTACATTATGCAAGAGCCTTAAATGCATATCCGATTAGTGTGATGATGATTTGAAAATCTATATATTAGGTCACACATAAAAGATAGGGGTTTAGTGCCCACTTACAGATAAGGTGTATGGTGTCAAACTCTCTAGATTATTGTTAAACCTAATAGACGGATTCGCAGAGCGTCATGCAATCATAGAGTAATGTTCTATTATCATATAAAATTAGTGTTGATTTCCTAGACTGAAGGGGTTAATTGCTTTAGGAATCTCGACGGTTCAAGAGTGACCTATTAATTGTCAATATAGGAAATCTATACATGTGTCTTAAGAGGAGTGAGCTATTAATAGTATTCATGTGCTTGGACACCTCCATTCCTTGATTTTATCATGATTTGTTATCCCTCTCCACTTCAGTTCTTGATTTACCCATTTAATTTTAGCAACATCAATCTCTTTAAATCTCAATTTCTACCTTACTAGAGGGTGAAGAAGTGCTAGTAGAGCTGGTCCTTGTGGATTCAACTACCTGATCGTAAGGTACATTATACTACCTTTTACGATTCGTGCACTTACAGTGATATGCAAGGGGATATATTAGTCTAGGTAGTCAGAACCGGACCGGACCGGACCGGCCGGTTTAACCGGGTTGGACCGGACCCGGGCACTAGGCCGGTCCGGTTCAGCTTAAAAAACCGGGTAAAGAAAAACCCGGCTATGAACCGGGAGAACCGGCCGGTTCAACCGGGAACCGGATGAACCGGGCCGGTTCTCCCGGTTTTAAAACTTAATTAAAAAAAATAAAAAAAAACTTAATAAACCAGCTAATCAAGCTTTCAAAGACCTCCACCCGTGACTCCATGAGCAGGCTGAGCAGCTAGGTCTCCATCTCCAACAGCAGCCTCTTCACCCAAAACATCATCGCCTGATCTCCCGATTCTTCCTCGCCCGTCAAGCAGCGACACCGCCCGGATCTTCCTCTCGTCAAGCATCGACAACCCATCATCTCTTCCCTCAAGCACCGGCACCACCCATCGTTTTTCTTTTTATTAGTATTTTTAAAAAATTTTATAGTTCTTGAGGTTCGTCTTTTCAGTTTTATTGACTTTAAAAAATTTTATAGGTAGTTTGCCTATGATTTTTGTGTTGCGTGTGCTCTTTCTTAATTATCTACTGCTTGTGCAATTGATAATTCTGTGATTGTGCTATAAATCAGAGCAGGTTTAATTAATTATAAATGTGATTCCAGTGGATGAGGCCTGTTTAATTGCTTTGATTTAGTGTTCATGCAACTCCAAATATGATTCTGAAATGAGGAATTTGCATTGCTAAATATTAATTTATCCTTGTTCATAAACATTTCATTTCTAATATAATCTAGTATGTTGCAAGTCTTAAATGGTTGGCAGATGTACATGGTTGTGTTGATGAACTTGGGATGAATATTATTACTGTTAGATATCATGAGCATGACCTAACTTTGCAAACTATATATATTAATGTTAATAGTTCTTGGAGGGAATTAAAAAGTTGTGAGTTTAATTAGTTGTCAAAAGGTGTTTAACTATATATATTTTATTTTATATTATTATTTATTAAATCCGGTTCGACCCGGTTCGACCCCGGTTGAACCTCTTGACCCTTGAACCTTGGCTTCCTCCGGTTCGAAGGTCCGGTCCGGTTCTGACTACCTAGATATTAGTAAGACATTGCTACAATGGAAGAAATTGAGCTAAAAAGCTTTTTCTTTGAAAGTTCATAATGTGTCATATCAAAGTCCTTAAAAGGAATACTATTAAGGATGAAACACAATAAGAGTAAAGCCTACCTTTAGAAGTTCTTGGGTATTCCAAAATTAATAACATGCCATTAACATATTTATTAAGGTTATATTGATTTTTCTTTCAAGTTGATTTTCAACTTTGGCTTTATATATCTCAAACATATCTAGAGCCTCAACTTTGCTATAAATCAAGTAAACATAGCACTATTTACTACAATCATTAATGAATGAAATGCAGTTTCCACATCTACTTGGAATAAGTCTAAGTAATTCATTTAGGCCCTGTTTGGGTACCACTAAATTCCATAGGAATGGCCACCATTCCTATGGAATTTAGTTTTACATAGGAAAATATAGGAATGGGTGTTTGGACAATCTTTTTACATGTTAAAATTACTATGGAATCATATGATTCCATAGGAATTTTACAAAATGGTGGAACCCAAAATATTTTTTCTTTTATTTTTCATGCGGGCACCTCCCACTCCCTCCACCTCCATCTTCCCCCTGTTTGGGCTATCGGGTTTGAAGAAGACTATTTTCAACCATATATTAAAGATCTAGAATTTCACCATTCTGGTCCCGGAAAACCTTTGTGATGGCACCGTCGAAACCTTCCGGACGGCTGACAATACCGTCGATGACCTATCCGATGACTCCTTCTGTGTCTTTGGTTTGGCCTAGAACCCCGTCTTCATTGTCATCCTTGGCCTCAGATCGGTCGATGCCTGCGGCCTTGAAGCTTTTGCTGGTGTCTATTTTCCCCCATTGAGTCTTCCATCAGGCCATGGCCCTGATTTTTCTAAGTCTAAGGAGAATGTGACTGTTACCGTCCGATTCCGACCACTTAAGTATAATGTTGTTCGTTTTTCTTCTAGTTTTTGGATGATTAATGTCTCTTTTTGGGGATTCGATCTTATTTGTTGGGTTTTGATAGTATGCAAGAGATTAACAAGGGAGACAAAGTTGCGTGGTATGCGGATGGGCGTTACATTATTAGGAATGAGTATAATTTGTCCATTGCATATGGTTTTAATCAGTAATCTTCTTGTCTTCTTCTTAGTTTCAATGTTGCTTGCAATTTGGCATTTCTGTTCGTGTCTGTGCTTTTGTAGAAAGATGGAAGACTAGTGAATGCATATGTTTCTTGATTTGTTTCTCCAATGGCTTCCATTGTTTAATATGTTCTTGAACACCATGTTATTGGACTCTATTTGGCAAATGTTTTTTGGTCTTCCTGCTTCTTTTTTTTAACAGTTTTGCATTGTCATTGTGTTTATTAAAAACAGTATTCTTGGTTTACAAATTTCTGTGCACATCAAAACACCATTTCGTAGGAATTTTTCCTGTAGTAAATTCCATAGGAATCATTTTCGAATCCTACCGAATAAAATTCCTACGGAAAAATTTACTATGCATTCAAAAAGGCCCTTATCTCAATGAAACTAACTTAAAATTTTATCTAGAAAATTTTGCTTCAATACAATTTCACATTTATGATTATCATCTAAAGCAAAAGTAGGCAATAATTCTAAATTACACGTGCGATGTAAACTATGATAATAAATATGTCATAATCTAGCAAGCCATATATTTGGAGATTCAACTATGTAGGTAGAAGGCTTATTATTATTAGGATTTAAAGAAAGTACAATGAATTTGAAGAGACCATCAACCAATTATCCTTTTCCAATAAAGAATCCCTACTTTGTGTTACAAACTTGTTTGACTCTAAAATAATTTTCAAACCTTGCTAATCAATACATGACATGAGACCAAAATTTTCCTTACTTTAAGAACAAAGAGAATGTCTTATAAAGTGAGGTTTTTTCTAGAGGTCAACTCATGCACAACTTTTCCTTTTCCTTTAACATTAGATGCAACATTATTTCCCATGTATTGCCTTTCACAATCTTAATCATCATGGAAGGTTGAGGACATATTCTTATCACAACATATATGCTTGGTTGCACCTAATCTAGCCACAAATTACTTATATTCAATACCATGTTGGTTTAAATGATAACAACAAATTCTTCCAATATATTTGCTTGATTATCATTTGAATTGACATTCTTTCTATGGTCGACATTACTATGCTTCATGTCCTATTTTAAGACACACCCATTATGATCCTTTGATTTTGTTAAAATCCTTTCTCGCAGGGCCAAATGTAGAAAATTTTCCCATACTTTTGTTCTTCTTTGGCTTGTTCTTTTTGTTCTCAATGATATTAGCCTTTCCTTCTAAAGCATATGAATTGGTTTTATCACCCTTTTCATGATCTTCTTCAACTCAAAGCCTGAGAATGAGACCCTCCAATTTTATCTCTCCAAGCTTGTGTTTGAGATATATTTTAAAGTCATTCCATATGGTGGCAACTTTTCAATACTGACATAGACTTGAACATGTTCATTGATCTCATAGCCTTCCACAAGAAGTCCATGGATCATTCTTTGGATTTCTTCAATTTGACTTACAACAGATGTAGGTTTTGTTTGATACATAACTAAGAATATCACTGCTAGTACAATACAATACAAGTAGTTGTAATACAACGCAACTACTTGTACTATACCATGTTTGATTTTCAATTGACAACAAAAAAAAATTTGTGTTGTTCCCCTTTTGATTTGCACAAGTAGTGGACAAAATATTGTAAAATTTCTATGATACCCTTTATAATCTAACTTCTTATTTATATATTTATTTATGGGAAAAAAGTATCCCTACCTTTTCAATCATTGATAAGACTTAAACAAATATTTTATATAAAAGCACTAAAACAAATGTGTAATTTAAATTTAAAGTATTAACTCTAAACTTATTTAGATTGATGTTTTATACATGTATGATAAGTTTTTTTTATTCTTTTAATATGAATTCACTAATATATTTGGTATGTTCATGAACATCATATCCCATGATTCATCAATAGAAATATAAAAAGATTTATATTTATATTTTTATGATTTTAATTTCAATTTTTAGGTATTGATCCATGTAGATATTTCTCACTTTTTTTTTCCAAAAAAAAAATATTTCTGAGTTGAACAGGCATTTGAAAATATGAAATTCGGAAAAATCATTTGAAAAGAAAGATAAATATGAATTAGCCAAGAAAGGGTATAAAGATAGCAACATAGTTTTGAATCAATCATAAATCTAATTAAATCTTCTAATTATTCAGTAATTGAATGAATTAATAAAAACCCACATAATTTCAATAATGCATACCTATCATGTCAGAATCTTTAACCAATATCTATTTCGGAGAGTCTGTGGAAAGCCTAAAATCTTAGAGAAACCCTAATATATTAGAGAGATGAGAGGGAAAGAAAGAGGGAGGAAAAGAGAAGGAGAGGGAGTTGATGAGGGAGAAGAGGACTATATAGATGGGGAAAGGCGTACGAGAGAAGGAGGTGCAAGGTCAAAACTGAGTGTCGTGGGATGTGGTATAGCATGGTTGTAATTTTTATTTTTTTAGTGAGGGTAATTTAGTCTTTTAGTTGTCGTGTACTTCAATAGAATTTTTATACCGAGGTTTTAATGGTACAAAATTTTTATCCACTTGTGCTAAATTCAAATATCCTTTTGTGTTATCCTCTAAACCTATTTACAAGTCAAACAATGAACAAGAAAACTTGTGTTATGCTATACCTTAGAACTTCATGCATCAAACAAACCCTTAAAGTTAACTACAAAAAATTTTTAAAACTTGCCAATTATGAATTTCTTCAAACCAACATCTTCTATTTCGTATTTCTTTTCTAATGACTCCTATAGTTCCTTGGTAGTTGGATAGTTGCAATAGATATCATAAAGATTATTATCCAAACTATTCAAAATATAATGTCTACAACAAATTTTAGAGTGGCTAGAAGCCTCAATGGCACTAAGAATCTCTTTTGTAATTGGATTCTCATAAGTTTGTGGTTTTTTCTTCTTTAATCACGTACGGGTTCAATGTTATTAAATAAAACAAAACTTTCTATTGCCATCTTTTGAAGTCAATCCCTTTAAAATTCTCCAGTTTTCTAGAATTTGGGTTTTAAATCTATTGATGCCTATAATAGTCAGTTCTTGTTGATCCATAATAACAAAAAAATTTTGTTTCAAGATTGTTAGTGATTAATATTGAGATCAACAAAGGATTAAAGGATAAAAAAAATGCAAATGGCTAAAAGCTATAAAGGGGAAAGTAAATACATATATGAACTAACTTTTTTTTTTTTTAATAGAAGCTTGCAAAATTGTAATGTCCTCGAAATAGAATTTGCCCATAATCAATGCTTATAGTTCGTTAGGGGCCTAAATCACTAGAATACAAGTGTCTAATCAAAAATTGTTGCAACACAATTTTGATTCTATTAAACTGTTGTGTATTCTCTCTCAGGATGCTATGAACTATTCTAATGTGTTGATGTATTGTGTATGTTCAAATCAAACAACGTCATCTATATTTATAGGATACTAATAGGCATACTTTTTCACACAAGCAACTTTTTATATAACATATATGTTCATAAAAAATACTTTCTCATTAGATATGCCCTTTCATAAGGAAACATTTCATAATAATATATATTTTCATGAAAAGAACTTTTCAATGGAACACGTCTCTTCACAAAGAAACTTTTCATAATAACATGGAAATGCAATTAATTAAAAAACAAACAGTGCATTAAAAAGTGTAAGTAATTATTTAACGAACATTATTGAATAATAAAAGATTTATACTCAAATGTATAAATAAACATCAACATATTCCTCACTTCTCAAGGACAAATGCATCAATCTTTTTGACCCATTTTTAAAAGGAAACATTACACAAGAATTTTTTTAATTTTTTGAAGCTTATTTAAGAGCATTAAAATAATGTCATACACTCAATCAAAGTTGGAAACACCAATGTTGAATACAACCTTATGAAAGTGGAAAAGACAAATATGCTTGTAGCATACCCAACTTAATTAGCATATAATTTAGTAGGTAATCTTGGCTTTCTTTGTGGCATTGACATAATTCTTGGTATTATGGAAAGCTACTCCAGGGACAATGATCCAAATAAGCCTGTTGAGTGTTGCTATGAAGCCCTCACCCACCCAAATAGCTCGGAAGAAATCTTCTATTGCACCCCAAAACTTCACTAGAATATATAATGCATTGAAGTAATTTCTATTTGGCACTTCACTCACATTCTGCAACAGAAGTTAGTATGTCAATATATGTTTTTTTTTAATAATAGGTAAGTATATAATTAACTAAATGTGAATTAAGTTTTTTCTAACTTGGGAGGAATGAGATATTAACTTTTCTGCCGTAAAAGCAATAGTGTGAACCAAGTTTTTTTAAGTCGAGGTAAGAAAATAAACTTTAAACTAAGATAATGCATCAATACGTATAACAAGGACTTCCTCAACTAACAAATTATGTCTAGTTTGAATGCCTATAGAAAACTCCATAATTGAAGTTATCTACATAAGTGGTTGCCTATACTAATGCGAATGCATACATAAATGACTTATTCATTCATATTAGATGGTGTAACGCAAGAGACAACTATTTATTTAAAAAATTTAATTTTATATAATGCTTATATAAACAACATATCAACATCATATGCACAAGTCCTAAGCTCAAAACCAACAAAGCCAATGTGTTGTAGGATATAAATAAATAATATTTCCTCTGTTAGATAAAAATGAACTATATTATATACTTTAGAAATAAATCTATGTTTACAAAAATTATATTAGTCTACCTATCTTTATTTTATAACATTCTATCAATTTATAGTTTTTATTTTTAACACAATAGAGAAAAAAGTGATAGAAGATTAAGTGACCAAATCAAGTCGGTCTCTCAACACATTACAAACATTTGGGTATTTTGGTCCTTGTACTATGAAGTAAAAAAAAAAGTACATTTGTTAAATGCAAATTTTCCACAATATATAATAATAATAATAATAATAATAATAATAATAATAATAATGCATTAATTAAGAACTACACATACCTTGCCATAATACCAACTATTGTAGCTGATGCAAGAGCCAAAGTGCTTGAAGTCAATAACAGGGATCTCAAATGGAATCCTTGGAACAATATCATGTCTATAAACCATTCTAGTGTACTTCTTTCCTAGTATTGAAACCATTGCTTCTCCAAAACAAGCATCTCCCACTCTTGGCTGTCCAAAGGTCATTACCCCACTTACCCTCTTCAATATATCATGTTCTTCATGCATTACAAGCAATGAAGTGTATAAAATTGATAATGCACCACCGAAGCTATGTCCGGTCACTAAAATCTTTGCATTCTTGTGCTTCTTCAATAGACCATGGAGAACTTCTCTTATCGAATAATAGGCTAATTGTTCGTTGCCATTGTATTCTTTTGGGAAGCCCATTTGGGCATCTTGTAATTTGTCTAGATCTGGATTCTTTTGGAGTCCTAGGGCTGTCATGAAACCTAAGTGAACTTTGCCCATGTTTGCCATTGAGATGAAGCTCATGTTCAAGTTGCATCTCCAATCAGCAATGCTATCGGTGCCGCGAAATGCAACGATGATTAGTTCGGCATCTTCTCTTTTGTCACAACATATGAATGCTTTGGTTGTGCAGGCATTGACATAAACTGAAAAAACAAAACATATATTATAAGAATTTTTCTGGATAAATATGGATGTTAATCAACCTTCAATTTTGAGTTGGGAAAGAAACAAAATACTCATTTAATGTAGACTAGTCATATAATTTTTTTTTAAGTAAAATATTTGAAAATATTGAATAAATTTTTCTTTGAAATACTCAAGTTATCCTAAAATATTGAATAAATATATATATTTAAATCTTTTACATTGCTATGGTGAAATTTTATTTTTGTTATAATCGATTTTTTATGGCATACATATGACAAATGAAATATATCTTGAAGTATAACAAAAGGGAATTCCAGCAACTTTGGTGAAAATCTTAAAATAATATATACATATAGAAAAAGTAACAAACAAATGTAAAAATAAAATATGTTCATAATTATATTTACATTAAAAATTAAATAATATTATTAAAATTAATGTTAGCCTTCAATTAAAAAAATATGTAAATATATGCCAGCCAACTTTGAGTTGATGACATCACTTACAGTTCCAGCCTTTGAAGAACTCCACAAAATGCATCTGAGAAAAGTTTAGCGACAAACATTAGTTGCAAATGTATCATGAACATATTAATTAAGTAGTTGGTTAGTTGTTATAAATGAAAAGTACACGCATCAAAAAGCCATTTTATTCTAAGAATTCATAGCTGTGTGTGGACACACTAGATACTTTACAGGTCAGGACACACGAGATACTGGACAGGTCAACAAGGGGATTATTATTATTATTATTATTAGGGTTTTTTTTTAAAAGCCCACAATTGCCCGAGCCCAATTTTTCAAAAACTTCAAATTTTTAGGGTTTTTTTTTTATTTAATGCTTACTAAGACTTGTATTATTGTATGATGCCATTTGGATTTTGGATTGTTGGACATAGTGTTTTCATTTGATGTAGATTAAATTATTTTTATATAGTTTAATATTTAATTGAACTTAACTGTAGCTTATATATGATTCTGATAAAATTCGGATATTTGAACAATCTGGCTTTAAAAAAACTAAGTCTAAATAAGTTAAGAAGTTTATTTATTTATAGAAACAGTTGTCGAACCCCTGTTTTGTCCAAATCCGAATTTTTTCACCCCTATTTCCCATATATTGACAAGTAAAATTTTGTTTTTGAAATCACAAAAATAATATAATGGAATACAACATAAAAAAATAGTGAAATTAAGGGTATACCTTCAAATGGTTGTTAACAATGTCTTGGATATGAGCTTGATTCTCATAAGCTAATTTTGAGGCAAATGCAGCAAGCTCCATGTGCCCATCTTCTTGAACTCTTGTATCCAATTTAGACCTTAAAAAAGTAGGCTTTGCATGTAACAACATTTTCTGCCCGGGAAGATGATTTGGTACAAGGCCATGCTCTGGTTGAAAATAAGAAGCTTCTTGATCTGGCCGACCTAAATGTGATGCCAACTTTTTGTCATCTTCGACTTCTCCTGATACAAAGCTATGCATTGATCTAAAATAAGAAGCATTTGGGTCTGGTCTTCTCCTCGAACCTAAATATACAAGCTCACACTGAGTTTACTTTTTGAAAAAGTGGATAAACCACAATCATTCAAAAGCTCAACGAAACAACATACAACAGAAGTCCACTAGCTGTGGAACCAAGAACAAAAAAAAAACAAAAAAAGGAGGAACAACGGGTCTCCTCCTGACCCACAGAAACAAAACCAACCAACTACCCCACAGACATATCCATCGCCTCCTCAGTCGTAAGAGCCACCCCTGCCCCCTCAGACTGAGGTCCCAAGAACTCCAAACTACGCCGGATTGAGGAAATGGAATCCTCAAGCGTCGATCTCACACCCTCAGAAGCTGCAGAGAATCACGATAACAAGAAATGATCGAGTTTAACTACTGACGACATGCGGACACACATATTTATCAGAAAAGATAGCATCATTTCTAGTAAGCCAAATCGCCCACACGAAAGCTTTAATCGCCCCGTCCCCAACCACACGGGAATCAGCCCGCAAGGCATTCCTCCAGGCCCCCCACATAAACGACATCGAACTTGGTAGCGAGCGGCAATTTTAGCACCCTACTAATGCTGCCCACACCTCGAGGGAGAAACGGCACTGCAGAAAGAGATGATCCACCGATTCCACCGCGTCATGGCACAACACGCATGTGGAAGTCGGGAAGCTTATTACACTGCGCTTAGCTAAATTTTCAAGGGTAAGAATTTTATCCTTCCAGGCCAACCAATTGAAAATATTGACCTTCCTCGGGCAAGGTCCCTTCCAAAAATACTTAGCAATAGGGCACCGAAGCCCCCCGTCATTCAGTCGATCATAGAAGGATTTGACCGAGAAGGATCCATTGGTCAGTCAAACTCCAAAAGCTTCAAGTCTTTTCGAGTCCGAAGGAAAAGTTCCGATTGGCATTAAACAACATAGACTCATGGTCACTCGAAAAAGGTTGTCGATTAAGAAGATGCCTCAAATCAAACATCGTCGCATTCTGCATCGGAGAATCCGAAAATTCGTTCGGCCAAAGATGCATTGGTGCCCGGCCATTGAGCCATCTATCCTTCCAAAACAGAGATTCCGTTCCAGAACCCACTTTAACCGTGACACACCCATTAAAGTCCGAAAAGCCTTTCAGGACCCCCGACCAAAAGAAAGAAACCCTGCCCCGCGGAAGACAAAACAAATTCCAAGAAGACACGTTATAATTGAATTTAATCACCTTCGCACACAACCAATTTGTGTCAGTCAAAAATTTCCATCTCCATTTCCCTAGCAGGGCCCTGTTGAAAGCGTATAAATCCAGGATGCCCCACCCCTTGCTCCTTCGAGCGACAAATATTCTCGCCAAGCTACCGGAGCGCGCTTAGGAATATCAATGTCAGGGCCCGACCATAAGAAATCTCGGCGCACCCGGTCAATTTCCTTAATTACCCAACTGGGTAAACTAAACATGGACATCCAATACGTCGGCAAGGAGGAAAGGACCGAATTTAACAAAGTAAGCCTTCCACCAATAGAAAGGTAATTTGATTTCCAAGAAGACAGTCGTCCTTTGATTTTATCGATCAAGTTCCTCCAGTCTAGTTTACGAGGACGTCTTCCAGAAATCGGAATGGCAAGGTAATGCACCGGCAGGCGACTCACGGCACAGCTGAAGGTGCTTGCCGCCCACCTATCAGGAAGCTGATTCAAGTTGGTAGAAAAAAGACAAGTCTTGGCGAAATTGGTTTCCAGCCCCGACAGTCCCTCAAACAGCAGTAAGATCAACTTAATAATTCTCAAGTCTTCCGGCCCACCCGTGGTCAAAATTAGGAGATCGTCCGCATAGTGCAAATTACAAATGCTACCAAAATCCCCAACCGGAACTCCAACCAAAATATGGGAACTCAGCGCGTTCTCAAACAAAATACTCAGCACATCCGTCACCAAAACAAACAACAAAGGCGACAAAGGATCACCTTGCCTCAGTCCACGTTGATATCTAACATATCCTGAAGGGGATCCATTAATAAGGATAGAGGCCTTAGACGATCTCAGAAGATTGTGGATCCAATCTAGCCATCTAGCACCAAATCCTCTCGCTCTCATCAAATCAAACAGGAAATCCCAGTCAACCGAGTCAAAAGCCTTAGCAAAGTCCACTTTTAACACATGGCCATTCAAATGTCTTTTTTGGATACTAAATAATAGTTCCTCAGCCGTAGCAATATTGTCTAGAATGCATCTACCTCGAAGAAAGGCCGATTGGGCATGATCCACCAAAGAGTCCATCACCGTGCCCAGCCTCGTCGCAAGGATCTTGGAAATGATTTTCAGGGAGGAATTAATTAAACTGATTGGTCGGTAATCTCCCGGGGATGCCGGGCTTGATACCTTAGGTATGAGAACAATGCTAGCCCAATTAATACGTTCCAGGTTCGCCTCCCCAGAGTAAAAGTCCTCACACAACTTCAAAACCTCGACTTCAATCTCCCAAAAAGATTTAAAGAATATCATTGGAAAACCATCAGGACCCGGAGCCTTGTCACTACCTAAGTCAAAGACCGTCTTTTTAACCTCCTCCATCGAGAAAGGCCGCTCCAAGTGAGATAAATCAACCCTAGCTTTATTCCTCAAGAGCCTATTCAGGTCAGCCTTAAAGCGGAACGGACGTTGATGACCAAATAATGCTCGAAATTGATTTTCAAACACTTTCCCGATCTCCCTGACCTCCGAGACGGAAACCTCCCCAACCTTAACAGAGGGAATAAAGTTGGTGTTTTTTTTGCCGTTCGCGACAGAATGAAAATACTTCGTATTTTCATCCCCTTCCTGTAGCCAACGCAATCTAGATCTCTGTTTCCAGTACAGCTCCTCCTGTTTACGAATCTCACCTAAACTGTCCCACAGCCCAAGCTCCTGCTGGGCTTCCTCACGATTCAGAGACCTGGATTCTTTAATGATATCCAAAAACTCCAACTCATGCAGGAGGGCCAACTTTCGCAATTTTATGGAACCAAAACTCTCCTTGGCCCAAACACGCAGCTTATCCCTAACCCATTGCAACTTTTTGGAAAGCACAAACGCCCCGCACCCCTGCGGGTTGAAACTATACCACCACTGGGAGATCAAACTGGCGAAACCATCCACAGTAGTCCAAGCAAGCTCGAAACGGAACGGCCTTGGGTTAGAGCAATGCATACCCACCTCAAGCCTAATCGGAACATGATCCGAACCAAGACGAGGGAGACAATTTTGGATCAATCTAGGAAACATCTCTGCCCAAGTCCTATTGACAACAAACCTGTCAAGCTTCACCCAAGTAGGATTGACTTGCCCATTCGACCACGTAAACCTTCTACCCACAGTTGGGGGTTCGAAAAGACTCAAATCATTAAGGAAAGAAGACGCGTCCCGGAAATCCCCAAGGTTTGGAGGCCCACCACTTTTATCCCCCAAAGCGAAAATTGCATTGAAATCACCACCAACCACCCAAGGAACACCCTGAGCTGGGCAACATCCCCGAATCTCCTCCCAAAAATCAGCTTTTAACTGACGCACGTTAGGACCGTATACCGAGGTACATCTCCAATGAAAGTTTTCCTTTTTGGAAAAAGAAGTCGTGCAAAAGCAGAAGGCTCCCTCGATGCAACCGACCCCATGAGGTGGACACTATTCCACCCAATAACAATTCCGCCAGAAGAACCAACCGAAGGAAGAAAAATAAATTTGTCTAAGCGGGGGTCCACCTAACTCCCCTCCAAGTTGCATGAAATGGAAACCAACTTGGTCTCTTGTAAACAGCACACATCCGCAAAGTGAAGATTCAAAAAATATTTAACTAGGAAGCGTTTCCCGGGTATTCCTAACCCCCTAACATTCCAAGAAATAATATTCATGACTCACTAACTAGTGACCGCGGGCCTCACAGGAGGTCTCCGCCTGCTCATCCTGAGCCGAAACACCAGACAAGGCACGGTTTTTTTCTACTTTACGAATATGCTCTAAGCATGCAATCTCATGAAAATCAGAAGCATCCAACACAATACCACAAGCAGAGCAATAGTTCACTAATTGAGCATTGGACCAATCAGAAATAAGGAGGGGCTTTGAGGTCATACCTTCAGGGGGGTCGCCACGAAGAGACTTCTTCTTAGCAGATCTCGGTGGCTCCACCACAAAACCCGCCTCCTCGTTCCATCTGGAAGATGGTTTCTTTGATCTCTCACTCTTCCTGGTACCCACCAAAGTTCCCGTGTCTGCAGAAGAGATCCCCACCTTTAAATCTGGAAGCATCTCCTTCAGAGATCGTTCAAACTCCGTGACAGAGACATCGGAACTGTATTCCTCTGCCAACTCTTCAGATTCTGACCCAAGATCATTACACTCCACCCCTTTGTCCCCCTCCTTTGGCATGCAAATTGGAGTGAGCACCCACTGATCCGCGAGAAATTTCCACTGAAATCCCCCAGGAGGAGCAGATTCCGGTGCAACTAAGCTCCCACAAGTAACTTCCCCATCTCTCTGTGAGGCATTTCCTATCTCAGGACCCCAATTTTCTAATTCTGTATCCACCAGCCCACCCAGCCCAACAGACTCCACCATAGCACAGGCCCGGTCCACAGGCCCAAGATCCACTGGATCCAAGACCCGAATTGCACTGGCAGGCCCATCACCTGGCTTTGAGAAAACTGATTCCACCTTCGCAGGATCCTCTCTCCCCATGTGCGCAGCAGACACCTCCATCCGGGAACAGCTCAAGGTGCTACCCATTGGGCCCAACTCACACAAGAACATGGGGTCCATGCTCCTCTCCTTCTCCACCCCAAGTAAATCTAGGCCCACTTCCTTTCTCGGCCCAAACTCCATGATTAATGGGTCCAAGAAACCCAGCCCACCAGCCTTCTCATGCATGATCATCCCCTTCTCACCAGCACCCTCCTCCACTCGACCCCGGTTTTCCAAACTCCACGTGTCTTGGGCAACCTCGGACACATGTTCCGTCCCATCACTTGGATCTTCCTCCATCTCGGAACCATGCAACTTGGATCGGGCGCCACCTGGGTCAGCAGCCTTATCGGTTCGCACCACCCAATTCTCGACACCGCAACGTCTCGAGCCACGCCCCTGCGACCTCCCGTCCTTTCGAGCCATCACCGTAGCAGCAGACGAGCGACCACCGGTCCGCTCAACACCACCCCGTTGGCCCATCGGATCACGCACCAGTAGCCGTGGCACAACCTTCTCTCCGGTGATGTGGGAGCTCGGCTCAACCACCCCGGTCTTGTCCCCCCGAGATCCAACCCTCGATTCGAGATGGGAGCTTCGCTCAACCAGCCTCTTTGAATCATTCTCAACAACAGCACGGTCATCTCTTCTAACATCCGCACCTTCAACGCACGGTCGAGACTCCCGGTCCTCCCTCACCAGCTGCGTAGCACTCGGGCCAATCCCTGGGTGGGAGCATCGCTCAACCATCCCCTCCGAACGACCCAAACCCGGCACCACCGCTGCCCTCTTACCTTTGTCCACTAAGTTACAACCTAGATCAGTTCCCCGCCGAACTTGGTCACCCAACTCATCACCACTTCGTTCCTCCGGCAGAACAAAGCGACCCAGCTCCTTCCGGAAGATCGGATGATCACTGTTGTCGTCAGTAAGGAGCACCTGATACCTTCGCATGCCCAAACTCAGGTCGAGTTCAATAGGAAGGACCGTCCCCTTTCTCCGACGAACCAAGGCCGAGATGAAAGTTTTATTAGTCTTGAACTCCTGCGACAGCGAGACAAGCTCCCCCACTGTCTTCAGAACCTCCAGAATCACACTCCAGCACCATCCGTGTAAAGGAAGGTTCCACACTCGAATCCATTGGCCTTCCCCGGTCGCTCGCTCGGTCGCTCCCAGTTCCGCCGACCAAGGTGCAAGCCTCGCCGAACATCGCCCATCCTTAGTTGAGAAAGACACCACATCCAGCTTGCTTACCTCCTTCACCTCCGCCCGACAAGAAAGAGGAATCAAAAAGGTGATATCGTTCACCGGTGTTAGCGGACAGGCAAGAGCACAGTTAATGATCGACGGTAACACTTCTTCCAAGGCCTTGTCAGTGGTGTACCCCGAGAGCATCGTCACCACCACCACCTTGGACAGTTCCTCCCTAACCGCAGCAATCTCCGGAGAAAGAGATAAGGACAATGAGGTTCTCCACGGCCCGCCAAGACGTGCACCAGGAGGTGAATGAACAAGAACTTTCTGAGATTCAGGCCGATTCAGAACTGGATCTACTGCCGCATGCTTAGACCTCACGTGGAGCCGCTTCCTCTTGGGACTCCGACGAAGGTCGACCCTACAGTTCGCAGCCATGTGACCCACCCCCGAGCAACGCAGGCAAACAACCTGGTGCCGACAGTCAACGGTCTTGTGGGTCGTCCGAAAGCACCGTCCACATGAAATATCTGGCGGGGACACAGGGGACGCTTTGCACTGCATCTGAAAGCTGCGCCCGGTCATCGTACTTTCCCTAGTGTCGGTCGCTTCGCGCCCGTTCCTCATCCGACGAGCTAAGAGCTTCGGAATAGGTCCTACCCTTGCTCGTAGCGCACTCACAGACGACTACGAGAAAAGAATCCACGTAACTTACCAGTCATCTCCTGCTTCTTCACGGCCGCCGTATCTACCTTTTCCGGTGAACCGCCCCCGGCCCACAACTCCCCCAGCAGACTCATCTCTTAGAAGTATATTGAAATAATACGAATAATAATCATAATACGAAATATGACCTTTTATATTTTACAGTAAACACAAAATATCACTACTGTAATAAAACGAGAGTTAGTCTTTCATTCTTCTCATCAATCAAAGATTAATAGTTAGATCTACCATTTATCTATAATATACTTTAGTACCAATTAATATATTTTAATATAATGACGAAAATGGTGATCATACATTAGAACACTAATATTACTAATAATAATGTATTTTCAAATGCATTAACTAGAAGATTTTTGACTTTTGAGAATGTGAAACTGCTAATAAAATAAATTAGACGACTTAAAAGAAATAAATAATTGGTGGTTGCCGACATGATTATTCTTTCAATAAATTTGTAATTTTTTTTTATTCTTCAAGAAAGAAATAAAGAAAAAAAAGATGAACCTTTGATGGTGTTCTTAATAAGGCCAAAGAGACCACCATTGATGAGTACGTTGTTGAGAAAATACTCCAACCAGCTCTTGAACTTGTTTCCTACTCCAGATGTTAATGAGCAGATGATTGAATAGAACAAGAAAATAAGAATGAAGAGCCTTGAGGTGATGTTCATTGGGGATTTACTAGCCTGTGTGTTTGTATCTACAAAGTCATACTTTGAAAGTAGAGATGGCAATTTGTACCATACCCGACGGGTATACCCGTACCTGTACCCGGTCAAAGAGGGTATTACCCTCTTTGACGAGACTGCAATCTGAAAATGGGTATACCCAGTTAGTTTTTGAGCGGAGTGCAGGTCGGGGTAAGGGTATGCCCCTACCCTACCCGTACCCTTACCCTTACCCTTACCCGTTGAAGAGGGTACGGGTAAAACCCGTACCCGTACCCTTACCCTTTCATATATATATATATATATATATATATAATTTTTTATTAAACTAAACATTTACTCAATATCTATTTTCATGGTGATTAATTTGAAAAATAATACTTCAAATTTTTCTCTTAATATATTATTTTTAAATTTTTATTTAATTTCTATATTTATATTTGATAATATTATCAAAATTGAATTTTAGATATATATTAAAAAAATCATAATTAAATTTAAAAAAATAAACAAATATAAAAAAATAATGTTATAATAATTTATTCTATAAATTATAAAAAAACATCCCGAAAAAAATAAGATACTAATAAAAAAATCAATTGGATATAACTTATGAGAATTACTTATAATATTTTTTTATATTCAAAATCTTACTAGATATTTATAAAAATTTGAAGCTATATAAAAATATAAATAGTAGATATATGAAAAAAATTTAAAACAAAAACCAAGATAGTTAAACATGAACAAAACAAAAAGGTAGAGTTACCATTGAGTTCTAAATAAATGTCATTTTTATGTGATTATATAATTTAAGATAAACAAATATATATCAACTTGTAATTTTTGAATTTATGGACATGTGTTTAAAGATTGTAATATAATGTATAATTAATTTATTTTTTTATTATTATTTAAATTTAATTCGATAATTTGAACAATGGGTAACAACGGGTAGCGGGTACCTGCTGGGTATACCCGTACTCACTGAGGATAAGGGTAAGGGTATGATTTTTTACCCGCAAGAGATGCGGGTAAGAATGCGGGTATGGGGTAGGGGTTACGGGTACGGGTAAGGGTTTTGGCATACCCTACCCATACCCTACCCGTTGCCATCCCTATTTGAAAGGCTCTTTGAAGAGAAAACAAGGGTAAAAAAATCCCACACTCTAGCACTGTTTGGACGAAAGATCATGTACTCTTTTTCAGAAGCCATTTGGTAACAATGTGGAGGACTTCTCTTAATTGGTAGGTTGTTGATTCAACTATGTGCAATACCTTTCTTTATATAGGGATATATTGTGAAAAATTTTTTTAAGTTATAAAGGATTTTCCAGAGTATTTTAAATATTGACTCAAAAGTCTTTAAATATTATTAAGGGAGTTTTTTGGTTTAAGTTGAACAATTTAGAAGTTTCTCGGAAAGTAAAATGTCATTTTTTTATTGTTTTTAATATATATATTTTTGTACTTGGTCTGAGACATATCAGTATTGTTATTATTATTATTATTATTATTATTATTATTATTATTATTATTATTATTATTATTTATAGCTCTGTTTACTTTTGTTTTTTAATTCTCCAATTGTTTGTTACTTATAAATATTTTAAGTTTTAATATTAATAGATAAAAATGTTAAATGTGTTTGTTAAAAAATAATTTTTTAAAAGGAGTTTTCATGGTAATTTTTTTAGTGTTTTCTTAGGTGATAAGGTGACCCGAATTAAATAGGGTATAGTGGTTTTGATATTTCTATTGAAGTTCGGACAAATAGGGTATAGGTGTTAAGGTGATCAAGCACTAAAGAAGCAACAATTGTTTTGATATTTCTATGGAAGTTCGGACAAATATTGTTTTATACTGAAATAGTATTTTTTTTTTTCTTATTTTGATATATAAAAAAATAAAAAAATTGCTAAATATGAGACTGATTTGATTGAGCATAAAAAAAACATAAAAATAAATCCCTCATTTTACTCTGGAAGAGATATATTTATAATTATAAAAGTAATTTTTTTTTATTTTTTTCTGTCGATTTACTACCAGCCTCAAAGTTTAACTCTACATAAAATATCTTATATATTAATGTCCAAATTATACGTATAAGCACATAATTTAACTTTTCTATAACCTGTGGGACTACACATGCTAATGTCTCCATAAGATGCCACATATAGAGCCACTTGTAGAAGGACCTAGTTGGTGCTGGACTCCAACACTAATTCTTGTAGAGATTGAGAGAAATATGAAGAGGTCATGATCATGAAAATTAATTCCATGTAGTTGAAATGGTTGATCGCTGGAGGGATATTGTGATAATGGTCTATATGAGGGATAGGTGAAGAAGCTTCATGCATCATGTTGATCGGATTATGAAAATGACAAGACTGACAGATTCAAACTTATATAAATGATACTAAGGTTGCATCGAACATGATATTTCCATGTTTGAAACTTATATAAATGACACAAACTTGTACATTTACAGATATTATTGATTAGATGATATGTGTCTGTGTGTGTGAACACATGTGTACGTGTATATTTAATTAAAACCTTGAAATATCTACATGAGTTCCATGAGTTAATGTTGTTGACAAGCTATAAAAGTAGTTGAACATATTAATCTGCTGAATTAACTCCAATCTTGTGTAATGGTCATCTGAAGCCTTTGGATTTTGTGATTCTAGCCTTATCCACGTTGCAACAATATGAATGAAGTGGAATTCAGAGTATTAATTTGTAACAACTAGCAAATGAACTAGTTTTTTTTTTTACTAGAAAATTTTGATCAGATCACATGCATTGTGATCTTTGCAAAAGAGTGCTTGCAATAGTAGTTATTAAAAATACACTGTGTAGTGAGATATTTTTTGGGACAGTATATCAAAATAAATATTTTTGCTTGTTACATGGCAAATGAACTTTCAAAAGTAGTTTAGGGACCACAAATGTAACTTCATACAACATGCAATAAAAATCATTGAAAGCCCAAGGTGAAAAGCTAAAATAAAAGCCCAAAATTAGTGAACCAATTGCATGCGCAAATTTTAACTATAGAATTAGGTTTTCAAAGGGTATTTTGGTCATGCCCATGGTTTAGTAAATTAATCTTTAATTAGAGTTGAGTTAAAAATGGTATGCCTATTTCATGTAACACTATATGTGGACCCCACCCAGCACTAAAAGCATGCTTAAGATGCTGATAACCTTAATTTTCCCTTAATCCCTTTCTTCTTGTTAGCTTGCTTTGGAAACTTAGTTGAATGAGGAATTCCTCTGGGCTCCATCACATCCATGCCTCCTAATAACCAAGCCTTTTACCTCCATTTCTTCTTTCCTCTCCATTGTTTCATTCTTCTCCTTTTTCTTCTCCATTCTATTGTTTGTGAGCGCGGTTGCTAACTCTTGGAAGTTCTTGGAGCTTGGAAATTTAGATGGTTTTCTCTATTTACCTCCCTCTTTTCCGGCCATCGAAGTAAGTCTCTAACTATGCTTGGATAATTTTTCCAGTAGTGTTGTTTTTGTAACTAAAACCATAACTCTTCTTCTCTATCCTAGCTTTTTCTTGTGAGCTTGGTTGAATAAGTTTTTGGTATAGCATGCCTTAGAAACAAGAGTTTGTTAAAAAACTCTAGATTTTGATAACAAGAGGAATATGTGCAATTTGAGTCCTATATGCGATGCATAAAAACTTAGGGCTCTATTTGGCCTAGAATTGATTTTTGATTGACTCAACCTACTTATAATTATGGTCATAACAAACCCAACATTGAAAAATCTTTAAAAAATTCCTATTGTACTACGGTAGCAGCTTGACCCCGAATTTAGCCCATCCCTTACAACAGTCCCCACTTGAAATACAAGGAATTGTTTTTTTCCGGTCCTCGTCTCCGCTGGGATTTTTCAGGTTCAATAATTACCCTTCCCGATTAATAAGTTAAAATATTATTATTATTTACAATAATTTTTTTTAAAACCCAGTCAGCAGCCCAGTCATTAGCCCATGTGTTGACTGGGCATTAATGCGATACAATAATAAAAAAAGATAGCCAAATAGGTAAAAATCCCAATTTAAATTCGATGATTTTAATATCATTTTCTAGGTAATTCAAGCCTAAATTCTCCGGTTAATGAGATTAAACCAATCTATTCCAAGTAATTAAATGGGAGAAAAGACAAAATGGGCTCATGATGATTGCTCATTCATTATAGTTTCGACCCACAAATCTGGCAATTCAAATGCCAACTCAAGATTACTTTCCAACTTCTATAAAACTAATACTAATAATAATACAAATAATAATAATAATAATAATAATAATAATAATAATAATAATAGTAGCATGCATTGGGGAAAAAGAGTTTGTTAAAAAACTCTAGATTTTGATAACAAGAGGAATATGTGCAATTTGAGTCCTATATACGATGCATAAAGAATTAGAGTTCTATTTTGCCTAGAATCTATTTTTGATTGAGTCAACATACTTATAATTAAGGTTTTAACAAACCCAACAGTGAAAAATCTTTATAAAAATTCCTAGGTGCTAGAGTTGTTTGCTTGACACCGAATTTCTAAGCGCATTATTGACCCCAGTCCCGAACCCTAATACGGGGAATTGTTTTTCCTGTCCCCACCGGGATTTTTTGGGTTCAAGGATTCTCCTTCCCCGATTAATAAGTTAAATTATTATTATTATTTAAAAATAAATTTTTTAAATATCCGGTCAGTAGCCCATGTGTTGCCTAGGCATTAATGTGATATAATAATAATAATAATAATAATAATAATAATAATAATAATAATAATAATAATAAAGATGGCCAAATATGTAAAATGCCCAATTTAGGTTCGATGATTTTAATATCATTTTCTAGGTAATTCAAGCCTAAATTCTCCAGTTAATGAGGTTAAACCAATGTAGCCCAAGTAATTAAATGGGAGAAAAGACAAACTGGCTTCCTGATGATTGCTCATTCATTTTCAGTTCGACCCGCAGATCTGGCAATTCAAATGGCAACTTAGCATTGCTTTCCAACTTTCATACAACTAATAATAATAATAATAATAATAATAATAATAATAATAATAATAATAGCATGCATTGGAAAAAAGGGTTTGTCAAAAAAACTCTAGGTTCATACAATAGCGGCTTGACCCAGAATTTCTAAGCCCATCACTGATCCCAATCCTAAACCAAAATATGGGGAATTGTTTTTCCCATCCCCGTCCCTGTCCCCGCTGGGGTTTTTCAAGTTCAGGAATTCCCCTTCCCCGATTAATAAGTTAAAATATTATTATTATTTGAAATATATTTTTTTAAATACCCAATCAGCAGCCCAGTCAGTAGCCCATGTGCTGACTAGGCATTAATGAGATACAATAATAAAAAAAATGGCCAAATAGGTAAAAAGATGAATTTAGATTCGATAATTTTAATATCATTTTCTAGGTAATTCAAGCCTAAATTCTCTGGTAAATGAGATTAGACCAATCTAGTCCAAGTAATTCAAACTCTTAATGAGAAATGTTTATAATAAACAAAATAGAAAAATTTTTTAAATATTCAATACATTATTCACTCATATCCAAAATCATTGAATTTCTTATGTCCTTACATATGTGTCAAGACGAAGAAATAATGATCAAGCACTAAAGAAACAACAATTGTTTTGATATTTCTATTGAAGTTCGGACAAATGTTATTTTATAATGAAATAGTATTTTTTTAATTATTTTGTATATATAGAAAAAACAATAAAAAATTGCTAAATATGAGACCGATTTGATTGACCATAAAAAAAAACATAAAAGTAAATCCCTCATTTTACTCTGGAAGAGATATATTTATAATTATAAAAGTAAATTTTTTAAATTTTTTTCTGTCGATTTAATACTACCCTCAAAGTTTAACTCTACATAAAATATCTTATATATTAATGTCCAAATTATAAGTATAAGCATATAATTTAACTTTTCTATAACCTATATGGGACTCCACATGCTAATGTCTCCATAAGATAAGATGCCACATGTAGAGCCACTTGTAGAAGACCTAGTTGGTGCTGGACTCCAACACTAAGGGTGCGTTTGGATGACGGAATAGGAATAGAGATAGGAATGGGGGTAATGAAGAGAGGAATGAGAATGGGGGTAATGGGGAGGGGATATGAATGAAAACTGTGTTTGGTTAGAGAGGGTTATGCATTGGGAATGTAAAAAATAAGTAAAGGATATATGAGACAATTACCTTTATACCCTTCTTAAAAAAAACAATTATGTATATATGTTTAATGACAATTAGAAATTATTAACTTAATTAATTAGGTTAATTGATTAATTAATTATTTATTTAAGATAATTAATTATTTATTTAAGATAATTAATTATTTTATTAACTTAATTAATTAGTGTTATTTATTTATTTATTTAAGATAATTAATTATTTTATTAACTTAATTAATTTTATTTATTAATTAATTACAATAATTAATTAAATTAATTAATTATGTTAATTAATAATTTTATTAATTAAGTTAATCAATTATTTTATTAACTGAATTAATTAAGTTAATTAAATTAATACAATTAATTATTTTATTAACATAATTAATTATGTTAAATTAAGTTAATTAATTATTTTTTAACTTAATTAATTATGTTAATTAATGATTTTATTAATTAAGTTAATCAATTATTTTATTAACTGAATTAATTAAGTTAATACAATTAATTATTTTATTAATTAAGTTAATCAATTATTTTATTAACTGAATTGATTAACTTAATTAATTAATTTTATTAATTAAGTTAATCAATTATTTTATTAATTGAATTAATTAAGTTAATTAACTTAATTAATTATTTAAATAATTAAGTTAATCAATTGTTTTATTAATTGAATTAATTAAGTTAATTAATTAATTAATGAAGTTAACAAAATTTATTATTTATTAATTAAGTTAATCAATTATTTTATTAACTGAATTAATTAAGTTTAATTAATTAAGTTTATTAAGTTAAATATTTAAGTTAATTAAAGATGGTTAGGTTTTAAGTTGGGATATACAAATAATATTTTATTTTGAAATGGGCAAAAATGTAATTTCCAATCTCATTAATGGGTATTCCCCCCAATATGGGGGGAATGACTTATGCCTTTGGGGAAGGTAATGAATACCCCTAGCCTTCAATGATTACATGCACAAAAGAACATCCAAACAAGGGGGAAGGAATGTGTAATCAATGATTACCCTACCAAGGCTAATCATTGATGTCATCCAAACACAAGGGTACGTTTGGGAGCTGGATTCATCCCTTGGGAGTGGGAATGGGATGCACCCATGTGGTTTAAACCCTTGTTTGGCAACCAGGGAAGGAATGAGTAAAGGGTTAGCATGGTAATGGGAAGGCTGCATGTGGGGTCTTCCTAATCCTGTCAAAATTGAGGGGAGTTGGACTCCTGAGTTGTATGATGACTATTTTGCCCTTACTTTTGAAAAAATTTCCACCTTTTTCTTTCTCTTTTCCCATTGCCTTTGTTTTTCCTCTTTTCCCATTGGAGATCCAGCTTCCATTGTCCCTCATCTCCGAGCTTCAGATCCATCGCCGACGCCGACACCGACGCCAATTTCGTCCTTTCTCCCTCCCTTCCTCTCTGATTTGGCCTCGGACATTTAACCAGGTTTGTTTTTAATATATGTAAAGGAGCATTTCAAATTCATCTTCTAATGTTTTTCACTGCTTTTGGTGCTCTGTGAGAATGTAGCAGAACATAATCTTGCTTTTGGTGCTTTTATATAGTCCTCAATTTTTTGTATCTAAACTGATCAGAGATCATAATCGTGTGCCATATTTAATTTTTCAATCTATTGTCTAGAAGTCTTGAAAATTTCTTTGTTAGAGAACATTATCTGGAGACTTTCAGGGAAGTGGGAAGAACATTATTTAAGCACGCAGTCATTGTCTTCATGGGGCCATTCTCTCTCTCTCTCTCTCTCTCTCTCTCTCTCTCTCTCTCTCTCTCTCTTATATCATGTGTATTCTTCCTCATTACTGTGAAATATTCAATGCTAGTCACCAGCTTTCTTTAAGGTTCTTTTCCGAAAAAGAAATATATACTTTGCATAGTTTGGTGATCTTATTGCAAATAAGGCAACTTAACTGATTTAAGAATAGAAGCAGAAAAATTCTACTCTTGGTCTCTATATAAATCAGAAGGTTAAAAGGCTTCTATTTCGGTTAATGACAATTAATCCAGCTATGCCAACCAACTTGCATCTGTAGCATTTTATTGTTCGTAGGGACCAAGTTTGATTATAATACAAATTAGACCATGAATGCTCATCAACTACTCTGATTCTTCAATCAATGCAAATCCAGGTCAGCAGTGTTAATTAACCGCATTGTAAACCATTAAATGAACATTCCCAAAACTCGGTTAAGATCTCGAGAAAATTGGCGGTTCTTCAAAAGATTTGCAAAGCTACCATGTGTGTCTTTCCCTCCAAACTGCACAAAGTATAAAGGATCTTCTCTCATTCCCTGTACCTTTCCCTTGCGGTACATCAACTAGTTGAGTGTCGGCACATATTGTTTGATGTACTATAGATCAAATCCTAAACAGTTTTTCATAGAGCATCCAATGAAAATTTTATCCCTTAACAGTCTTTGTTAGAGAACATTATCTGGAGACTTTCAGGGAAGTGGGAAAAACACAGACAGAGGAAGAAAGATACGTTTGTGTATATATAGAGAAAGATAGAGGATTAGTTATGTTTATCATAATAGAAAAGAGAAGATAATAGCAAGCTCATCAGGATTGTTACAAAGAGATAATGACAAAAATAGAGAAGGATTAATTTTAAATTTGAAAAGAGAGATAATGAGATACAAGGATAACTTCCGTATATTTGAGTGGAGATTTATTAGGCTTTGATATTTATTATTTTCCAAAAAAAAGAATAATCAAGGCTTGAATTGAGAGATAAGCAAGGGATCGTTTTAACTTGGTGAATATTCATTGGTTTGTTTCTATTTTTTCTATTTAAAAAATTATTTTGACCTGGTTTAATATTTATTTGCTTTAGTCCTTTTAGTATATATTTATTAAATTTAAAATAAAGATTAATAATTTTCTTTCCAGGACTAATCATAAAAGTGGTTTCTTTTAAATATATATATATATATATATATGTGATTATTTATTTATTTATTTTAAAATTTTGATTTCAAATGGTTGGATCAGTTTTGACATGTAATATTCAAAGATATATCTATATATTACTACATATGTACATATATATATATATATATATAGCAGCATTGACCTAGTCATGGCATACTCATAGATAAAGAGAAGTTTGTTATTTTGTTCAAAGACCATGAAGAGGATACCAAGACATATAAGAAATTTTCATGTTGACCATTTTGGTTAATATTTGAATGTTAAATTGCAGGAGTTGGAATTATGTAATTGCTACATTGAAAGTTAAACATGTGGGCTGTGTGAAATTTAATAATTTTCAATTGGTTAAGTACGCAAATTTGTGTTGAAACTTAAATGTCTAGTCATATGGTTGCTATGAGGGATATAGAGCATGGATAAAACTTAGAAAAGTCTGGGCTAATGTGGAAACATGTATATTTATGTATGTTTGCACTCAAAGTAAATCGAACAGGGTTAATGCACTACAGGACATGAAATATTAGTTAGCTTTTAATATAACTGTGTGCATTATGGTTTGAATAAAACCAATCATTCTTACGAAACATATCTTGTTTCATTTGTAAATTTTAGATATGACCAATGAAAACGTGGAAGATGTTCACGCGGAGCAATTGCTTCACATGATGTATGCATGAATTTTTTTCGTTGTGAACATCATCGTCACCATTTGTACAATAGGCGAGGAAAATGATCAAGACAATGTCATCCATTATGAGATTGAGTCAACATGTATTAGGCGTCGTAGACAACATGAGTACATGTTCCATGTAGTTTATGAGAGCGATGTCAATTGTATCAATAAACTACGGATGGATCGTCATTGTTTTCATAAATTATGTCAATTATTGACCACTACCGGTGGGCTTCGCAGTACAAGAAATGTGATGGTCGATGAAATGATCGCGATATTCTTAAACATTGTGGCACACCACATAAAAAATAGGATAATTAAGTTTGACTTTGTCAGATCAGCTGAGACGGTTAGCCGACATTTTCATGCAGTTCTAAAGGCAATTATCCTATGCCACGATGTACTATTGAAGAAACCCTAACCTATTCTCGAAAATTCAAATGATCATAGATGGAAAATGTTTAAGGTAATTTCACACATTTGTTTATAGTTGTTGGAAAAATATGGTAGATGCCTTGTTAATAATAAGATGTTTACTTCAATGTAGAATTGTCTTGGAGCATTAGATGGAACTCATATTCATGTGAATGTGCCAAAAGTTGATTGCCCAAGATATAGAACAAGAAAAACAGAAATAACTACTAGTGTGCTCAGCGTTTGCTCTCAAGACATGCAATTTATATACGTATTGTCTGGATGGGAAGGTTTAGCACATGATGGTAGAGTTCTAAGAGATGCTATTACAAAGCCCAATGGGTTAAAAGTTCAAATGGTAACTAGAACATTTAATTAATTTTATTAGTAATGATATTAGCTAACAACAAACATTTCTTTACCTATTAGGGTGCTATTACTTGGTTGATTCTGGATATGCAAATTCACCAGGATTTCTTGCACCTTTTCGGGGTCAACGTTATCACTTAAGTTCATGGGCAAATGGCCGACAACTAGTTACGGCGCAAGAATTTTTTAACATGAAACATGTTGCTGCTAGAAATGTGATTGAGAGGACATTTGGTCTTTTAAAAATTCATTGGAAAATTTTATCAAGTCCAAGCTTTTACAATATAGTCACTCAAAGGCGCATTATTAACACATGTTGTCTTCTACATAAGTTTATTCAAAAAGAAATGACAGAAGACCCTGCAGAGCATGAAATTAATTCTGATATGATGGAGGACAACATTGAAGATGACACTGATATCATTACATCCATTGATCCAATAGATGAATGGACCCAATTCAGGCTAGACATGGCTACAGAAATGTTTAACACTTGGCGTTCAAATTAATTAGAAATTTTTGTGTATTGTTATTTTTGATGAACAGTTTTTGCGCATTACTATTTCATGACATGGAATGATTTTATCTATGAACTATTATTTTGTTTAACATGGAATGATATTATATACAAACATGGAATGAACAATTATTCTTCTTTATTACAATAAACATGTTATACATGGAATGGTTTGAATAGGTTGACATGTGTGTTATATTGTATTTTTTAATTCTAGGATGGATCAAGAATCACAACAAAGGGGTAGAGGTATAAACAAACACTAGTGGACTACATAAGAAGATAAGGCCTTGATTGAAGCTCTAGTTGAGTTATCGACAAATACACTGTGGCGAGCTGAGAAAGGATTCAGAAATGGTTATTTACATCAATTAGAGAAAATGATAAAAGATAGATTTCCGTATACTACATTGATGGCTGCGCCAAATATAGAGTCGCGGGTGAAACTTTTTAGAACCAAAACTACAGCAATTGCAGATATACTTTCAATCAGTGGCTTTCCTTGGAACAATGAGCACAGTACCATTGAATGTGAGAAAAGTGCATATAATGAATATGTTAAGGTAAGTTTGCCATCATTTGTCAATTATTTTGAATGCTTAATTTTTAATTGTTATTGTTGACACCCACTTAAAAATTTGCTTATAGATTCATAAAGAAGATGCGGGACTTTATGGTAAGTCATTTCCATTTTTTAATGATCTCACTCCAGTCTTCACAAAGGATAGGGCACAAGGCAATGCAAGGGGTGACCTTGGAGATGATGTTGACCAATAAATGCATGAAAACATTAGCTTGGACGATAATGCCAGTTTCTCTCAATTTCATATGGAAGATGTTTTCATGCCCACAGATGAACATGCAGAGCCTCCATCACCTATAACTTCAGATAATGGCGCCTCAAGCTCTATTGCCCAAAAGAAGAAAAAATGCGCTAAAGAATCGAATATCGCATCAATTTCAGAAATTTTCACCATTTTGTGGATTTGGTGGACCCAGGCTTCAAAGCAATGGCTGAATGTGTTGTTCGAAATGCCGATGCTAATGCGCTTAGGGAAGCAGCTCATAAGGAAGTTCAAGAGAAAAAGAAGCTATTGAATCAAGTTATCTTCAACATTGATGGCCTATCCAAAGATGAGGCATTAGTGGTAATGCAATCTTTAAGAAAAGACGAGGAAAAGCTTAATATGTTTTGGAATTTGCCCGATGACAAAAAACTACGTTTTTGTCGCCTACTTCTAGGAGGTACAAGTATTTCTTTGTTATTTGTCATTTTGGCTTGATTTGTACATGTTCCACGTTATTTATCGTATTGGCTTGATGTTCATGGAATTTTCCAAATTGGCATATCCATGTTATTTTTTTCATTCATTGCTATGAATTTCATGACAACATTTCACAATTATGATATTTTTTGTGCATTAATTCACATATATAATATTTGCTTGGTGTGGTCAATCTATTTGTAGGAAGGGACACAATGTAGAAGAGGCAATCATGTCCATGCCCGAGCCATACCATGACGAAACTTCAACTTTGCTTGTTATGTTCAATGAAAAAATGTTTATCTTATGAATGGTTGTAAGATTACCAAAACTATTATGTTGTATTTTATTAGTACTATGTTGTAACCACTCGCACTACTTTTCTAAAACTTGGTTATGTATGTGTTATATTAAAACTATAACCTTACTTCATGATGGGTTTGATAATGCTACTTTTCTTTTATATTGTTAAATGATGGGTTTGATAGTGTGTTGATTGATGAATTTGATTATGTTGCATCTCTTTTTTATTGTTAAATGATGGGTTTGATAGGTGTTTAATGATTGGTTTGATAATGTTAATTCTCTTTTTATATTGTTAAGATTGTATTATCAAAAATATGCTTTCCCAATGGATTTTACAATTGTTTTTTGATATTGGTAAATGATATCAAAATTACATGGTCATACGTTATACTAACTAGTTATTATATTGTTAATTAAAATAAATAAGTTATCAATATAATAAGTTATTATATTGTTAATATTAATAAATCATGTTAATTATTTATTATTTAATATATCAAAATTTTCTTAAGTTATCATAATTAGATGAAATATTTAATAACAATAAATTAAAATAAATAATTAAATATGTTACAAGTATTTAATAATAATTATGTTAATTAGTTACTAATGTAAGCCATTGTTTTTTAAAACGGCATTCTATTTACATAAAAGTCATGTGAAATTTTACTATTACAATTGTCTTTTTATATTGGTAAATGATATTAAAATTACATGGTCATACGTTATATTAATTAGTTTTAATATTTTATTTTAATTAATTAAAATAAATAAGTAAAAATAATGTTAATTATTTATTATTTAATATATCAAAATTTTCTTAAGTTTTATTAATTAGATGAAATATTTAGTAACAAAAATTAAAATAAATAAATAATTATATTATAAATATTTTAATAATCATGTTAACTATTTACTATTAAATATAAACCATTGTTCTTTTAAAATGTCATCCAATTTATATGAGAGGGCATAATTGTAATTGTCTTATATTTCTCCCTCTTACTTTTCCTATTCCTAACTTACATTCCTTCCAACCAAACACCTTCATCATTATCCTCCACTCTCCCTCTACTCCCATTCCCATTCCTCCCTTCTTCTCATTCCCCTCCTTCCCATTCCCATTCCGCAATCTAGAAATGTAAGTGAAGCGGGGAATACCCGTTCCTCGCGGGGCCCCGCACCGACGCGGCGGGGATTCCCCGAAACTTCCCCCGCGGGGCGGGAAGCGAGGAAAAATTCCTCCCCGCCTAGCGGGGCGGGGCGGGGGCGGGGAATGGTCTCTCCGCCCCATGGGCTCCCAGCCCCGCTCCCGAGTGGGGAATCCCCACGGGGCACGGGGTTTCCCGTGCCCCGCGGGGATTCCCTGAAAAAATATATTATATATTTTTATTATATTTATTAAAGATTATTTCAACATTAATATAATATTATATATATATATAATCAATAAATATTTATTTGTTATTTTTTTAGTTATTAATAAGTTTTAGTATATATAACTTTCATATTTAATAGAAACTTAATTTAAAATAATTAAGTTTAAATATAATTGTAACAATAAATTTGAAAAAACGTTATATATTATTTATTTAGTGGTGGAATTGGATTCTCAATATAAATGATTTGGAGAAAAAGTAAACAAATTGATGGAAGCTTGAAGTTATTGTGCTAGTTTTGCATTATGAATTTTATTTAATGGATTTGTAATTTTAATTTAATTTTAAAATTTATGTTATTTGCATTACTTAATTTGTACCTTAATGTTGTTTTTCATCAAACATTATATTATGACTTGTTAGGAGAAATATTTTGTGTGAATTTTTATTTTATATATGATGTGTATGTTGTAAAAAAAACTTTGGTTGAGAAATTTTATTTTATTTCATCATACATTATATTTTTTATTTTCAATTGTATATAGCATTTTTAGCATATGTGTAACATAAATGCATTAAAAATATTATAGTTATTTACAGAAAATTTTTATATCAATGTTTTGGGCGGGGCGGGGATCCCCGGGGGGGGATTTTTTCCCCGCAGGGAATTTTAAACCGGGAAATCCCTGCTCCGTGGAGAGCCAGGATGGGGACGGGGATCCCATTCCCTGCCCCGCCCCGCCCCACCCCACTTCCATTCCTACCGCAATCCAAACACCCCCTAATTCTTGTAGAGATTGAGATAAATATGAAGAGGTCATGATCATGGAAATTAATTCCATGTAGTTGAAATGGTTGTTCGTTGGAGGGAACTTGTGATAATGGTCTATATGAGGGATAGGTGAAGAAGCTTCATGCATCATGTTGATCGGGTTATGAAAACGACAAGATTGACTGATTTAGGGAGTGGTGCATTGAAGAGTATATAATATTTTAAAGGCTACTTTAAATGACTTAAAAAGTCTTTAAATATTAAGTGTTGTAAGTTTTTGTCTTAAGTTGACTTGGACTTGGACAAAAATCTTTTGGGAAGGTTCAAAGGAAACAAAATATCATTTTATTATTATTATTATTATTATTATTATTATTATTATTATTATTATTATTATTATTAAAATTTTTTATTACTTAGTTTGAAGATATTTTTTTAATGAATATGTGAGAAGCACTCCACTTAAAAAATATCAAGAGACAGACAAATACAAAGATGCTCTATTATTTTTCTCATAAGTGATTCAATGTGTATTTTGGGATTTGAGAAATTTAAACTCTAGTCTCTTCCAAATGTAAAGCGCATGAGAGCTCACAGGATATGTGTCTATGCCCTTATTCTCAATTTGAAGATTTTTTTTTGTTGAATCCAATGATATCATTGTTGTTTTTATGATTTTATTTGTCTATGTTTTTTAATTAAAATGCTCTTTGTACTTAATTGATGACGGGTATTAATTAATATGAAATATATTTATTAAATTATAAAACTTTGTAAGAAAGAATTATTTGGGTAATTTGGGGTCATGAGGTAATCCCATGACTAAAAATAGCTAAAAGTTTTCTGAAGGTTTGAACAATATTATTTTTTCTGAAGATTTTTTTTTTAATTTTTTGCACCCTTAAAATTCATTGTATTTATTTATAAGTATTTAATATGTTTATAATAAATGCCTTTTTTTTTTGTAAATCTTCTCTCTGTCTGCAAATACTTGCCTGCCTTCATTTATAATCAAAAACACTATTTACATTATTTGTGGTTTAATGCAAATGGTTAAGGTAAAGAAAATAGATTAACTCTCAATAATAGCAGCAAATCCACAGAACCATCATCCAGAGTTCTTACAAGCATATCCAAGTAACAAGCCAAACTAATTAATAGAGTTTCATCAATATACTATGACAACTAAGAAGCTAACTTCTCTCCCGATTTGATCGTCGGAGGAACTCATCGGAGCTACACCGTTGCCAAAAACAAGGCCAACCTTCTAATAGGCGCTCTCTACTTCTCCTCCTCCTTTTTCGCTTTTTATATGCTTTTCCACATAGACATAATTAATGTTGGATATGGGTCCTGTGGGTCCCACTTGGTCCCACATGTTTTACACTCAAACCAAATCCCTCTCATTCTTTTAGTCCCACATTGCCTATTTTTGAAGAGTTGCTAATGAACTCTCTCCTATAAATGCATGTCTAAACCATGAACCCAAAACACACTTGCTTACTTACTTCTTCTCTCATATGTGTGCCTTTGCGTACCTGGAACTGGGTGTGCTTTTGCGTGCCTGGAAAACCTAAACATTTTTGTTACGTGGTTCCTGCATCGAACCTTGCGGGTGCTCTTGGAATATCTCGACCCGAGCGTGCTGAGGCTACGAGAGTTCTTCCTTCCCAGGGTTAGTGTATCCTGGCTTGGGTGAGGCGGAAAAATCCTGCGCAGGAGGCCAATTCAGCGTTAGAGGCGGTGCTTACGCACGCCTACCCCTATCTTTGAAAATTTCTAAGCATTATTTTTGAATTATTATTGTATTTTGTGTTACTGCACATTATAGTTTGTAGTATTTGCATGCTATTCAGTAGTATATTTCCTACATTCTAATGCTGAATTGGTGTCTTATAGATAAACTGTTTAGCCACAAATATATTTCTGTATTTTGTAAGCATATTCTGCAATATTATATTTTGTACTCATAATACTATAGACTGTATTTTATACGTAGATATCCTGTATACTGTATTAATATATATAATACTGTATCTTGTATTACTGTACATATAGTTCTACAGTATTGTATTTTTGCAAATCAATTTCTGCACATTAAAACTTGCTTGTGTCACATTAGTAGACCTTGAACTTGATTAACGTACATTACACACACTTGGATGCACAATCTGATACTTCGTGTAAACCTGTCAAGTTTGACGGTAAGGTGAACTTTAGGAGGTGGAAACATCAGGCTAAATTTTGGTTGTACACCTTAGGAGTATCCATAGCTTTTACTCTATCCCTCGATTACGATTCCTCACGATCTTGATCCTAGTGGACTTCGCCGATTATCCATCCTCATTGTAGACTCAAACATCTAGCTCCTTAGCTCCTAGTAAAACTCCTAAAGAGATGCGATTTCAAGCTGCATGCTATAGAATTCTTAGCATTCTTTACGATCGTCTTTATGACAAATACTTTGATTATAAGGCTGCTAAGGATATATGGAGTGCCCTAGAAAAGGAGTATGGCTACGATAATGCTACTAGGATTAGCCACTCGAGCATAGAGTTTGAAAACTACAAGATGGTAGACGGAGTAGAGATGGGAGAACAGATTCACACTTTTCAGGACTACCATAGTGCCATAGAGAAGTGCGGTACTGTATACAATGAAAGTCACATTGTGTCCATTCTCCTGAACAAGCTACCACTTTCTTGAGTCGGGGCTTTGCGAATGGACTTAGACACAAGATCGATTCCTTGGACCTTATAGGAGTTTACAACACCATTAGAATTGAGGAAGCTAACCGAATCTTCTCTGAGGGTGTAGATCCTCCTAAAGGCCGGGTTTATCTAGGTCGAACATAGTGATAGCCCCTAATAGCTCTAAAAGCTCTAGGAATTCCCACTCTTCTAATAGAGGTCGCTGAGTTTTTCCCTAAAGGAAATCCTTTGAAAGGCCAAGGGCAAGCCAACCCATTCTCAGTTCTCAAACCTCTCAGCAACCCAAATCTTCTGCTTCTAAACCTTATGAGAAAAGTCCTAAACACTGTTTTGGTTGTGGTAGGACAAACCATGTTGCTCGAGATTGCTTTTTCCGAAGACTGAACCCGTCAGCAAAAATTCCGGTCCACCCAAACCGTAAGTAAATGTACTTGAGATGGGTGAACCCTCCTCTAGGACTTTCCTTAGGTCAGTATCTTTCATTTTTTCTGTCAATTTGGCTTGTCAAAACCTAGAGTGGTTCCTTGATTCTGGTGCTAACGTCCATGTTTGCGCTGATCGTTTCTGATTCTCCACTTATCATGTCTCAAGTGGAGGATGTGTGACTCTTGGAAACGGCTCAGTAGCACACGTGTTAGGGAGAGGACGGATTTATTTGAAGATAACATCTTGGAAAGTTTTCACTCTATTAGACGTTCAGCATGTACCCGACATTAGAAAAAATCTGATCAGTGGTTCCCTTTTGATTCAGTCTGGTTATAAGATTGTACTTGAGCCAAACCGTCTTGTAATCTCTAGAAGTAATCTTTTTGTTGGTAAAGGTTTTGTATCTGGTGGTCTGTTCAAGCTCAATGTTTGTGAACCTTCTGATTTATCTATTAATGAAAGTTCTGATTATCTTGCTTCTTCGTCTTCTTCTTCTTCTATTATCTTAAATATTGAATCTTCTGATCTTTGGCATGGAAGATTGGGTCATGTGAACTTTGGATCCATTAGAAGGTTGATGAACCTTGAACTGATTCCTAAATCCAAGATTGATCAAGTTTCTAAATGTCAAATATGTGTTCAAGCCAAATTACCCAAGAAACCTTTTCCTCGCATTCACCGTAATTCTGAAGTTTTTGATATGATCCACAGTGATATTTGTGATTCTTGTAGACCTCCTACCAGAGCGGGAAACCGTTATTTCATTACCTTTATTGATGATCATTCTCAATTCTGTTATACCTACCTGATCAAATCCAAAGATGAAGCCCTTAGCAAGTTCATGATTTTCAAAGCCGAAGCTGAGAACCAGCTAGGCAAGACCATTAAGGTTCTTAGATCTGATAGAGGTGGAGAGTATACTTCTAATGCTATGTCTTCAATCTGTGAACAGAATGGGATTGTGCATGAGTTTACTGCTCCTTACACTCCTGAGTCCAATGGGGTTGCTGAAAGGAAAAACAGGACATTGATGGACATGGTAAATGCCATGTTATTAA
The DNA here is from genome assembly GCF_009730915.1 of Dioscorea cayenensis subsp. rotundata. Lineage (NCBI taxonomy): Eukaryota > Viridiplantae > Streptophyta > Magnoliopsida > Dioscoreales > Dioscoreaceae > Dioscorea > Dioscorea cayenensis. The sequence continues at coordinate 9,978,875 of NC_052477.1, read as the reverse complement.
GTTCTAGTGTGCCAGAACTTGTGGGGAGGCTTTGCTCTCGACTTGTTTTATCCTGAATAGAGTTCCTTTTTAAGGACCGTAGCACAACACCCTATGAACTTTGGAAAGGGAGGCCCCACAGCTCAACTACTTCAAAAATGTGGGGGTGTCTAGTTAAGATTAAGATCCCCGATCTTAGAACCCTGAAGATAGGCCCTAAAACCTTAGATGCAGATGTTTGTAGGGTATGCTCTAGATAGCAATGTTGGAAGATTCCTAGTTGTAACTCCCGGAGGTGGTGAAATAGCTAGAAACACCATCATTGAAGCTAGAGATGCTACCTACTTTGAGAACATCTTCCTTCCGAGATCACATGTAATCCCACGTCCTTCTGCACTTTTTGCACCTCTGGCTCGCTGGATCAGTTCCTATTCCTGTACAGGAACCTGGAAGAAGCAAGAGAGGTAGAGTAGAAAGGAACCTAGGTGATGATTTTGTCACCTTCATGATTGAGGATACTCCTACCACATATCAAGAGGCTTTGGCTTGCTGATTCGAGTTTTCTCTGAAAGAAGTCGTCAGATGATGAGTACCACTCAATCATGAGTAACCACACCTGAATACTTACTTCCCCCTTTTTGGGAGTAAACCTTTGGGACTGTAAATGGGTCTCGGAAAGAAGTTGAGACCGATGGATCCATTGAAAAGTTCAAGCTAGGTTAGTTGCAAAAAGGGTTCAAGCAGAAGAGGGACTTGATTACTTTTGACACCTACTCACCAGTTGCTCGCACCATCACCATTAGGATTCTTATAGCCCTTGCTCTACCTTTTCGGGTCTTGAAATCCATCAAATGGATGTAAAGGCACTGCTTTAAATAGTGATTTAGAGGAAGAAATTTACATGGAGCAACCTGAAGGCTTTTGTTGTTCTCGGACAAGAGCACAAGGTCCGCAAACTTGTAAAATCTCTTTATGGACTAAAAGCAAGCCCGAGCAGTGGCATGCCAAGTTTGACTCTACAATCATCTCTTATGGATTTGTTGTCAAACAACTATGACGGTGTGTTTACGATGAAATTAGTAGATGGCAAATGTGTTATTGTGTGCTTGTATGTGGATGATTTGCTTATCTTTGCTTCTGATCTTAATCTTGTATGTGATGTTAAGAACTTTCTCGAGCGATGAAGTTTGATATGAAAGATCTAGGAAAAGGCGATGTTATCCTAGGAATCAAGCTTACGAGATCGTGATATGGCATCACTTTATCCCGAATCTCATTACTATCGAGAAAGTGTTGGAGAAATATGGATATTTGGATTGCAAATCTGTTGCTAGCACCTTTGATCGAGTGTACATCTTAAGAAGAACAAGGTGAACACGGCTGAATCAAGATCTCTATGCTTCGGATCATAGGATCTCGATGTATCTATCAAAACAAAAACTAGACACGATATCGCGTATTCAGGTATCTAGTAGTGAGTAGATATACTAGTAACCCAAATAAAGAACATTGGTTTATCTATAATGTGCGGGCTGGTGGAGCTCAGCTGGAGGGCACCGAATTGATTGCGGCTTGATTCTCTATGCAGGTGGTGGATTGAAATTTACTTTTAAAGTTCCATTATGTGTTCTCCTATGCCTCCTATTGCTATACATTAGGATTCTAAATCCGCTATTGAGCGTGCAAACGTGAAAGTACTAACGATAAAATGAGCAAGCAGTATGCGGATCAGAAAGTCGGTATGGAGATATCCGAAGTACAACATTGGTGAGCATTGATTACATAAAGTCGAGCTAAATCTAGCAGTTGCACGACT
>NC_052477.1:9946605-9976080 GCF_009730915.1 Dioscorea cayenensis subsp. rotundata | reverse complement strand
GTATGTATTATATTATATGTATTTTACACACTTAGCATATATTTTGTTAAGAATTAATGCCCTTTTTGTGCTTAATCATGTGTTATTTGCTTTGTGGGGGCACAAAGAAGCCATGAAGAACATGAAGATACAATTAGGGAAAAAAAAAGAGAAAACCAGGTTGTGCAGAACATGATGCCCTTTACTATAGTTGGATCAATGTAGAAAATTTACTATAGTACTTACTGTAGCACCTGGAGATTTTTCAAGATAGAAACTTTTGCCTAATTCATACGGGTAATTATCAAACCCATATGGCCCCAGTATTGACCCCGGTATACAATGAGTATTCATGATTTTGGGCTTTGTACGGTCTTCATACGGCCTCCATATGACCTGTATGGCTTGGGGGGGAGTGGTATAAAAAGAGTCTTTTAAGATGGAAAATGAGTTCTTGACCACCATTAGAAGAGTAGAAAAGCTAGAAATGGTAGCGATCTTTCAAGGTGATTTCAAGGGCTTTTGAGGCTTCAAAGCATCATCCTTTAAAGGGGAGATCCACCACCTTGGAAAGAGAGGAGTCTTAGGACCGGGATGTGACCTTCGACTAGGGGAAGCATCATTCGGTGATCCTTGGAAGATGGAAGCATCATTTGGCCCGATCTATCTCATCTTCATCATCTTTTAATCTAGGGAGTGTCATATATGAACTTTTTTTGTATTTTGATCTATATTATTGTTTGCATTTGTTTGATGGCACACTAGACCCCTAAGGCCACCGGATATCGGTGAACCTTGGGGGGTCCATCATGTATTTTGGATGATTGCTACTTAATTCTATTACTTGGGTTTAGTTTGTGATTTAATCCGTTGTGCCTTCATGCTAGAATTACATATGGAGAGATTCTTAATTTTTTTATGAGTTGTAAATATCGATGTGATATACTCACGTGTATTAGATCTTAAATGGATTAAAAGGGATTTCTTGTGCTAATATGCTGAGAGATTGGATGTTGGTAGCCACCTAATTCGTAAGAGTAGACCTAGAAGGAGTTTACTCGTATTTTGGGATTTCCTTGTTCTTAATGCAATCATAGGACTATTGATATGGAAGAGATTCTGATCAACACATGTATAGGATTAGGGTTCAACCACTGAGAGTTTGTGGTTGATCTAATTTAGAATTCCCTCGGTCAAACTGCCTTTGTATCTTTTGTTCTTCATCCATGCATTATGATGACCCCCTAAGGGGATCCACATCCATGGCCCTTTACACATCACTGTTGCCTTTGTAACCTCTTGCTTAAATCTTCAATTGTAGTGGCCTTTTATTTGTTTTCTTATACCTAGTTAAGTAGATTCTCTCACTTAAGAGTTAGGCTAGAAAGTAGGTGGCAAAGGAGTAGTAGTAGATCCTTGATAAGTGCTTGAGCAGACATATTTTTTATATGTTTTACATGCATTGAGCATCATTTTTACCATGGTTTATGTCTCATATAGTGTATTTGGTGTTCTTTTATGCAATTAGGTTGTGAATGTCTTGAAGGGAGAAAAGGAAGCAAAAATAGGCTATAAAGACATATTTTGGGAGTTCTTGTTCAATTCAAGGATCAAGACACAAGAGGAGCTTAAGAACATAGAGGTGTGTGCCAACTTCCAAAAAGATTCAAGCCAATTTGCTAGTTCGACGGGCACAAAGTCAGTCACATCTCCATGCTCCTACTCTTTGTGAAGAATGTAAGACCTTTCAAATGATGAGACGATGAAGAAAAGTCTCATAGCCTACCACATGGACATGTGCCCGACAATGTGGCCTCAAGAGAAGAGTGTTTTGAACGATGTTTGTGAAGAGGATTGCAGTTAAGTATTGTAGTAAAATAGTGTAGCATTTTACTGTAGCACTACTATAGCGAAACACAGTTCACGTGACCGTGTGAAAATTCCATGAGACCGCGTGGAAATTTCTGTAGCTCACACGGGCTCGTTGAAATTCCACGCAGGTGCTCGAAGGCACGTGACAGTCGCAGTTTATGATTATAAATAGGCCGTTTGCCTTATTCTTTGTTGACTTTTTATGAGCATTCAAAGGGCAAAGTGGCTAGGGTTCTAGAGGATGTCTTTGGCGAGATTGGGGGGCTGTTCTTCACCAACTTTGATCTATTTTTTCTTTGTCTTTGGCGAGATTGGGGCAACCTAGCTTTGGAGAAGGATTCTTGAAGAAGTTGAACGACCCATCAAGGTCATCATCACGAATTCAAGAGCATTTTTCTCTATGGTTTACATTGCTATTTGTTGTATTAATCTTTGTTTTGTAACTTGCTCCATGGAGGGCTAAACCTTAGTAGGTATTTGGGCATGTGAACCCTAGGATCTTATCTTTTGTATTGATTTGTTTTATGTTTTCTATTAAATCCGAGTTGATTTGAGTTTTAATCTTGTGTTCCCATGGCTTGTATGTTTTATTGATTGTTGTGGTTGATTTTCCATGCATGAATTGTTACTTTAATGAGAGAGAGGTCTCCATTAGAGTAAGAACTCCAAGGTTAAAGAGGGTTGAGAGGGTGAGTCATGAGATAGTCGAGTGTCCCCTTTCCCCTCCGATGAGTGTTTTCTATCTCCTTATTCCCTAGATTCTATGCAACTATATTTGGTGTGAGGTGTGGGATTGAGATATTTCTCCGTCGGGACCTTGTTGAGGGTTATGGATCTTTCACCTAGAAGTAGGGTTAGATCTATCCTTAGGATTTGGTTTCACTCTTGGGTGTCCCTAGAGCTTATTGTAGTCATATGGGGTGTGAGGTGTTGAGATTGACCGATTTCTCCACCGAGACATTGTAGGGGGCTAGTACTGGTGGCTTGGAGGCATCGGCCGGTTGTTCTTGGATTACCTTAACTCATTAAACTCGGTTTAGAAGCATTTAGCAAGTCTTGAGATTCATGTTAGATCCTAGGGGGAGCATTGCCGGGGTACCTCATCTTTATTGATTGAGATCTTGCTTACTTTTTATCCTTACTATGCTTGCTTATTAATATTCTTGCAATTAGTTCACTTTGTCACAACCATTGATTTTGATTAGATAACTAAGAATTGGTTACTACTAATACTTTCGTTCCCTGTGGATTTGACTACCCACTCACCAGGGTATTTTATTACTTCGACACCCATGCACTTGCAGTATACACATGCAATTTGGACGTGCCAATCCTTAACCTCGAGGAATATGATCCATGTGTCTTTACACAATTTATTACATAATGATCTCGTACACTTGCAGGGAATCAATCAAGGAGGAATTATCAGACAAGGAAGAAAATATCTTATGGGAGCCATTACCAACATCCATCATCTCTTTCACATCCTCTGTCGTCGGTGAACAAGAACAAGCATCTTTCGGCCGTTTAGGGAGAAGATCTTATTTTCATATTTTCAACCATAGACTTGAGGGAGTTTTTATTTGTTTAAACATGTATTTTTTTCAGATTGCCATGTTTGGATTGTATTGCTCCATAAGGAGCTAAACCCTCTTGTGGGTGCTTAAACTTGTGAAGTCTAGGTTGATTTAGAGTTTTGCTTACTCTACTTCCTTTAATTCTGATTGATTTTGAGTTCTAATCTTATGTTATTATTACCTCATGATCTTTATAGTGACAACATTGATTATGTGTGTGAATATTCTTGTGAAGAGTTACAAGACCCACTAGAATAGGTCTACCAAGATTGGAGAGGGGGAGAAGAGAGCCTAGGGTAGAGGAGTATCCACTTTCTTTCTGATTTATTCACGCCTATCCTCGTGCTCCCATGTTCTTCAAGAAATCATACAAATCTCTTTGATGTGAAAGGTCAGAGTTAGGAATTTTTGTTGGATTAGGGGTTAGTTGTCTTACAGAGTGCTAACCTATTTTTGGAGCCTAGTCTGTTAATTGGGATCCCTAGATCATCAAGCATTCATACATACCCTAGTGATGTGACATGTCATAGGTGGAGGTTTCTTTTGCAATAGTCACCAATTGCCGTCCATGCAGGATTGGGGTGTTTTAGGATCACTGTGACTCAAATCATTTGAATTAAGTTTAGTTGGGTTAAGTGTTTCAAATTAGAAATCCTAGGGGATTAGTGTTTAAGCACCTACCTTCTCATCTGTTGATTGTTTCCTTGTTCTCCTTCTACTCAATTTGCATTCATTCCATTTATCAAATTACCATTTCACCAACTTTGCATGTAAGGTTAGATAATAAGGTTAAAGTGATTGTTTCTTTGGGTTCTTTATTACTTTAACAGTAGTGCACTTGTAGTACACACATGTAAAGGGCTTGCCAACCAGTAATATCAAGAAAAGAAAATTAACCAATTCTCAGAGAATAAATACTACAAAAAAAGAGATAACAAAAATTTAGATAATCTAAGACAAATTGAAGGAGAAAATTATTTAAGACAACAATAATCCATGACTTGTCCATTTGCGATGATGGAAATGAGGACTGTGAAACCAACAGGTTTCTCTGAGTTTCTATTACTATGGGCGTTATGCAACTCTGACCCAAAACCCTATAGTTTAACCATTTGCAATTAAAGGTGATTGTGAGTGCAAGGGCAGCAGGATCATTCAAGTTCTTTCTAAAATGTGAAAACTATGCAAACCAATCCCTATAGCAATAAAAAACATAGGTTTCTTCATCTGTATAATAAGGTTTGTGGCTACAAAACTATTAGCACCATTCATGTCACTTATTATGGTGAAAGCCAAGCTAACCTCAAACTCACAAATACCTTTATATATGATTTGAAACTTGAACTAATTACATTTTATTTTTGAAGTAATAACATGAAAGAATTACCAAAACAATCACTACCTTATTAAGCCAAATTTGAATCTTCCAATCTTCCTACCAAAATCATTACTGAGATTTAGGATCTAGGTTAACCTTACTCTCGAATAGCATGTTATTATTGACAACATTTGGGCGAATCGCCATGATCCGAAAAGCCTAATCCCTCTACTTTATAATCTAGCCCAATAATTCCAAGATCAAAATGATAAACACCAGCGCACTCCACTTCCACCCTTATTAGAATAATCCAACATTAAATTCTCCCTCATATCTTAAATAGTTCACAACGCCCCTTGCGTATGTCCCGCAAGTTCACAGGTTTGTCGAGTAATAAAACCTCAGGTGACTGGGTATCGTATCCACAGGGAGTAGGGAATAAAAATACTTAAATTGTTTCTTAACCAAGTGAAAGATGAATAATGATTTTGTTAACAAGATGTAATGTAAACAAGAATAAAAGAGACAGGAAAGAGAAGCACAAGTAAAGGGGAGGTAAGGCAATCGATATAAATGCGGTACTCAGATATTGTTCCGCCTAGGATGATCATTTCAAGTGCAAAACCCTCTATTATGCTTCCTAACTAATGCATTAATGAGTCGTGGAGATCCTTCAATACATGGTCCCAAATCTAAGGTCAACCATGCCTGACTCTATACATGTCCCGGAGGAGAAATCGAACAATCTCAACACCTCACACTCGTACAGAATTTCAATGAGTTCTAGGGATTCCAAGTGATAAATCCTCTTCCTAGACGTATACCTAACCCTTTAGTTCAGGTGGAAGGTCCCTAGTCACAATTAAACCCTAGGTGCTAAAATTACTTCAATGCTTCACTCCATTACCTCTACAACTAAGCCCTAGCGGAAGGTCATCCCTTAGCCCATTCACTCTACTATGACCTCAAAGAACTCGAGAAAATGGAGGTAGGATAAATCACATTGATAAGTACTTGTGTGATATGAATGCGAAGCATTCTTTCCTTATGTTGAGCATTACTTTTCTCAGGTTTTTACATTAATATGTGTGTTTTTATGTTACTTTTATGCAGGTATGGTTGTGAGGCTGAGTATGAAGGAAATAGGCCAATGTGGATCATAATGCACCTATTTTCGAGGAGATCTTGCTAAGGTTCAAACGCGAAGACATAGGACAGGTTTGAGATGCTAGAGTGTGTGCCAACCTCCTCGCATTCGAGTGAGCACATCCATTTGGAGGGGCACAAAGGTAGTCACACTCGAGCATTCCGTCTTATGCATATAAGAACATGAGCTCCACCAACATATATATCATTGAAGAAGCAAGTGATTCACGACATGAACGCGTGCCCGTTTGCGTTACCCCGATGAAAGTATGGAATCGGGAAGTTATTCAGGTTGAAGACTGTAGCAGAGCACTGCAGAAAGTACATCGTAGACAAGACTGCTCACACCGCCGAGAAATCAGAGAAACAGAGAATCCACACGGGCGTGTGGAAATTATCCACGCTCATGTGGAAATTCCGCACGGGCGCGTGTAGCGTCCACGCCCGTGGAGTTGCCCGATTCTAGCCTTATTTAAAGCCGATTCATCCCCTATTTTGGTATTCTTTTCTCCATCTTTTCCCCAACTTGAGAGAGGGCTTCGGCTAGGGTTTTGAGAGGTATTGGCCAAGGTTTTGGAGAGGTTCTACTGCTCCGACATCGTCATTTTTGAGGAAGAAGGTTGGTAGAGGAGCTTCCGTCGAGGCGTATCCTATACTGGACGAGGGAATCCTTGGACGACGAGTAGAGGACTCTCCGTAAGACCATCGACACGACCATCGAGGGGATTTCTTTATGGATTCATTACTTTTACATTCAATTTCTTTGATTGTGCTTAGCTCCATGGAGAGCTAAACCCCTAGTGGGTACTTGGGTGATTGTGAACCCTAGGATGTATTCGTTTCTTTGAACTTCTTTATTATGCTTTCAATAAATTGATGTTTATTGTGAGTTCCAACCTTGAATGCTTGATTGTATGAACATTTCCCTAGAGTGACACTAGGGTTGAGAGTTCTTGTTGGTAACCTTGTGAGTGAGTGAGTGACACACCACGAGCGTTAGACAAAGCTAGGTTGGAGAGGGTTGAGAGGGTGAGTCGAGAGGTACAGGAGCGTCCCCTTTCTCCTCCGATGTGATAGATTCTACCTCCGTTCCTTGAGTTCTTTGCGGCCATAATAGAGTGAATGGTCTAAGGGATGAACCTCCGCTGGGGCCTAGTTGCGCATGCAATGGAGTGAAGCGTTGAAGGGATCTTAGTATCTAGGGCTTAATTGTGGCTAGGGACCTTCCGCCTGGACCAAAACGTTAGGTCTATAATTAGGAAGCGATTTATCACTTGGAATCCCTAGAGCTCATTGCAACTTTATTCTAGTGCAAGGTTGAGAGGTTATTTAATCTCTCCTCTGGGACATGAATAGAGTTAGGCATAGTTGACCTTAGATTTGGGATTACGTATGTAAGGATTTCCACGACTCACCATTCCATTGATTAGGAAACGTAATAGAGAGTTCATGCACTTGAAACAATTTTCCTAGGTGAAGCATCATCCGAGTACCCCATCTTTATCGATTGCCTTGCCTCCTCCTTACTTTTGCTCTCTTACTTGTTGCTTTTAATTGTTAAGAATTGAATCATTATCACACTTATCATTGTTGATACTCCACATAGCTAAGAATCGAATTAAGTGTCTTTACTCCCTACTCCCTGTGGAATCGACCCCGCTCACCCGGGATTATTACTTCGACAAACCCGTGCACTTGCGGGATATACGCAAGGGTACCTTGTCACACATCGAAGGGGAAAAGGGGCGCTTCACTACCTCTTGACTCACCCTCTCAACCCTCTCTAATCTAGCTTTGTCTAACTCTTGTGGTGTGTCACTCACTCACAAGGGTTACCAATAAGAACTCTCAACCCTAGTGTTACTTTAAGGGAGTATTCATTCAATCAAGCATTCAATATTGGAACTCAATTAAAGCATCAATTAATGAAAACATAATAAAAGGTTTAATGAAACAAATACATCCTAGGGGTCATAAATCCAAGTACCCACTAGGGGGTTTAGCTCTCCATGGAGCTAGTTACAATCAACAATGAAATCGAATATAAAATTAAATAATCCATAGAAAACCCCCTCGATAGTCGTGATGATGGTCTTATGGAGAAGCCTCGACTCTTCCAAAAGTCCCTTTGTCCGGCCTAGGATACACCTCGCCGGATCGGTGCCGACGAAAGCTCTCCAACTAACCTTCTTCCAAATGGAGCGTGATGTTGAAGCCATAGAACCTCTCCAAATCCCTTGCCAATACCTCTCAAAACCCTAGCTGCAGCCCTCTCTCAAGTTGGGGAAAAGATGAAGAAAAGAATGCTGAAATCAGGGCTGAAATCGGCTTTAAATAGGGCTGGAATCGGGCATCCACACGCCCCTGTGTTGGATAGATGGAGATTTTCAAATGGCTGATTTTAATAGTTAAGTATATTATCCCCATTAATTGAAAGACGATATGTTGGAGATAGATGGAGATTTTCAAATGATGTGCAACATCAATTTATTTATTTTTTTTAAAAGACCACTGTCATCATGGAGATGGATGAAGCAAATGCATCACCTTCAAAGGCTAATTAAAATTTTTCCTTGCTTGTTTTGTTGTAAAAAATGAACAATTGTGGGCATAGGTGTTTGGATTTTTAGAAAAATGATTGTTTCTATTGCTGTAGTGCATCTATTTTCAATTTCAATCTCTAAGGAGTGATTTTGTTCAATCTTTACATTTTATACTATTAGGGTTTTGGTATTGTTTTCACATTGCTTTGGATTTCCTAATAACGGTAATGATAAGAGATGGCAAATTGGAAAGCAACTTTCAAAAATTTCACTAAACAAAGTTTTTCTCTATCTATTTCGTTCTCTTTATTTCTGCACCTACTAAGATAAATGTTCTCATTCATACTTATTTTTCTTGTGAACTTTCCTCTATCTGTAACCAAAAAACTGGCACCTAAAAAATTTGAAGTCATCCTCATCAATAGTCCTACTACTTTTAGTAACTAATAAATAAACTGCAAGACTTGAGGTGGAAGATGACCAAAAAAAAAAACATTGGGATTTGTTGCACTAGAGCTATTTGCACATTGTATGAACATGCTACCAAAAGTCTAAGAAAAAAGTGTCAGGATGAGATTCTAAAATGATGGTGCTACGTGTATAATAACTTACTAGTACAACTGCAAGTGTCGTATTAAGTAATACAATTTGCTTGGAAAGAAATTATCCATGCCTCAAGGATTGCGAGTGCTAGTACTAACTAATTTTCTATTTTCTACACAATTTATGTGATTGCTTTACACTCAGAATTTTTCCCTTGGGGGCAATATTCTTGTAATCCAACCCTAATATAGAAGGGAGATAGTGCCCTATCTCTGGGTGCGTCCTCAATCCTCTTTTTCCTATGGTAGATCTAATTATTAAGGATTTCTCAATCTCTCTAGCAATAATCAAGCTCAAGTTAAGGCTCTCACATGGATAAGTCATGGTATTAAAACACAGATAAACCACAATGAAAATCTCTAATTAAGTTAGAACTTATGAAGTCAAGTTATATGTTCCCCTAGGGTTCATCACAATTCCAAATACCCAAGGAAGGTTTAGCAGCAAAACATTATAAAGTTTAAAACACAATTCAAGAACTATAAATAAAATATGAAAAAAAAACATAATAAAATGTACATCAAATTCTATGATTTGGGATGCTTGAACCCTTCCAAAGCTTGATACTACATCACCTATATCATTGCCTTAGATCTCTCCTCTTGTGACCCCTTCCGATCTTCACGTTTATCCTTTCTAATCTTTTCCAAAATCCTTTCTCTAACCTCCTTTAAAAACTCTAAGACAGTGAAAAACCATGAAATTCTAACTAAAAGCTCCCAAAATAATCACATCCATGCCTTTTATAGTTGAGAAAATAATGCCCAAACATGGGGTCCACATGTGGTTTAGAGAGGCTATGTAGCTCCAAACTTTAAAACTTGAAAATTTGGAATTTCAAAAAATAAGGAGCGACATGGGGTCCACACAGCTACGTGGAGCCTAGTTGTCTCTTCTTTGATGTATTTTACTTGTCTTTGAGGATAGAATTGACACCCCTTAGAGTTTTAGACATGGCTAGTGTGAAGGTAGTGTGGGCGCTAAGAATTCCATTTTTCAGTCTTGATTGACTCCATTTTGGTCCAAATTTATTCCTTTTATTCCAAGTGCCTCATCATCACCATAAACATGAAAAAAAGTGGATTAAGTATCAGATTCACTGAAATACTGTGTTGAATCACAAAACAAAATCATTTATAAATGAACACTCATCGATCAAGAAACACTTAAGCCTTCGACTATAAATTGTTAGTATTCAGGAAATTGTTAGTATTCAGGCTAGAAAATACTAATCTCATCCTTGGTTTGCCTTGCCTACATTGATTTTGTAAAGAAATTCTCCAACATGAGGTGAACAAAGTCAAAGCCCACTTTTTCATCAAATGATACCTAATATAGCCAAGGATGGGAACAAGGATGTCGTCTTCAAGAATATGTACGACTTAGTGGGAAGATAAAGTGAAGAGTTGTTATTTACCAAACTACACTCAATGTTTCATCGCTACTTGGGTTGGGAAATACTTTGATGATTTAAGAATATAGGTGTTTGACAACGCCCCTTGGGTGTGACCCGCAAGTGAACAGGTTTGTCAAAGTAATAAATCCCAGGTGAGTGGGGTATCGTATCCACAGGGAATAAGAAATAGAAACACCAAGATTGCTACTTAACTAAGTGGAAATGAAACAATGATTCTGTGGATAAAGATCGATGCAAAGAAACTAAAGAAAATAAGAAAGAGAGGCACAAATAAATGAGAGGAAAGGCAATTGATAAAAATGGGGTACTCGAATAGTGTTCCTTCTAGGATTATTGCTTCAAGTGTATAACCAACTATTATGCTTCCTAACTAATGCTTAATGAGTCATGGACATCCTTAAATACACGGTCTCAAACCTAAGGTCAACCGTGACTAACTCTACACTATGTCCCGACGGAGAAATCAACCTGTCTCAACACCTCACACTATGTAAAGTTGTAAGAAGCTCTAGGGATTCCAAGTGATAAACCCTATTCCTATATGTAGATCTAACCCTTTGGTCCAGGCAGAAGACCCTAGTCACAATTAAGCCCAAGGTGTTAAAGTCACTTCAACGCTTCACTCTGTTGCTCGCGCAACTAAGCCCCAGCTAAGTTCATCCCTTCATCCTTTACTCTATTGTGACCGCAAAGAACTCTTTGAACATGGAGGTAGGATAAATCACACAGGAGGAGAAAGGGGATGCTCCGCTACCTCTCGACTCACCCTCTCGACCCTCTCCAATCTTGCTTTGTCTAACCCTTATAGTGTGTCACTCATCCACAAAGGTTGCCAAGAAGAACTCTCAACCCTAGAGTCACTCTAAGGGAGAAATCATTCAACAAGCATTCAAGATTGGAACTCAATTAAAACATCAATTAAGGAAAGCATAATAAAAGGTCAAAGAAACAATAACATCCTAGGGTTTACAAAATCCAAGTGCCCACTAGGGGGTTTAACTCACCATAGAGCAAGATACAATCAATAATGAAATCGAAGGTAAAAAAAATTATCCATAGGAAAACCAACTCGGTATTCGTGTCGATGGTTGATAAGTGTCTAAATGTAGGTGTTTTCATATATGTATTTTATACACTTTGCATGTATTTTATTGAGGATTGATGCTTGTTTTGTGCTTGATCACGTACTATTTGTTTTGTAGGGTACATGAAAGCTATGGAGAACACGAGGATATCATTTGGGCGAAAAGAAGAAGAAAACAGTCCCAAAATTACTGTAGAGTAGGTACTGTAGCGATGTTACTATAGCAAACACTGTAGTATTGGAATTGTTTGAAACTGCCTGTCCAGAACTTCATGCGGCCCCCATACAGCCCATATGGAGGCTGTATGTAGCCCATATGCACCCCCATATGAAGCAAAAATCTAGGTTTTGAGTGCTATACGGTCATCATACGACCCCCATACGGCCCGTATGCTCTGAAGGGTAAAAATGCAGATTTCTAGGGTAGAAATGAGGGACTTTTTTGGACAGATTTTTGAGAGGGCTTCTTGGACACATCTTAGGAGACCTTGAGCGACCTAGGAAAGAAGAAGAAGGGCAAGGAAATGAGGAGATCATCTAAGGGCAAGGTCAAAGGCTCCCGGGGCAAGAAGATATCATCATTCAAGGGGGAGATCGACAACCATTTGAAGGAAGGAGACCCGTGGCTAAAGGAAGCATTATACAGCATTCCTTTGATGGGGGAAGCGTCATTCGGTACATTTTCTACCTCCACCTTATCCATTTCATCTAGGGAGTGTCATTTATGAGTTTTCTTTGTGTTTTACTTGATTTTATTGCTTGTTGTAGTATGATGACAAACTAGACCCACAAGGCCATCGGATGTCGGTGAACCTTGGGGGGTTTTATCATGTATTTTGGATGATTGCTTGTTAATTCAATGCTTGGGTGATTTGAGATTTAATCCATTGTTTTCATGCTAAGAGCTACACTAAGGAGAAATCCGTAGTTCTTTTATGAGTTATGCATGTAGATGTGAACCTACTCTCTTGTATTAGATCGTGAAAGGATTAGAAGGGGTTACTTGTATCAACACGCCGAGAAATTGGGTGTTGGTAGCCCTCCGTGTTCTAGGGATGAACTTAGGATGAGTTTATCCTTTTTTTGAGATTTCCTTGTACTTAATACAATCATAGGAATTGGGATTTGGAAGAAATTCCTATCAACATTCGTATGGGATTAGGGTTCAATCACCGAGAAATTGGGGTTGTTCTAATCTTGAAATCTCTCAGTCCAAATTACCCTTGCAACTTTTTTTCTTCATCCATGTGTCATGATGACCCTTCAAGGGGATCCACATCCATAGGCCTTTGCATTACATTGTTAATCTTGCTTGCTCATTGCTTGTTCTCTCTAATTTGTTGGTAATCTTGTATTTAGTTTTAATTGCATCTAGTAGATTAAATCCCATCACTTAATATTTTAGGCTAGATAATAGGTTGAGAAGGAGTAATAGGAGATCCTTAGCCCCGTGGAATATGATCCTTGCATCTTTACACGAGGTATTACTTGGTGATCGCGTACACTTGTGGGGAAGCAATCAAGGTTGGCGCCGTTGCCGGGGAGCTTTAAGGAATTCTAGGAAACTTTTAGCTTATTGCTCTAGGCATTTCATTATTTACCCATTTCATCATTTCTTTTCTTTTCTTTTGATCTTAACTTTCTACCATCTTTCTTGGTTTTGCAAGGTACTGTGCATGACACGTTCAAATCCATTGACTTTGATAACACCGGATGGTGAAATCAAAAGAACCTTGCATCGGAGATTAATAGAAGTTGGTGAAGGGTCGGGTGCACAAAACATTGAAATTGAGGATGGAGAATCTTCAATCATGGCCGAAGAGCGACACACTTT
Organism: Dioscorea cayenensis subsp. rotundata; assembly: GCF_009730915.1. Taxonomy (NCBI): domain Eukaryota; kingdom Viridiplantae; phylum Streptophyta; class Magnoliopsida; order Dioscoreales; family Dioscoreaceae; genus Dioscorea; species Dioscorea cayenensis. The sequence continues at coordinate 9,962,707 of NC_052477.1, read as the reverse complement.
ATCCGAATATGAAAGACCTCAATTCATGGGTGATAAGTTTAGTGTTCAAGCACCAACCGTGGCATCTAATCATTTTGAAAATTAAAGTAAGTACAATTGGCATGATCCAAAACTTGGTTTAATTTAATGGCCTTGCAAATGAGGATGCACATGACCACCTTTCTAAGTTTCTCCAAATTTGCTCTACATTCAAGATAAATGGGGTGTCGGATGATGCTATCTGATTGAGGCTATTTCCATTTAGCCTGAGAGATGGGGCATATCATTGGCTTACATCTTTATCTCCAGGGTCAATAAAAACATGGAATGATATGGTTGAGAAATTCCTTGGGAGGTATTTTCCACCAAGCAAAGCGGCCAAATTGAGACAAGAAATTTCCGCCTTCAAACAAGGGGAATCTGAAACATTGTTTGAAGCCTATAAAAGATTCAAGGATCTCCTTAGAAGGTGCCCCCATCATGGTTTTGCTTCATGGATACGAGTACAGATCATCTACTCGCCAACTCATTGATGCCATGGCGGGTGGATCCCTTAGCAACAAGTATCCCGATGTGGCTGAGAAATTACTTGAGTCTATGGCAAGTAATGAATCACATTGGGCATCAAGAGTATCTTCACAAAAAAATGCTGGAATTTATGAAGTGAGTAGCAATGACACCTTGGCCGCAAAAGTTGATGTGTTAACCTGAAAGCTTGATCTTCTTTTGGGAAGTAGTTCGAGGTCAGAATAAGTGATGAGTTGTAGCACTTGTGGTGGTGGGCATGGAGCGGTCCAATGTCCTATTGCTAGCTCCTCTGTTGCTTCCATTGAAAATGTCGACTATATTGGGGGGCAACGAAATCAAGGAAACCCGTACAGCTCAACTTACAATCCAGGATGGAAGAACCACCCAAATTTTGCATGGAACCAAGGTCAACAACAAAGAGGTGCAACACTCCAAGGATCTCAATTTCAATAACCGGCTATTGAGAAGAAATTTACTACTGAAGAGGTTCTTTCAAAGTTCATGCTCAGTACTGGTGCCAGATTTAATAGCATAACTAGTAGCATGGATGCACAATTTAGCAAGGTGAATACTCAGCTCACTCAACATGCCAAACAGGTCAGTGAGATAGGTTCTATTTTGAGAAACCTCCAAGCTTCTGTAAAATCACTTGAGCATCGAGTGGGGGAACTCGCCAAGACAAATTCTGAGGGGCCCTTAGGTTGTCTTCCTAGTAACACGGAAGACAATCCAAGGGAACAATTGAAGGCCATTGCCTTTAGAAGCGGGAAGCAAGTTGAGACAAGGGTCGAAGTTGACCCAAGTGTCAAGGAAAGTGGGGTAGCCTTTGAGGAAGACCCCCCAAGTTAGCTGAAAAAACCATTGAAGAAAACAATCATGGAAGAAATGATAAGCCCCAATAATAAGGACCGTCAAAATCATCTGAGTACAAGCCTCCAATCCCTTATTCGGCCAGACTGAAGCAAGACAAGGAGGATGTTCAATTTAAAAGATTTATCAACATTTTCAAACAACTTCACCTAAACATTCTGATAGTTGAGGCATTGACCCAAATGCCTAAATATGCCAAGTTTTTAAAAGAGCTCCTTACGAATAAGAGAAAGTTGGAGGAAGAAGGCATGGTTGCACTCATCGGGAATTGCTCGGCCATTTTAGAAAGGAAGCACCCATAAAAGTTGAAGGATCCGAGAAGCTTCATAATCCCGTGCATGCTTGAAGGTGGAGTCTAAGAAAATGCTCTAGCGGATTCGGGGTCTAGCATAAATGTCATGCCCTACACCATGTATTTAAAACTGGGCTTGGATGAGTTTAGGCCCACGAGGATGACTTTACAATTGGCTGATCGATCAACAAGAAAACCTCGTGGGATTGTTGAATATGTGATTGTCTGAGTAGACAAATTTGTCTTTCTTGTGGATTTTGTCATCATGGATATCAATGAGGATGTGGAGACACCATTGATTCTTAGCCAACCATTCCTTAGCACCTCGGGTGCTTGATTTAAAAAGAGGGAAATTAACGTTGAGAGTCAGAGAAGAGGAAGTCGTGTACTCTTTACCGGCTGCCATGAAACACTCTTTAGACCATAATGACACACTTTACTTCATCGATGAAACTTATAGGTTAATTTCTGATTGTATGCAGAAGGTGCTCTCGATAAATCCTTTGGATGAGTATTTGGGAGGCTTAGAGAATGAAGAACAAGAAGAACCCTACTACCATCCTCAAATTCAGAACATGAAGCAACCAAAGGAGAAGGTGATCTGTTGATAAGTGCTTGTGTGTTAAGAATGCGAAGTGTTCTTTCCTTACGATGAGTATTACTTTTATCAGGTTTAAGTGCTAATACATGTGTATTTGTGGTTTTTTGCGCATGTAGGGTTATGAAGCTAAGTATTAAGAAAAGAAGCCAAAAGTAGATCATGAACGCACTATTTGGTGGAATCTTGGAAGGAACAAACGCGAAGACACAAGTGGGGCTCTAAGATACGTGAATGTGTGCCAACCTCCATGTATTCAATCAATTACAATGAGTTGGAGGGGGACGAAGGCAGTCACATTTGCGTATCCCAACTTGTGCAACGATAGCAAGATCTTCACCAATGAACTTGTTTATTGAAGAAACGATGTGATCTACGGCATAAATGTGTGCCCGTTTATGTTGCCTCAAGGAAAAGTGGATTCGGGAGTGTTTTTGGCGTTTGGGGGGGGGAGTCATGTAGCGATTACTTAGCAAATCATTGTGGTAATTTCATCGTAGCAATTTCATCGCTCATAGCTGGGTCGAAAAATCGAATTCCAAAAGAATCCACATGGGCGTGTGGAAAGTCCACAGGGGCGTGTGGAACATCCACAGGCCTGTGTGGATGCCCAATTCCAGCCTATTTAAAGCTGTTTTTCAGCCCGATTTCAGCATTCTTTTCCTATCTCTTCTTCATTTTTTGAGAGGTCGGCGGCTAGGGTTTAGATAGGTTTTGGTAAGGCTTTTGGAGTGGTTCTCTGGCTTCGACACTGCGATTCGCTTGGAAGATAGTTATTGGTGGAGTTTTCCTCGGCACCGATTCGGCGATGTGTGCACTAGGCTTGACAAGGGGACCTTTGGAGAGGACAAGGCCACTCCACAAGACCATCGACATGAATACCGTGGGGGTTTTCCTATGGATTACTTGTTTTTACTTTCGATTTCATTGTTGATTGTATTGTGCTCCATGGGGAGCTAAACCCCCTAGTGGGTACTTGGACTTATAAACCATAGGATGTTATTGTTTCATTGACCTTTTATTATGCTTTTCTTAATTGGTGTTTTCAATTGAGTTTCAATCTTGAATGCTTGTTGAATGATTTCTCCCTTAGAGTGACTGAGAGTCCATCTTGGTAGCTTGTGTGGATGAGTGACACATGAGAGAGGGTGGCCCGGGTGACCCGGGTTCGATCCCCGACAACGGCACCAAAAACTTGACAAGGTCCCCTTGCTTATATCCCGCAAGTGCACGAGTTTGTCGAAGTAATAATCCCGGATGAGCGGGTATCGAATCCACAGGGAGTAGGGAATAAAAACACTTAATTCGCTTTTTAGCTATGTGAAAGATCAATAGTGATAAGTGTGACAATGATTCAATTCTCAAAGGTAAAAGTAACAAGTAAGAGAGCACGAGTAAAGGAGGAGGAAAGGCAATCGATAAAGATGGGGTACTCAGATAATGCTCCGCCTAGGATAATTGTTTCAAGTGCAAGAACCCTCTATTATGCTTCCTAATCAATGCAATGGTGAGTCATGGAAATCCTTAATTACATAGTCCCAAATCTAAGGTCAACTATGCCTAACTCTATATATGTCCCGGAGGAGAGATTAGATAACCTCTCAACCTCGCACTCGCATAGAGTTGCAATGAGATCTAGGGATTCCAAGTGATAAATCTCTTCCTAATTATAGACCTAACCCTTTGGTCCAGGTGGAAGGTCCCTAACCACGATTAAGCCCTAGATACTAAGATCACCTCAACACTTCACTCCATTGCACGTGCAACTAAGCCCCAGCGGAAGTTCATCCCTTAGACCATTCACTCTATTATGACTGCAAAGAACTCAAGGAACGGAGGTAGAATCTATCACGTCGGAGGGGAAAGGGGACGCTCCTGTACCTCTCGACTCACCCTCTCAACCCTCTCCAACCTAGCTTTGTCTAACGCTCGTGGTGTGTCACTCACTCGCAAGGTTACCAACGAGAACTCTTAACCCTAGTGTCACTCTAGGGGAAATGTTCATACAATCAAGCATTCAAGGTTGGAACTCACAATAAACATCAATTAATTGAAAGCATAATAAAGAAGTTCAAACGGCCATGTGGAATTTCCACATGGCCGTAGGTCTTTATTGTGAGCTCTTCCTGAGAGGACACAGGGGCGTGGACTCGCCCCTGTGAATGACCTTGTGATAATCACACGGGTATGGATAATTTTCACACGCCCGTGTGGATCTCTGCAGAAGAGCTCTCCTGTATCCTGAGAATATACAGGGGCGTGTGGGTGCCCCTGTGAGCTGGCGCTGTGAATGTCCATTTCCCCACGGGCATGTGAAACACTTAAAAGAATTTCTTGGGTTGGATAGAGAATATATAAGGGTGTGCGTCTGTCCCTGTGGGTCGGGCACATGGGCATGAGGAATTTCTACAAGCCCATGTGGATGCGTTCAGAAGTATAGGGTATTATCTCGAGAAACCACAGGGGCGTGCATCTGCCCCTGTGGGTCTCTCCTGGGGAGTCACACGGGCGTGGGTAATTTCCACATGTCTGAGTGGATGTACAGAACTTAAAAAGGCTGTATTTTCTCTTTGTAAATTTATTTTGCCTTTTTATCTTTTTACTCCCAAACATTCTGAGAATGCATCCTTGCACTCTTTCGACCTCTCACCGTCGTTTTAGAGGGTTGTTACTTGAGTTTTCCTATTTTTTTCTATTCTTTCATTCTCATTTCGTCGGTAAGCTTCTCTTTCTCTTTTCTTCGCCCAATCTTCATTTATTTTGTAGCACCGGCATCATCTTCACCAGCAGTGGCAATAAATGACCAGCAATTGACACTGACACTTGAGGCGTCTTGATAAGTGCTTGTGCGATAAGAATATGAAGTGTTCTTTCCTTGTGTTGAGCATTACTTTTCTCGGGTTTTAATGCTAATATGGATGTATTTATGTTACTTTCATGGAGGTAGGGTTGTGAGGCCGATTATGAGAGAAAGTAGCCAATGTGGGTCATAATACACTAATTTGGAGGAAATCTTGCTAAGGTTCAAACGCGAAGACATAGGTCAGGTTCCAGATGCAGGAATGTGTGCCAACCTCCTCGTACTCGAGTTAGCACAATTATTTGGAAGGGCACAAGGGTAGTCACATTCAAGCATTCTGACTTGTGCATATAGAACAAGATCTCCACCAACATGTCCATTATTAAAGAAGCAAGGCGATCCACGACGTAAATATGTGCCCGTTTGCGTTACCTCGATGAAAGTATGGATCCGGGAGTATTTTAGGCCGGTACTGTAGCAGGGTATTGTAGAAAGCACTGTAGCAAAAATACCACAACAACACTGTTTACAGCCGGCAGAGAAAACAGGAAAATAGAGAATCCACACGGGCGTGTGGAAATTCCACACGTCCGTGTTAAAAATCCGCAGGGGCGCCCACATGGGCATGTGGATTCCCGTTTCCAGCCCTTTAAAAATAGATTTCAGCATTTTTTTCTCCATCTTTTCCCAAACTTGAGAGAGAGCGGTGGCTAGGGTTTTGAGAGGTATTGGCTAGGGCTTTGGAGAGGTTCTACGGCTCCGACATCGCACGCCATTTGGAAGAAGGTTAGTGGGAGAGCTTTCATCGGCATCAATCCGCCGAGGTGTATCCTAGGCCAGACAAAGGGACCCTTGCGACGAGTAGAGGATTCTCTACAAGACCATCACCATGACTAACGAGGGGGATATCTATGGATGCTTTGTTTTTACATTCGATTTCATTGAATCTCTTTATTATGCTTTCAATTAATTGATGTTTTTTTTTGAATTCCAATCTTGGAGACTTGATTGTATGAATACTCCCCTAGACATTACGGTTGAGAGTTCTTATTGGTAACTCTTGTGAGTGAGTGACATACCATGAGAGTTAGACAAAGCTAGATTGGAGATGGTTGAGAGGGTGAGTTGAGAGGTAGTGGAGCAACCCCTTTCTCCTCTTGTGTGATATATCCTACCTCCACGTTCCGAGAGTTCTTTACGGCCATAGTAGAGTGAATGGGCTAAGGGATGACCTTCCGCTGGGGCTTTGTTACGAGTATAACAGAGTGAAGCGCTGAAGTGATTTTAGTACCTAGGGCTTGATTGTGGCTACGGATTTTCCACTTGGACGAAAGGGTTAGGTCTATACATAGGAATAGGGGTTATCACTTGGAATCCCTAGAGGTTATTGCAATTCTATGCGAGTGCGAGGTTGAGAGCTTATTCAATCTCTCCTCCGGGACATGTATAGAGTTAGGTATGGTTGACCTTAGATTTGGGATCATGTAAATAAGGATTTCAACGACTCATTGTAGCATCAATTAAGAAGTATGATAGATGGTTCTTGCACTTGAAACGATTGTCCTAGGCGGATCAATATCCGGGTACCCCATCTTGTTATTTCATATTTTGTCACATATATCACTATTCATCTTCCACATTAGTTAAGAAACAACTTAAGTGTCTTTATTCCCTACCCTCTGTGGATACGATACCCACTCATCTGGGATTATTACTTCGACACCCGTGCACTTGCGGTTTACACGCATGTACAGACGCGTCAAGTTTTTGGCGCCGTTGCCGGGGAGTAGGCTTTTAGAGATACTTTACACTTTGTTTTCTTAGCTATTCATTCATTCTATTTCATATCTTATTTTCTATCATCGTTCTGAATTATTCTTTTTCCTTTGGTCACAGAAATGATTGAAATACCCGAGTTATTCGACATATCACATGAATGGTTGAAAATGCGAAACAAAAGGGTCAATTATTTCCAGTACAGGATACACCGTGTTGTTTCTTGCAAGAGTCGTATAATATTCAACAGCCCATAGAAGAATCAGTTGAAGATTATATTACCTGAATTCAAGAACAAAACTGTGAATTAGATAATGTGTTAGATCAGTTTGATAAATCTGCATTGGGATTAATGAATGATCACTTATAGGAAAGTCTGGAGAGGGTCCTAGCTCAATTTGATTCATCTTATTATGAACAAAAGCAGGAACTTTACTCTTTGGGTGTGTCGATGTCAAGAGGAGAGAGTTGTGGAATGGAAGCATTGTTTGCCGTAGAAGACCACACAAAAACACATTTACAAGTAGAAGAAGGGGAGAATGATTGTGAACATGAGGCAAAGGATTTTGAGGAGACTCACAAATTGAAGGAGAGTAGGCTGCGCCCTTCGATCGATGAACCACCAGAACTTGAGCTTAAAACCTTACCAGTGCATTTAGAATATGCCTTCCTGATGGAAGAATCTAAACTCCCAGTGCTTGTAGCTTCAAACTTGTCGGTGGATCAAAAGGGAAGGCTTGTTAGCATGTTAAAAAGGCATACATCGGCTATTGCGTGGAACATATTAGACATTAAGGGCATAAATCCATCATTCTGTACTCATAAAATCTTAATGAAAGATGATTACAAATCTGTGATCCAACCTCACAGGAGGTTAAATCCGAACATGAAGGAAGTCGTCAAGGCGGAGGTAGTAAAGCTCCTGGATGTAGGGATTATCTACCTTATATCCGATAGTGCATGGATGAGTCCAACTCAAGTGGTTCCGAAAAAAGAAGAAATAACAGTGGTGAGAAATGAAAAGAATGAATTGATTCCAACCAGGATGGCTACTGGATGGCGAGTCTGCATTGATTATAGAAGATTAAATGATGCCACTGGAAAAGATCATTTCCCATTAACATTTATCGATCAGATGCTGGAACGATTGGCGGGGCATCAATTCTATTGCTTCCTTGATGGCATGTCGGGATACTTTCAAATCCCCATAGCTCCAGAAGATCAGGAGAAGAACACATTTACTTGCCTTTACAACACTTTTGCTTATAGAAGAATGCCTTTTGGGTTGTGTAATGCACTAAAGAACATTTCAAAGACTGTATGACATGACCATTTTTGATCATCTTTTGGAAGATATTATGGAGGTGTTTATGAATGATTTCTCGGTATTTGGGGACTCTTTCGACATATGCTTGAAGAATTTGGAAAGGGTGCTAGTGAGATGTGAAGAAACAAACCTCGTCTTAAATTGGGAGAAATGTCATTTTATGGTCCAAGAAGGCATTGTCCATGGACATAAGATTTCTCAAGAAGGTATGGAGGTGGATAGGGCAAAGATTGAGGTCATTGAAAAGCTTCCTCCACCTACAAATGTTAAAGGGATCCGCAGTTTCTTGGGGCATGCAGGTTTTTATAGAAGGTTTATCAAAGACTTTTCGAAGATCATGCAACCTTTGACCAAACTCTTAGAAAAAGATGCTCCTTTTGATTTTGGGAATAACTGTCTGAGTGAATTCAATTTGATGAAGAAGCGATTAATGCAAGCACCAATTTTGACTATACCAGATTGGAATGAACCCTTTGAGCTAATGTGTGACGCAAGTGATTACGCTGTGGGAGCAGTTTTGGGACACAGAAAAGACAAGCAGTTTTGATCGAGTTATTATGTTAGCAAGACTCTCACAAGTGCCCAAGAGAATTATACAACCACCGAAAGGAGTTGTTAGCAGTGGTGTTTGCTTTTGACAAGTTCAGGCCATACCTCATTTTATCTAGGGTCACAGTATTTACTGATCACTCGGCACTCTGTTATCTCATGAACAAGGCTGACACAAAGCCAAGATTGATTCTCTAGATCTTATTATGACAGAAATTTGATATGGAAATAAAAGATAAGAGGGGAACCGAAAATGTGGTTGCAGATCATCTTTCAAGATTAGAAGGTTGTGAGGGTCAAGAACCAGCAAGCAAGGAAATCAATGATTTCTTCCATGAGGAACATCTGTATACAGTACAGGAGTCAGAGTCAGAAGATACTCCATGGTTCACAGATTTTGCAAATTATTTATCAGGAAAGGTACTGAAGCAAGACCTCAGTTTTCAACAAAAGAAAAAGTTTTTCAGTGACTTGAAGAACTATTTTTGGGATGATCCTACCTATTCCGTATTTGTGTAGACCATGTGGTTCGTAGATGTGTTTCTAGGAAGGAAGGTTGGAGCATTATTGCGCATTGTCATTCGGGTCCTGTTGGAGAGCATTATGCTTCGAGCAGAATTGCTGAGAAAGTTCTGGCCGCTGGTTTCTATTGGCGAACTTTATTCCAGGATGTTCATCAGTTTGTTCTTCGCTGTGATAGTTGTCAGAGGGCTGAAAACCTATCACGAAGGATGAAATGCCTCAGAATCCGATGCAGTTCTGTGAGGTGTTCGATGTTTGGGGAATTGATTTCATGGGACCATTCCTGAAGTCTAATGGTAATCAATATATTTTGGTGCCAGTTGACTACATTTATAAATGGTAATCAATATATTTTGGGACTCGATAAATCATTATTACCGATCGAGGAACCCATTTTTATAACACACAACTTGCGAAAGTGTTGAAGCGCTATGGAGTACATCATCATCTTGCTACCCCCTATCACCCGCAAATGAGTGGACAAGTGGAAGTTACAAATAGGGAGCTCAACAGGATTTTAACTAAGTCCGTGGAACAAGGAAAGCGGGATTGGTCTGAACGGTTAGATGACAAACTTTGGGCTCATAGAACAGCGTACAAAACTCTGATAGGGACTACTCCCTATAATTTGTTGTATTGAAAATCCTGTCATTTACCTGTGGAGTTAGAGCATAAAGCATATTGGGAAATTAAGGCTATGAATTTTTATTTGAGCAAGTCGGGGGAACAAAGAATGTTACATCTCAACGAACTAGATGAATGGCGAATGAAAACATATGAAATGCTAGGATTTATAAGGTAAGAATTCAGAAATGGCATGACAAGCATATCAAGAATCCGAAAGAGTTCAGTGTGGGCAATCATGTGTTACTATTCAATTCTCGTTTACGGTTATTCTCAGGAAAGCTAAAGTCTAGATGGTTTGGTCCTTATACGATAACCGAAGTTTCACCTCATAGAGTTGTTGAGATCACCCATCCGGAGAAGGGTACACTAGGAGTCAGGGGAGTATTGTTTTGATTGCTTCCCCCACATATATTCTTCATTGATATACATTATGAGTGGGCTTGCATGTGTACATTGAGGACAATGTACAACTTAAGTGTGGGGGGGAGTTTCATAGTGCACACTTCTTTTTTATTGTTCTTGATTGTTATACGCTCACATAGCCAATGGCGGTTCACCTTAGTTGCAATGATTGTATTCTTAAGTCTAGGAGAATTGTTAACATTGAATGGTTTCATGCTCTAGTTCTTGCTTGAATTTTTAGGAATTTTTGCCCGATTTACACTTAGTGCACTACTCATTTTTTTTAAACTCTTTTGGAAACTCAAGTTCAATGTTAAAGGGACTAGTTATAGTTTTTTCTTGTGTTAAATTAAAAAAAAAAAAAGAAAATGAAAAGAAAGAACAAAATAGTTTTATTGTTTAGTTATGCTATTGGGTGGAAAGAGCTAACACCTATGAAGTATGAAGCTACTCTCATAAGTCGGATACTAGTTATTCCCTAATGAGAGAAAGAGCTATCTCATGGGATGAGTGAAAGCTACCACCCTTGTAGAAAGAGCTACCACCTCGAAAGTGTGAAAGCCACCTTAGCGGCCGCTTGGGAAAGGGCTACCTTAGAGGATGTGTGAAGCTACTACCGCTTTTTGAAATGTTCGTTGTTTTCTTGTTGTAGATAAATAAGTCCCTTATACTTTAGAGCTTTGAGGAGTATACTTTGGGTTGACTTGAGTGAGTTTTACACACTTACGATTTCGGGTTTGTTGTCCTTTTTATTCAAGTTTTTAGCTAGAGCATTGATTTTTCCGTATTTAGTGTTGAAATTTCCCTTTCTTGTAGAATGCTCTCTTTGTATGCTTTGGTGAACCTAAGGCCAAGCACTTCCAATATTTCCTTCATCCATCAAGCATAACATTTTAATTTTTTTGCTTGAGGACAAGCAAAAGCTTAAGTGTGGGGGAGTTTGATAAGTGCTTGTGCGATATGAATGCGAAGCATTATTTCCTTATGTTGAGCATTACTTTCCTTGGGTTTTTACACTAATATGTGTGTTTTTATGTTACTTTCGTGCATGTAGGGTTGTGAAACCAATTATGAAGGAAAGAAGCCAATGTGGATCACAATGCACCGATTTTGGATGAAATCTTGCTAAAGTTCAAACGCGAAGATATAAGTCAGGTGCGAGATGCTAGAGTGTGTGCCAACCTCCCCGTATTTGAGTTTACACAACCATTTGGAGGGGCACAAGGGCAGTCACACTCAAGCATTCCGACTTATGCACATAGAACAAGATCTCCATCATCTTATCCGTCATTGAAGAATCAAAGCGATCCACGGCATAAACGTGTGCCCGTTTATGTTACCTCAATGAAAAGTGGATTCGGGAGTATTTTTGGCATAGTACTGTAGTAGGTTACCGCAGCAAACCACTGTAGAAAATCACTGTAGTAGGCAATCGATAAAGATGGGGTACTCGGATGATGTTTCACTTAGGATAATCGCTTCAAGTGCAAGAACTCTCTATTATGCTTCCTAATCAATGCAATGGTGAGTCTTGGAAATCTTTACATACATAGTCCCAAATCTAAGGTCAACTATGCCTAACTCTATACATGTCCCGGAGGAGAAATCGAACAATCTCAACACCTCGCACTCGCATAGAGTTGCAATAAGCTCTAGGGATTCCAAGTGATAAATCTCTTCCCTAGATTTAGACCCTAACCCCTTTGGTCCAGGTGGAAGGTCTCTAGCCACAATTAAGCCCTAGATTCTAAGATCCCCTCAACGCTTCACTCCATTGCACGCGCAACTAGGCCCCAGTGGAGGTTCATCCCTTAGACCATTCACTCTATTATGGCCGCAAAGAACTCGAGGAACGGAGATAGAATCTATCACGTCGGAGGGGAAAGGGGGCGCTCCTGTACCTCGCGACTCACCCTCTCAATCCTTTCCAACCTATCTTTGTCTAATGCTCATGGTGTGTCACTCACTCACAAGGTTACCAACAAGAACTCTCAACCCTAGTGTCACTCTAGGGGAAATGTTCATACAATTAAGCATTCAAGGTTGGAACTCACAATAAACATCAATTTATTGAAAGCATAATAAAGAAGTTCAATGAAACGAGTACATCCTAGGGTTCACAATCACCCAAGTACCCACTAGGTGTTTAGCTCTCCATGGAGATAAGTACAATCAAAGAAATTGAACATAAAAGCAATGAATCCATAAAGAAACCCCCTCGATGGTCGTGTCGATGGTCTTATGGAAAGTCCTCTACTCGTTGTCCAAGGATTCCTTCGTCCGGTATAGGATACGCCTCGATCGAAGCTCCCCTACCAACCTTCTTCCTAATGGAATCACGATGTCGGAGCCGTAGAACCTCTCCAAAACCTTGGCCAATACCGCTCGAAACCCTAGCTGAAACACTTTCACAAGTTGGGGAAAAGATGGAGAAAAGAATATTGAAATCGGGGCTGAAATCGGGTTTAAATAGGGCTAGAATCGGGCGACTACACGGGCGTGTATGATGTCACACGCCCCTGTGGACTTTCCACACCGGCATGGATAATTTCCACACGCCCGTGTGGATTCTCGTTCTCTCGATTTCTCGGCCGGGCTGCTATAGTACTTGCTACATTATTTTACTACGATGAACCTCACTATCAAGATCTACTCGGAAATACTCCCGAATTTCATACTTTCATTGGGGTAACGCAAACGGGCACACGTTTACGTCGTGAATCACTTGCTTCTTCAATGATATATATGTTGGTGGGGTTCTTGTTCTTGTATGCATAAGACAAAATGCTAGAGTGTGACTGCCTTTGTGCTCCTCCAAATGAATGTGCTCACTCGAATCGAGGAGGTTGGCACACACTCTAGCATCTCACACCGACCTATGTCTTCGCGTTTGAACCTTAGCAAGATCTCCTCCAAAATTGGTGCATTATGATCCAGATTGGCCCTATTTCCTTCATACTCGGAATCACAACCCTACCTGCATAAAAGTAACACAAAAACACACATATTAATCTAAAAACCCGAGAAAAGTAATGCTCAACATAAGGAATGAACGCTTCGCATTCGTATCACACAAGCACTTATCAAACTCCCCACACTTAAGCTTTTGCTTGTTCTCAAGCAAACATTAAAACATTCTGTGCATTAATGAAGAAAATATTGAAAGTGCTTGGCCTTAGGTTCACCAAGGTATACAACGAAAAGTATTCTACAATTAAGGATAATTTCAACACTAAATACTGAAAAATCAATGCTCTAGCTAAAAAAACTTGAATAAAAAAAGGACAACAAACCCAAATTTCGTGTATGTGTGTAACTCATTCAAAACAACCCAAGGTGTACTCCTCAAAGTTCTAAGTGCAAGGGACTTATTTATCTACAAAAGTGACAACAATTTCAAAGATGGTAGTAGCTTCACACATCCACTAAGGTAGCCCTTTCCAAAGCGGCCGCTAAGGTGGCTTTCACACTTTCGAGGTGGTAGCTCTTTCTACCCGAGTGGTAGCTTTCACTCATCCTATGAGATAGCTCTTTCTCTCATTAGGGCATAACTAGTATTCGACTTATGAGAGTAGCTTCATACTTCATAGGTCGTAGCTCTTTCCACCCAACAAACACAAATAAACAATAAAACTATTTTGTTCCTTCTTTTCATTTTCATCAATTTTTTTTTAGAATTTAGCACAAGAAAATAAACCTCACTAGTCCCTTTAACATCGAACATGAGTTTCCAATAGAGTTCAAAAGAGTGAGTAGTGCACTAAGTGTAAACTCGGCAAAAATTCCTAAAAATTCCTGCAAGAACTAGAGCATGAAAACATTCAATGTTAACAATTCTCCTAGACTTAAGAATACAATCATTGCAACTAAGGTGAACCGCCATACGTGGCTATGTGAGCATATATCAATCAAGAACAATAGAAAAGATGTGCGCATTATGAAACTCCACCCACACTTAAAAGTGCATTAATGAGTCATGGAATCCTTAAATACATGATCCCCAAATCTAAGGTCAACCATGCCTAACTCTATACATATTCATAGAGAAATTGATTAACCTGTCAACCTCTTACTATTATAGAATCGCAATGGGTTCTAGGGATTCCAAGTGATAAATCCTCTTCCTAGATGTAGACTCTAACCCTTTGGTCCAGGTGCAAGGTCCCCAACCTGGTCAAGCCCTAGGTGCTAAAACGCCTCAACGCCTCACTCTATTGCGCAACTAAGCCCTCGAGTGAAGTGCAGGAGACCTCAGCCATGTTGCTCAGACGAGGACTCCTCATCTCCGGAGCTCGATGTAAAATGGAGTTATAATAATTGTCATCGACGGAGGAAGTGGACGCCCGCTACTTTACTAGATCGCCCTCACTTCTCAACCCTCCTCAGTCTTGCTTTTGTCTCAACTCCTCACGGTGTCACCGCCTCACTCGCAGAGTTACCAGCAAGACTCTCAACCCTAGTGTCACTCTAAGTACATTCCACATAATCAAGCATACAAGATTGGAACTCAAATAACACCTCAATTAATTAAAAGCATAATAAAAGGGTTCTATGAAATGAATACATCCTTGGGTTCACAAATATCCAAGTACCTACTAGGGGTTTAGTTCTCCGAGGGCTAGTACGATGAATGATATCATGTATAAAAGTAAAGAATCCATAGAAAACCCCATCAATAGTCATGGCGTGTATGGTCTTGTGGAAAGTTCTCTACTCGTCCAGATGCCTTTTGTCCACCCTAGGATACACCTCACGGATTGGTCTTCGATAAAGCTCCTACTAACCTTCTTCCAAAGCGGGCGCGATGTTGGAGCCATAGAACCTCTCAAATCCTAACCAATACCACTCAGAAACCCTAGCCGCAGCCACTCTCTCAAGTTGGGGAAAAAGATGGATACTCAAATCGGGGCTGAAAGGTGGCCTTAAATAGGAGTGAAATAGGGAATCCACACGACCATGTGGGCGCCCTGTGGATTTTTAACAGGCGTGTGGAATTTCCACAAGTTACAGTGTAGATTCTCTAGTATTACTCCTTGATAGGCTGTGATCGAGTACCTTCTACATGTTTGCTATAGTATCATTACTATAATAATGATAAATGCTTGAGTAGACATATATATATGTTTTTACATGCATTGAGCATCATTTTTACTATAGTTTATGTCTCATATTGCGGGTATTTGGGTGTTCTTTTTATGCATATAGGTTGTGAATGCCTTGAAGAGTAAAAAGGGAAGCAAAGATGGGCTATAAAGACATAATGTGTGGGGGTTCTTTGTTCAATTCAAGGACCAAGACACGAGAGGAGTTTATAAAGCGTGGAGATGTGCCAACTTCAAGAAGATTTAGAGTCAGATTCACTAGTTGGAAGGGCACAAAGGCAGCCCACATCTTAATGTTTCTTCTCTTTGGTGAAGATTGCAAGACCTCTCAAAGATACATCGATGAAGAAAAGTTTTATAGCCTACCACATGGACTGTGTGCCGGACATGTGGCCTTAGAAAGAGTGTTCGGATCGGCGTTTTGTGGAAAAGTGCTGTAGCAATTCCTTTACTGTGAGTAATCATCGAGGAAGTGCACTGCTCACGGCCGCGTGCGACATTCCGCCGCTGCAGTGGGGTGTCTGCGACCACGTGGGCGCTGGAAAATCCACGCAGGCGCGTTGAGGGCACGTGGCGACGCGATCTAAGAGCCTGTCAATAGCCGCGTTTTGCCCTATTCTTTCTCTCATCTTTTTGTGCGGCTCTTGAGGGTGAGACGGCTAGGGGTTTGGAGAGGAGGTCTTTGCGGCTTTGGGCGCTTCATCACCAACTTTGATCGATTCCTCCTCCG
>NC_052477.1:9804268-9945605 GCF_009730915.1 Dioscorea cayenensis subsp. rotundata | reverse complement strand
TTTATTATTTCAATGGATAAAATCAAGTCCCACCAAGCTACTGGGAATTAGATTTTCCGTCTGCTGAGGGCTTACATGGCATTTATATATATATATATATTATATTATTAAAATATTATTTTTTTCAACCTTAGGGTGGATCCGGGTCCACTCGACCCGGATCCAAAAACTTAAACAAAAACATTAACTTTTTAAAAATTAGTTTTTATCCAACAACCATCATCCTCTTAGCCGCTATCGTCGCCACCGTGGTTGCCGCTATCCCTAGCTATGATGGCTGCCGACGCTGCCGCCACGCCGCAACATGTAGAAAATATCAACAAATTTTTCTTTGCACATAGGATAACTCTTCCTCCACATCAAGGATGCCCACCTTCATCGCCGCGTCAACCGCCATCACCGTCGATAACGAATCGTTATCGCCATCGCCAACAACTATTTTGCATCGGCAACCACCGCCACCAAAATGCTCCCCGAAAAATTTATATATTTTTTTAAAATTTAAGTTCTAATTTCAGATACTAAGTTATTGTAAAATATAAAGAAGAAAGAACTGTCTCATCAATATTGATACTTCTCAATTTCTAAGCTTTTGTTGTGCATTGAATTCTCATGAAGATCAATTTCTAAGCTAATGAAGATTAACTCAAATGAAATCTCATCAAATCATTTATTTTGAAGAATATAGAAAGCAAAGAGAAAATGTAAATAAATGTAAGAAAATGAAAAATAAATGTAGTCCGTAACATGTGTTGCTTTTCTCAGATTCAATAAAAAAATTAACAAAACATTCAAAAAGTTTTCAACAAAAAGACAATGGATTCAATTTTCACTTAGATGAGAAACATAAGAATATATGAAAGAGTAATTATGATGAACGAAAGATCATTGTAACATCCTCGCTTTTATATACATGAACAAAAACACCATTCCAAATAAACAACATGCTTCAAAGTACATTGATGATGCCAAAAACCATATGATGATATCAAAACCCCTTTGTCAATTATTCTTTGCATGCTTCAAGGATTAGACTTGTCTTTGGTGGTTGGATATGTTATGCTTTGTTATGTAGAGAGTTCTGAAACACAAAATGATGCAAAGTGGTTCTGTTGTTCAACTTGTTGTTCAACTTCTTTATCTTGGTTTCTCTTTGCAACGCAGTAGAATAATTTTTACTCTTCATTGTCTCGCACAACATTATAATGAATAAGAAGATTTACAATATTTAAAAGAAGATTAACTACAATAGAGATGGTTTTAAGATGGTAAAGAAATTACAAGTAAGCTCGCAGGTAGTGATAAATGATGTAGATTGAAGATTTTCCCTCCCAATAATGAGTCCGCCACTGTGAATACCCTATATCATATAAGAAAATTCAGAAGATTGTTATTTTCCCAACTATTTCAAACCCATCACAATCTATTGAATTTTTATAAAGAAGGTATACTAAAAATTAAATCCTTTACTCTTAAAAATCTGGATTGAACTATTGCTTGTTGATTGTGTCTTGCTTTTCCCTTTGGTGGCAACATTTTTTTCCTGCTTTTTCTCGCTTTGATGCATTTGCCATGTCACCATCCCGACACCTGTAATATGTCATAACTTTAGGCCATGCCAATAGATCAATCTAATTAAAAACTACATGTGCTTTTATTGGTTATTAATTTAGAGCACTTACGTGTATGTTGGTTTTTTTGGGCATGTCACCTTGTTATGGCCTTCAACATGGCAATAACTACGTGTAAAGATCCTACCTTTCCTCGCATAATTTTGTGGTGCTCTTATTTTTTTACCTTCCAAGGGCCTCTTCTCCTTTTTGGTGGACGGCCAGCATTCTCTTTATCAAAGGAGGCAAGATTGGTCCTTCTCGACTAACAGTGCCGAATTCCCTACCTCTCATCGGGCTGACAAGGGATTCATATGCTTTTTAAGTATGTCTCCTTACTAAAACCAATGAGCAAGGTAATTAAGTGGGTCTTCTCCTTTGAAGGCAATGGCAGCCATTGCATGTTGGCATGGTATGCCTGTTTTGTTCCACCTACCACATGAACAATTCTGGTCTGATAAAATAACAATGTAAGCCTCCCTTACATGAACCATCATATTGTCCCAATAAACCTCATGTTTAGCACCTCCATTCCACTCAACCAGCCATTTTGAACTTTTTTGTTTTTCTTTCTCAAGCTTGGCAACAATATTAGGTCCATAATTCCCTTTCCACTTATTGGCATATTCTCTCTTCACTGCAATCCTTGTCATAACATACTGTCTTAAGTCTTCAAGCATAGAAATCAACCGGGTTTGCTCCTTGCATCTAGGATTACACCATTAAAAACCTCACACATGTTGTTGTCAATTGCCCTCGCATTTAATTACCTCTCGAGAAGAAGGCCTCGGCACCAACCTTGAATGGGCCATTTTTTTCTAGTAGTTCATCCATGCCTTTTGTCCCCTCCCTTTTTAGTTTTTCTCATTTGGTCCAACTCGCTTCGTGATCTCGTGGAGGCTTGTTGACCTAGCAATATTCCGTAACTGGATTTGCAATTCCTCACCCTCGGTGTTTCTTGTCTCCATCTAGCATAGATGTGCCTTGCACACATTCTATGCTCAATGAATGGAAGAAGGGCATTCACAAAGATGGATTAGTCCCTCGCAAAAGAATACTTTGGATTAGTTAAATACAACAATCGCTTTTTAATGGTGTTTAAAAAAATTCTGAAGTATATTGCATACCTTCCGATATCACTTATTAGAGACCATCCCAACCCTTCCCCCATGCAAAGGTCGACCTCAAAATGTTCAAGAAACCAGCCCCATGCTTCACTTGTCTCTTTCTCGAACTATTGCCTCATGCCAATCGAAACATCTCGGGTTGTTTCCATCCCTCCCAACAAAGAACAAGTAATTGGCCTTTAAGCAACCCTTTAAGAAAACAACCATCTAAACCAACAAGCTTCCTACAACCAGCTAAAAACCCTTCCTTAGCAAAAGACCGAGGCGTATATAAATTTTTCGAATACGTGTAGCTCAGCTTGGATTGTTTCTTTTCCACCACAACAATTACAAGTGCTACTCGGGTTTGTCTCCTTCAACTCAAGTGAATAATTATTTAATACTTTAAAGTCCTCGATGAACTGGGCTTCAATGTTTTTAAGCACCAAATTCTTGGCATTCCCTCGCACCTTGTTGGTTATGAAAAACACCCAACTCGTGTCTCTCACCATTGCTCCTTTAACTCGCTCTTGCCTTTGATAAAAAGGCATGGCACTTATCACTTCCCCAAATCTTTTTAGCAATAAAAAGGAGCTGTCACCCTTCTATTTTTTTGTAGACCCAAGCAAGTGTGAATGCTCGAGATATAATGTTTCACAACATACATCTTTTTTTCCCCTTACACCAAGAACATAAAATTAGCCATTTGCACTCTTTTCCAGAGCATCTAGCTCTAACCCTCAGTGAATCATTTTTGATGTACTTGAATTCAAATCCCCTCCTAGTTGAAAAATTCAATGAGCTCTTGCTTGAATGATTTCAGATCTTTAAACCTTAAATCCAAGAAGAAATCATTGAGATGGACATTAGGGTTATAAATCATTCTATTAGACCCGTGTCTCTTAGCATCATCAAGATTAGAGTCTTCACCGGCATCGAATAGCTTCCTGGGTCTGATGACTCAATATAGTCACTTATATATCCACTAACTTTTCCAATATCGTAAGAAGTTGCAGATTTTTATGCTCGAGGAATTTCGTGCATATCTTGTCGTCCCCTCAGCCCTCATTTCCATCAATAATTTCTTCAGATCTTCATCCTCTGACTCACCACATCTTCATCTCTCGTGACAACATTATATGACCCTTGTAATGATCTAACCAACTGAACATAATTTTTAATCTTACTGCTTGCCTCTTCTGCTTC
Source organism: Dioscorea cayenensis subsp. rotundata (assembly GCF_009730915.1). Taxonomy (NCBI): domain Eukaryota; kingdom Viridiplantae; phylum Streptophyta; class Magnoliopsida; order Dioscoreales; family Dioscoreaceae; genus Dioscorea; species Dioscorea cayenensis. The sequence continues at coordinate 9,941,683 of NC_052477.1, read as the reverse complement.
ATCATCAATATCAGAGTTGTAACTAATAAAAGGAACATCTATTAGCCTTTCTACATCATCTTTCATTGAGTCACTATCACTCGGCTATTCTCATTTTCCCGCACATCTCCAATTACACTGCCACTCTTATTGCCAGCTTCATTGCCAATTTCACTGACACCCTCATGAACTTGATCCACATCCAATTGAACAATATTTTTTTCTCGTTTTAGATCAATGCCAACATCATTACCAACATCGTGAGTAACACTTTTGGCAATAATTTGTCCTGCTTAGCATCCGATGATTCCACAAAAGATATTTGTCTGTCCAAGATTTAATTAATTGATCACAAAAATTTGCGCGTGTCTTCATCATTACATATTGTTTTCAAAGCCCCACCTCTCATCCACATAAAATAGATCCATGTGACCTCTCAATGTTGTACCCTAACTCATTAACATCTCCTAACAAATCCCAGAATATAACCTCGTCTGGATCAACAGCAAATTCATTAATCTTCCCATTGGCATACCTAATTTTCCTTTCTCTTACTAATGAGCTCCATGATGATATTTAATAGTGTACTCCTTTGAATTAGACATCCCATGTCGCATACCATAGAAATCCAAAATGGAAATATATAAAACATAAACCATGTCAGATAAAAATGAGGATTGAGTTCTAATCTTTTAGCATCATTGGCATAAGAAAACCAGCAATCCAAAAACTGATGTTTACAAAAGTTTGGCATGATTATAAAAAAATATAAATAGAATGTAAGGGAAAATCAACAAACATACCATCACAATATTGGCAATTCACAGTGTCCCTACGCCAATAAAAGAAGTATTTAGTAGATTATTAGTTTAAACAAATAGAAATATCTAACATATAAATAATAGCACTTCGTAAATCGAAATATAAGAGAAAAATCAGAAAAAGCAAAAACCTTTCTATTTTCAAAAATTCTAACTTAAACTTTGTCCAACACATATAAGCCATGTTAAAAAGGCATACACCGAGATCACAAACTCTACATAAAAAAATCTCCACTAGTGTTTTTTTCATTGAATTCAAAAACCGAATTCTATCACCAATAAACTAGAACTCGAATAAAAATACTAAATAGCAAATAAATATCAAGTTTCATCATTCTGTAAAGGTTAACAATAAATAGATACCATGTAATTATTTCAAACTTGAATAATTTGGCCTTAAGAATATTTGATTCTTAAAGTAAGAAAGCATCAATTCTAGATTTCATCACACTTGGCTCACAAAATGATAAAATAGTAAATATAACTGACTTTGTTCCTAATGTAGATACTGATATTGAGAAAGGGCAGTGTGTATACTTTTTGCACAAGTTCTCCATGTTCAAGAAAATTAGGACAAAAATATCTTTATATTTTTAATAACTAGATTGAAGCTTTTTGACCACACTCGATTTTTGGTCTAAGTAAAAATTCCACAGTTTATGTGAAAAAAGAATAATGCAAATGGTATATATTCATCATATGCATAGTTATATGATAAAACATGAATGGGTGCTCAGGACCTTAAATATTGCAGGATATCTGCAAGGCCTCCTTTGTATTTTTGGAAACTCAACAACCATCCTAAGGATCATAAACATTTTGCATATTACTGAAAATAGCAGAGCATCAAACTCAAACACTACTAACACTAGATTGAATTGATGACACCTATTGCCATTTCTATGACTTGCAACAGGGTTTATCCAATGTATGTCTCTAGATTGTTCAAATGGCATATATAGAAACTAGGAATTGAAATGGATCAGCTTTTATAGACAAGTGTCACGTAAGCGTCACACTTGTGTTCTTATATTAGTTTTGGGATTGATTTACTTGACATCATCAACCATCCTCGGAGGATTAGAAGCATTTCACATATTACTGGAAAAAAAATAGAAGCATCAAACTCAAATTACTAACACTAGATTGAATTGATGATGCCTGCTGCCATTACTATGGTTTGCAACAGGGCTTTATCCAATGTATGTCTCTAGAACGCGGCTAGAAAATAAGCATCAACTTGTTAAAATGGCATATATAGAAACTACAGATAAAAACATAACAACGTTATAGGCATGTGTCACCAAAACGGCACACTAGTGTGTTCTCATGTTAGTTTTTGAATTGATTTACTTGACATCATCAACTGCAAATTCAATAAAGCTCATCGGCGAGAACCAGATTTAGGGTCAGGGTTAGGGTTAGGGTTAGGGTTGATAAATAGAAACACAAAGAAATGAGTATCAATTCCCTTACCTTCAATGATGGCGTAGGATCCTCAGTAGTCTTCCGGATGAATGCCTAGCCGGGGAGCGGATCCTCAGTCGTCTTCTTGTACAAAGGAGCAGCAAGGATCGTGTATCCTTCTCTGGTGTCTACAATGGTGGCGCTTATGTGTGTGGCGCTGACACTCCGTGAGATGATCCGGTGAGATGATCCGTGAGATGATCCGCGAGAATCGCGTGTTGGGACGTATAAATGGCGGGTGAAAAGAGTAAAGTTGGTTAATGTTTTGTTTAAGTTTTGGATCAGGGTCCGAATTGGACCCGGATCCACTTTTTTAAGGTTGAAAAATAATATTTTAATAATATATATATATATATATATATATATATATATAAATGCCATGTAAGTCCCTCACGGACGGAAAAATCTAATTCTCAGAATCTACTGGGACTTGATTTTATCCATTGAAATAATAAAAAGGACCGCTCCAAGGACAAATAAAACAAGAGGGACTAAAGGGGCACATTTAAAATAATACAGGGATCAATTAGGGTATTCTACCAAATAAATATAAAAAAGACCTTGAACCTGAATTATAAATTAATTGCATTTCAGTGAAATTTCAAAGGGATTATATTTTTCAGGTAAAATATAAATACCAAATATTTATCTAATAAATTTTAAAAAACAAATATTAATAAATTTTGGTAATAATATATTATTTCATATTAAAAAAAATTATTTTCGGATACTCATATTAAAATAAAAGTTATAATCATTTTTTTATATAATACTAATTATATTATTAAAATATAGAAATATTTATACCAACGGAAATATTACCGTCGGTAAATGTCCAATTTATTCTATAACTATGGATTTGACCGTCACTATTGATAAAATATAGAATACAATAATAACTATACTAACGGAATGAAACTGTCAGTAAATGTATTAATTCTGACAATTTTCGAAGTACTATTCGTAAAAGCAATCTATAGCTACGGAATTTGATTATCACTATAGATAAAAGTCAGAAATACAATAATAGCTATACTAACAGAATGAAATCCATCATTGAATATCTTTTCTATTCTGACAGTTTTAAACTACTAATGGTAAAAACAATCTTTAGCTATTGAATTTGATCGTCCCCCTCGTTATCACGGGGTTTGGAACGAGGTTTGGAACGACAAAGCAAAAACTGTGACAATGGAGTACATGGCATTTAGCATAGTTTAGACCTGGCCGAGCCAAAAAATCATAATAAACACACCATCCCTTCTTTGTCATTATTTTTGGCACAACCAAGCCTAAACTGTGACAATGGAAATCATGGTATTTGGCATGGTTTTGGATTGGGCGTGCAAAAAACCATGACAAAACCATTATTCCTTTCTTTGTCATGGTTTTATGGCACGACCAACCAAAAACCGTTGCAAAAACTTAATTTTACTCTATATATATAATAATTACATAATAATTCTATTGTATTTATAACAATTACACATCTACAATAAAAAACTTAATTTTTTTAATAATATAATTTAAAATTAGATAAATATAAATTTTCTTTCATATGCATGAACATGATATTCTATATTTATAATAATTACATAGCTACAATAAAAAAATCTTAAATTTTTCCTTGCATAATATTTTCTTGGAAACTCTCTACTAAGCTTCGCAAAAATATATGAGAATTTTCTTGGCTAATTTAATTATTCATACACATGATATTCTATATTTATAATAATTATACTCTATTTATAATAATTACATAATAATTATACTCTTTTTATGATAATTACATACCCACAGTAAAAAAAACTTAAATTTTTTTTTTGCATAATATTTTCTTAGAAACTCTCTACTATGCTTCACAAAAATATATGAGGATTTTCTTGCATAATTTAATTACACATAAACATGATATTCTATATTTATAATAATTATACTCTATTTATAATAATTACATAATAATTATAATCTTTTCATTATAATTATGTATCCACAATAAAAAAAACTTAATTTTTTCTTCCATAATATTTTTTTAGAAACTCTCTACTATGCTTCACAAAAAATATATGAGAATTTAAAGTTGATATTGGAATAGAGTGATGTGTTTGCGAAACAATAATTGTAGTTATTAACAATTTTATTTATTATAATATATTTATAAAATTTTGTTAAAATATTATTATGATTATTACAATTATGCATCTATCAGTCGAGGCATAAAAATTTTTAGGTATCCACCTCATTAAAATAATTTTAGGATTTTAAATGAAATGAAAAAGAAAAGGCACCCTGTCCTTTTTTTACAAATAATCATAAAATCAAATAAATAAATTTGATCTATCAGATCTTGAATCCAATGACCCTCATTTGGGAATCTCTCACTGTGCAAACTCTCGAAGGCCACAAAACCCTAGTCCTCGCTGCAGCCATTCTCCTTCTCATCTCTCCGTCGAGCCCTCAACACCCAAATTCATGAGGTATTTTCTCATCTCTTTGTTTCTTGATTTTGATGAACATGTGCGGGATAGGTCCATTTATAACATTGTGCCAAAAAATGTGACAATGGAGTACTTGACATTTGGCACAGTTTTTAGCGCAGTTTAGACTTGGTCATGCCAAAAACCGTGGCAAATATATCATCCTGTTCTTTTTTATGGTTTTTGGCACGACCAAGCCAAAAAACATGACAATGGAGTACATGGCCTTTGGCAGGGTTTTGGCTTTACCGTGCCAAAAACCGTGACAAACACATCATCCCCTTTTTTTGTCACATATTTTTGGCGTGGCCAAGCAAAACCTTGTCAAAAACTGTCACAATTGAGTATGTGGCATTTGGCACGGTTTTGGGTTAGCCGTGCCAAAAACCATGACACACACATAATCCTCTTTCTTGTCACAATTTTTGGCACGGTAAAAAACACAGTGACAATGGATTACTTGGCATTTGACACAGTTTTTGGTGCGGTTTAGACTTAGTGGTGCCAAAAACTATGATAAAACATTATCCTTTCCTTTGTCACATTTTTTGGCATGACCAATTCAAAAACCATGCCAATGGGGTACATGGAATTTGGCACTGTTTTTGGCTTGGTTTAGACTTGGTCATGCCAAAAACCATGACAAAGACATCATCGCTTCTTTGTCATGGTTTTTGGCACGGCCAAGCCACAACTGTCCCAAAACCTATGACAATGGAGTACATGGCATTTGATATAGTTGTTGGCATAGTTTTCGGGTTAGGCATGCCAAAAACCGTGACAAACACATTATCCTTTTCTTTGTCATGGTTTTGGCTTGGCCGTGCCAAAAAATGTGCCAAATTCCATGTACTCAAATTGTCACGGTTTATGGTATGGTTTTTTGCTTGTCCGTGCCAAAAAAGTGATAAACACACCATCTCGTATTTATCACGGTGTTTGGCACAACCAAGCCTAAACCGCGCCAAATACCGTAACAATGCAAATCATGATATTCTGCTCGGTTTTAGCATGGTTTTGCATTTGTTGTGCCCAAAAACCATGACAAAACCATCATTCCTTTCTTTGTCATGGTATTTGGCACTACCAACCTAAAACCATTTCAAAAACTTAATTTTACTATATATTTATAATAATTACATAATAATTATATTGTATTTATAATAATTACGCATCAACAATAAAAACTTTTTTAAATATTATAATTTAATAGATAAATATAAATCAAAATTTAATCACGCATGCACATGATATTCTATATTTATAATAATTATGTACCCACAATAAAAAAATCTTAAATTTTTTCTTGCATAATATTTTCTTGGAAACTCTCTACTATGCTTCACAAAAATATATGAGAATTCTCTTGCCTAATTTAATTATGCATACACATGATATTCTATATTTATAATGATTATACTCTGTTTTATAATAATTACATAATAATTATACTCTTTTTATGATAATTATGTACCCATAGTAAAAAAACTTAATATTTTTTTGCATAATATTTTCTTAAAAACTCTCTACTATGCTTCACAAAAATATATGAGGATTTTCTTGCATAATTTAATTATGCATACACATGATATTCTATATTTATAATAATTATATTGTATTTTTAATAATTACATAATAAATATACTCTTTTTATGATAATCATGTGCCCACAATAAAAAAACCTTAAAATTTTCTTGCATAATATTTTCTTAGAAACTCTCTACTATGCTTCACAAAAATATATGAGAATTTAGAGTTGAAATTGGAATAGAGTGGTGTGTTTGTGAAACAATAATTGTAGTTATTAACAATTTTGTTTATTATAATATATTTATAATATTATGTTAAAACATTATTCTAATTATTTATAATTTTGCATCTAACATTCGAGTCATAAAAATTTTGAGGTATCTACCACATTAAAATAATTTGAAGATTTTAAATGAAATTAAAAAGAAAAGGTATCCAATTTTTTTACAAATAATCATAAACTCAAATAAATAAATATGATTGGTTAGATCTTGAATCCAACGACCCTCATTTGGGATCCTCATTATGCAAACTCTCGAAGGCCACAAAACCCTAGTTCCCACAGTGGTCATTCTCCTTCTCATCTCTCCGTAGAGCCCTCAACACCCAATTCATGAGATGTCTTCTCATATCTTCATTTCTTGATTTTAGATGAGTGGGTGTAGGAAAGGTCCATTTATAACACCGTGCCAAAAACTGTGACAATGGAATACTTTGCATTTGGCACAGTTTTTAGCACAATTTAGACTTGGCCATGTCAAAAACCCATGACAAATACACCATCCTTTTCTTTCTCATGGTTTATGGTATGGTCGTACCAAAAATCATGACAATGGAGTACATGGCATTTCGCACGGTTTTGGTTTCGCTGCGCCAAAACCCATGAGAAACACATCATCACCCTTCTTTGTCACATGCACGGTCAAGGTAAAACCATGCCAAAAACTGTGACAATAGAGTACATGGCATTTCGTATGGTTTTGGGTTAGTCCTGCCAAAAACCATGACAAACACATAATCCCCTTTTTTTGTCACGGTTTTTGACACGACCAATCATAAACCGTGCAAAAAACTATAACAATGGAGTATTTGGCATTTGGCATATTTTTGGCACAGTTTTTAGACTTAGCCATGCCAAAAACCATGACAAAACATCATCCTTTCCTTTGTCATTGTTTTTTGCTTGACCAAGCCAAAAACCATGTCAAAAATCATGATAATGGAATAAATAGCATTTGGCACTATTTTTGCATGGTTTAGATGACTTGGTGGTGCCAAAATCCATGTCAAACACATCATCCCTTATTTGTCATGGTTTTTGGCATGGCCAAGCCAAGACTGTCTCTAAAAACTGTGACAATGGAGTACATGACATTTGCCATAGTTGTTAGCACAGTTTTCAAGTTGGTCTGTGAAAAACTGTGACAAACACATTATCCCTTTCTTTGTCATGGTTTTGGCTTGGCTGTGTCAAAAACTAAGCCAAATGCCATGTACTCCGTTGTCATGGTATTTGGTATGATTTTTTGCTTGCATGTGCCAAAAAACATGACAAATACGCCATTCCTTCTTTGTAACGGTGTTTGGAGTGGCCAAGCCTAAACCGTGACAATGGAAATCATGGTATTTGGTATGGTTTTGGATTGGGCGTGCCAAAAATAATGACAAAACCATCATTTCTTTCTTTGTGACGGTTTTTGGCACGGCTAACCCAAAACCGTTCCAAAAACTCAATTTTACTCTATATTTATAATAATTACATAATAATTATATTATATTTATGATAATTACGCATCCACAATAAAAGAAACTTAATTTTTTTAATATTATAATTCAAAATTAGATAAATATAAATTTTCTTTCATAATTAAATTACGCATACACATGATATTCTATATTTATAATAATTACATGATAATTATACTCTTTTTATGATAATTACATGCCCACGGTAAAAAAAATTAATTTTTTTTTGCATAATATTTTCTTAGAAACTCTCTACTATGCTTCACAAAATTATAGTGAGGATTTTCTTGCATAATATAATTACACATGAACATGATATTCTATATTTATAATAATTATACTCTATTTATAATAATTACATAATAATTATGTATCCACAATAAAAAAACTTAATTTTTTCTTCCATAATATTCTTTTAGAAACTCTCTACTATGCTTCACAAAAATATATGAGAATTTAAAGTTGATATTAGGGATAGTGTAGTGTGTTTGCGAAACAATAATTGTAGTTATTAACAATTTTGTTTATTATAATATATTTAAAATTTTGTTAAAATATTATAATGATTATTACAATTATGAATCTAACATTCGAGGCATAAAAATTTTGAGGTATCCACCTCATTAAAATAATTTTAGGATTTTAAATGAAATTAAAAAGAAAAGGCACCCTGTCTTTTTTTAGAAATAATAATAAAATCAAATAAATAAATATGATCTTTTAGATCTTGAATCCAATGACCCTCATTTGGGATCCCTCACTGTGCAAACTCTCGAAGGCCACAAAACCCTAGTCCCCACAGCAGCCATTCTCCTTCTCTCTCTCCGCAGAGACCTCAACACCCAATTCATGAGGTATCTTCTCATCTCTTCGCTTCTTGATGTCGATGCATGGGTGCGGGAGAGATCCATTTATAACAATTATGCATCATTCAAAATAAAACATTAAGCAAGGGACTCATTGATTATAGGCCGAGAGGCTATTTGTCTCTTTAGCGAGCTTTTATTGTGTTTCCTATTAGTTGATATTATAGCTATATATATATATATTGTCTCTTTAGCGAGCTTTATTGTGTTTTCTATTAGTGTGATATATATATATATATATATATATATATATATATATATTATTCATATGAAAGGAGAAAAATTCTATTTATGATAAGAAAATAATAATTAAGGTTCGCTTTAAAATTATGTATAATGTGAATTCTGTTGTTTTACCTTACTCTGCCAAATACAAAGTTAGAGTAACTGGTATGGGAATTTGGAGAGATGATAGATTGCATTGGTTAGAAGATTTGAAATCATAAATGTTATGGATTTGGCATCAATTATATATTCGAATAATATGTTTTTAAGTTGGATTATTTTTGTTTTTATAATAATAATAAACATAAAATAATTTCAAACATTGTGCCATTTGGTTTGTTGATGTTAAATTTGAGCTTTTATCATGAGATTGATTGCATTATTAGTGAGATGTTGGGGAGCCAAATTTAACAGTTGTTTTTTTTTTCGATAAACTAAGTTTTACATTTATTTTTGAAAAAACTAAAATGTTTAGCTTAGTATCATCAAAGAACCGGTTTAAATTTTGATATTAATTTTTTGTATATAATTGTGATAATATTTACATGTTAGAATTATAATTAATTAATTAAAGAATTATAATACTTTTGGATTTATTTTAAAAATTAAAAATTAAGAAATAAATATATATTAATAATAAATATATAATAATAGTAATAATATTGGTTATGGGAAAAAGTGGAAAACCCTAGGTCTAGTTTTCTCAACCCAGTCAAAAAACTCCTATAATTAATCACCTGTATAGTAAAATAGTAGTAATAAATTTTTGACTAAATTATGTATAATATCTGAATATATAATGTATCTTACTTTTACTATATTGCAACTAAAAACAACAATGATTATTCTTCTTCTTTTCATTAAGAATTATTTCGGCTGAGTTGGCATGAGAAAAGCATGGAGATATCTATAGAAATTTTTTTTTTTTAATTACAGATTTCTTAAAGTACTTATAAAATACAAAAATTATCTAGGAAGTTTATAGAAGATATGAGCCTTTTCCTGCTTTTAATTTTCAACAAATTATGATATATTTATTTTATATAAAAAAGACATGAGGCTATTCATTATGAAATCTGGTTAAGCCAACATTTGAATGATCTGAATCGAATCATTAACCCAACATTTGAATGAGAGTCCAAGACACCATCATTTTTGGTTTATGGAAAAAAAACATTGGGAGAAGGGCTCTCCCAATGTTTGTTTCCTAACCAACCAGAATATTGGTTATGGGAAAATATGAAAAACTCTAGGTCTAGTTTTCCCAACCCACTTAAAATTTCCCACTAGCCGCCAAATCCCAACCCGCTCAGCAACCTTTCTCATGCTGGAGTTTTCCAACAACCTTCTCACCCAAGAGCCCATCCGACAAGGCAATAAGAATGGAAGCTAGCGCCAAAGCCGACGAGCCTTTAACATTCTCACCCTAGAGTTTCGGTTTATTGATTTTGTTTCCATACAAAAATTGGGATAGTAGAAGATATTTTGGAGCTAATAACCTGAAGAGAAAGGTATTGCAAAAGGAATATCTTTGTAGGCATTAAACACAAAACCATTGTTCCTTGATTTGTTCAAAGATTGTGATCAATTCTTTCTTTCATATTTCCCATCAATAGGTTTACCAGACAAGCTCAAACTCAAAGCTCTGTATTCCATGGAGATTTTTCAGTTCATGAGGTACCTATTTCAGATTGTTAGTTTAATATTTGCAATGTTATCAATCTGTCTCATAATGCTACATGTTTTTCTGTAATTTTTACCCTCATAGTTGCTTCTTCATGTTATAACTTTTGCAAATTATATTCTATAACTTCGTAAGCATGAAATCTTCATATATCATTCTTTGAATTATTTTTCTTAATTTTTTTCCTTGCAGTTTCTTCTTCATGCCATTGATACTTTCAATCCAAATACAGTTCTGATAGTGCTGCAGGTGAGTTAATCACAAACTTCACATTTATCATTCTCTTGGTTTAACCGCTACTGCATAATATCTTCTAAAGTGAGGGAATTTATTTATGATTAAATTGTCCAATTCCAAGCTTGAATGCATCATTGTTGCTTTATTGTTTGGAAGGATGATAATTATAACTTCATAGGCATGAAATCTTCATATATCATTCTTTAAATTATTTTTTTCTTAGGTAGATTCCTTGGCGAAGAGATGGAGATCATGTAGGAATCCATGCCTGCATCTTTTAACAATTTAATATCTTCCCTGAAATTTTAGCCAAACCAAATTATAAGACATTCTCATTAAGAAAAAAAAAGATGAAATAATGTCCAAAATATTGGTGAAATAACTTACCGATATATAAGATAACATTGTCTAATATAAATGGATCCATTATAAATATTGGTGTCACTAAACCAACCTTAAATGTGTGACATTCATCACAAGCTATATCACCAGTACTATGGTCATCAATTCTTTCTGCATAAATGAAACAAAAATGTTAACAACTTTGTTGCTAAACTATTCATAATTAAAATTTTATTTTCATTACATTCTTATTTTAGGAAATGCTATTTTTCCCTCTGTCATGGTGCATACAAGTTAGTTTTTAATAGTCATAGTATACCGGCTCTAATACAATGTTACATAAATTAGGTTATCATTATAGGAGAATTATTGGTCCTACCTCAGGCCATTCCAATATCAGAGAATCAAAGAATCTAAGAATTTGTAAAATAATTTAAATATTAAATAATAATATTAAATAAAGTGTTGTTAATTACAACTACGTAGGGTTGAATACATCATTGTTGCTTTATTGTTTTCTAAAATATATATGTTCTATAGGACAAGCCAAAGGTGGATGCTATGTAACTTCAAAAAACAGGGGATGTGCTTTTGACAAAAGTGAAGGTTTGCCTGAAAGATAGGAACTCTCAAATTCGCTTGAGTTGCAGCTTGTGGCACCCTAAAACTTCTATGCAAGAGAAACTCTGTATCACACTAAAACTTCTATAAATCTTTGAAACATGCTGCATGTTTAATCTTTGTAATGTTATTAATCTTTGCCATGTGTATATGCATAGGCTCATTCCGATTGCTTTTAGGGAATTGCTGCCATCATTCAATTGGAATCCATTGATAGAATTAAGCTTATTATTTCAGACTATATGTTCTATTGTGCTTGACATTGACAAAGTTATTAATTTAGAAGAAAGGTTGCAGTAATTTTATGTAACTTTGGAAAAAGATTTTTCCACCGGCATTTTTTTGTTTCTATGGAGCATCTTGTTGTTCATTTGCCTTATGAGGCTAGAATTGGAGGCCCTGTTCAATATATATGGTTGTATCATTTTGAGAGGTAATACAAACCATAATCTAATATACAATGTTACAATATATTTTTTTAGCCTTAGTTTATATAATATTTTTTTCATTCTTATATCTGTAGATTTCTTCAAGAACTAAAGAATACTTTAAAGAATAAAGCACATGTTAAGGGTTCAATCTGTCAAGCATATATTGTGCATGAAATCAACATTTTTTCAGAGTATTACTTTGAACCTCACTTATCATATAGGAGGAGGAGATTGCACCGAAATGATAAGGGTGTGAGCAATGACATTTTCCCACCTTTCTCCATATTTAACTACATTGGTCGAGGTATGGATCGTCAAAAGATTAGGTGGCTAACGGAAAATGAGCTACATGTAGCACATACGTACATATTGCGAAATTGCCCAAAAGTACAACAATATTACAAGTAAGCTATAATCAATTATTAAAATGATGATCATACAACATGTTAAATATTTAACTATTAGTGCGCTACATATTCTTAGGATATTTGTCAACTATTTGCAAGGAAACACCGCTAATGCCATCGATAAGGCAATTGATAAGCATTTTGTGAAGTGGTTTGAAAATTTTGTAAGTAATGACACAAATATGTTGAAATTATATAAAAAATTAGTGAAAATTTTCAAGAATAATTTTTGGGATGTAGGTTGCAAATGAGTTGAATCAAGTCACCAATCCTCTCTTACAGAGGGTGGCTTGGGGTTCATGTAAGAAATCAACAACATGGCCTGGATATTTTATTGATGGTTATATTTTTCATATTGTCACACATGGCATGGAGAAGGCCACTATGAATAGTGGTGTTTGTGTACAAGGGACCAATGCTACTGATTCATCTATTGATTTCTATGGTTTACCCAAAGATATAGTCCAACTTGAGTATCATGGTAGTAGATGGAATCATGTCATATTTTTTTTAGTGTACATGGTTTGACCTAATAAATGACACTAAGGTTCATCCTATATATGAGTTGCTTGATATTAATCGTAAAAGGAATTTATCCAAAGTATGATCCATTTGTGTTGGCACAACAAGCTATTCAAGTGAACTATGTTGACTACCCATGCACAAATAAGATAAGGTTGATTAGTTGGCTATGTACAAGACCAAAGCTAGGAGAATGGTTGAGGCAAGTTGGCCAGAAAAGGATGGATCTGCATATCAAATGGAGGGAATTCAATCCTTAATAGTCGTCAATGTTATCAAAGAAATTCCTCTTTTGTTTGACCCACAAGGCATACAACTTGTTGTTGACTTATCTAATATGTTGCAACCCATATCAGAGGGTGAGACGGAGGAGGACGACGAAGATGAATTGCCAAAATGATGACAAATGATACAATGATAATGATGGTAATGATGATAAGTATGATGATAATGATCTGACTACATGATGAAACTTGATTTTTGACTAAACATTTGAATGATCTTATATTTTTTCAGATTGAACTATCAATATACAAAATTTCTATTTAATACAAGTTTTCTTTGTAGTTCCATCGTAAAAATCTAAGATTTTCAAATGTTTATCAAAATAATTATTTTGTAGAGATTCAACACATACTTAAATTTACCATTTATATTTATATTTGTGTCTCTATGTAGGTGGATAGATAGTTTCACTTGAAGAATGATGGATCGCTTTCAAGATTCTGGCACAATATCAGGTTTGACTATCATTTGTAATGCCTATCTTTTTTCAAACTTGTATAATTATTACATTAAATCCAATTGTTTATATTTGTATACTTATCTTATTATTGTCCAAGTTTATTTTTAAGTTTCACCATTCAAGACTAATTTATGGTAGCCTCAGAATGGGTCAGTCTGGACGTTGATCTAGTTGTCAATCAACATCGACTCGTGGTGGTCAATCGGCATCTAGCCGGGGTCAATTCACCCTAAATATTCATCAAACATTTGCTAAACCCGCAGTAGTATCTAATACACCTACAGATTTGAGAATGACTCCTTTTATATAGGGTTGTAAACAGCTGAGCCGAGCCGAGCCGAGCCGAGTATCACCAGGCTCGAGCTCGGCTCGAATACATTATTCGAAGGCTCGAGCTCGACTCGAGCTCGTTCGAGCCATTTTTTTTGTGCTCGAGCTTGGCTAGCTAAAAATCTCAAGTAGCTCGAGCTCGGCTCGTTTAAGCTCGAGTTAGGATAATATATGTATAATGTAAGCAATTTAATATAGTTATATAATTTTATATTTTTTTAATTAATATATAAATAATTTAATATTATATATATAAAGCTCGCTTAGGCTAGCGAGCCTTACGAGCTGAGTATGTTTGGGCTCGAGCTCGGCTCGACTCGTGAAAAATCGAATCGAATTCGAGCATTGACCGAGCCGATCTCAAGTAGCTCACGAGTAGCTTGGCTCATTTACATCCTCTACTTTTATACATCCAAATATTTAGGTAACAAGGACAATGACTCCATCAACACCAATTCCACAACCTTCAATAGTTGCCCCAATTTCACAAAGCCCTCCAGTACCATATGTTGAGGCTTCTGCTCATGCCACTGAGGACCAACCCATAGCAATGGAGGGGTCCTCTAATGAGTCTGTGAGCACTGGGCCCTCCTGGGTTATCACCTCAGATAGCCTAATTATGTAAGTAAAAATCCATGTTTTGATAATTTTATAATTTTGTGTTAAATTTTCTTTTAAAGTAGTGTCCTCCATTTTAATTAAAGTGTTTTTATATCATGGTTTTTCAAGATATTATGAAGTTAAGAGAGTAATCCATGAATTAGTCAAAGGTCACTATAAAGAGGCATTTACTAGATGTGGGAAAGTGCTTAAAAAAGTGAGGCAAAGGATATTCACCACTTTTAGTGTAAATATCATTTAAACCATCAAATTTATTAATGCTTTTTAATTATGTATGTGAACTTTGAGAAATAATAACTTGTTTAACCTTCTTTTTTCGTAGGGCATATACACGTGGGAGGAGCAACATGAATCTTCAATTACGGCATTTAAACCATGAGGAGAGTGAATGGTTGAAGAAAAATTTGTATCTTGCACATAATTGATGTGAACACCCGCAAGTGCACGGGGTCAAATTTGTATCTTTGCTTTTACATTTGATTTCATTGATTGTAATTAGCTCCATGGAGAGCTAAACCACCTGGTAGATACTTGGGTATTTGTGAACTTTAGGATGTATTCGTTTCATTGAATCTCTTTATTATGCTTACAATTAATTGATTTTTTATTTGAGTTCCAATCTTGAATGCTTGATTGTATGAATACTCCCTTAGAGTGACACTAGGGTTGAGAGTTCTTGTTGGTAACCCTTGTGAGTGAGTGACACATCACGAGAGTTAGACAAAGATAGATTGCAGAGGGTTGAGAGGGTGAGTCGAGAGGTAGCGGAGCGTCTCTTTTCCCCTCCGGTGTGATTTATTCTACCTCCATTTCCTCAAGTTCTTTACAGTCATAGTAGAGTGAATGGGCTAAAGGCCTTCCACTGGGGCTTAGTTGCGGGTACAATGGAGTGAAGTGTTGAAGTGATTTTAGTACCTAGGGCTTAATTGTGGTTAGGGACCTTCCACCTGGACCAAAGGGTTAGGTCTACATTGAGGAAGAGGATTTATCACTTGGAATCCCTAGAACTCATTGCAATTGTATACGAGTACGAGGTTGAGAGGTTATTCAATTTCTCCTCCGGGACATGTATAGAGTTACACATGGTTGACCTTAGATTTGGGACCATGTATTTAAAGATCTCCACGACTCATTATTGCATCAGTTAGAAAGTATAATAGAGGGTTCTTGCACTTGAAATGATTGTCCTATGCGGAACAATATCTGGGTACCCCATTTAAATCGATTGCCTTGCCTTCTCCTTTACTTGTGCTCTCTTTCTTGTTCTTTTACGTTTGTTATTTCACATCTTGTCACACATATCACTATTCATCTTTCACTTAGTTAAGAAACAATTTAATTGTTTTTATTCCCTACTCCCTGTGGATATGATACCCCACTCATCTGGGATTTTATTATTTTGACAAACCCGTGCACTTGCGGGACATACGCAAGTGGCGTTGTCAAGTTTTTGGCGCCGTTGCTGGGGGAGTAGGCGTTTAGAGATACTTTGCACTTTGTTTTCTTAGCTATTCATTCATTCATTCTAGTTCATTTCTTCTTATTCTATCATCATTCTGATTTCTTTTTCTTTCTTTTCGGTGCAGCTCCATGTTATGATCCAAGGGAACCCCTCAATTTTGATTGAAGGAGATCTTGAGCTTGAACGTACACTTAGAAGAAAAGGGAAAGAAACTGTGCAAGAACCGTCTAATCTAGCTGATCTAGAAGTAGAAGAATATGAAAACATGGCAGAACAGAATGAGCAACAGCGGACACTATCCGATTATGCCAGACCTTCAGTATTGGGGACACAATCGAGTATTGTGCATCCCCTGATTACAGCTCAGAACGTCGAGCTAAAGTCGGCATTCATCCACATGTTGTAGTAATCCGCACAGTTCAATGGTTTGGCCGATGAGGATCCAAACAGTAATATAGAGAACTTTCTCGAGGTGTGTGATATGCTTAAGATAAACGGGGTGACAGATGATGCCATCAAGTTGAGAGCCTTCCCATTTTCCTTAAAGGGGAGAGTGAAGCAGTGGCATTACCTAGAGCATCGATTATCACATGGGAGGAGATGGTAGAAGCTTTTCTGGCCCATTTTTTCCCTCCCAGAAAATCTGCAAAGCTTAGGAATGAGATCTCATCCTTTGTACAGTCAGAATTGGAGTCTCTATTGGAGACGTGGGAAAGGTTCAAGGAGCTCCTGAGAATATGCCCGCAATACGGATTCCTGGAGTGAATGATTGTTCAGACCTTTTACAACGGGTTGAATCCAAGTACAAGGCAACTCTTGGATGCGGCAGCCGGAGGTACCTTAGGTAGCAAGACCCCCGGTGAGGCCCGTCAACTAATTAAAGAAATGGGGTTATATAGCTACCAATGGAATGCTACGGAGAAGAAAAAGGTGGTCAGGCTCCATGAGATAGATGTAGTAACTTCATTGGCTGCTCAAGTGGAATCATTGAGTAAGAAGTTAGATCTTCTAACTTCGAATAGAGTGGCGGCCATGACTACTTGTACCTAGTGTGGTGGAAGACATGCTCCCTTCGATTGCCCGATCTCTATTGGTGATGCATCTTCGGTTGAGAATGTCGATTTTGTGGGTAATGCAATGAGGAACAAAGGGAATCCATATAGCAACACCTACAATCCGGGTTGGAAGAATCATCCCAATTTTTTGTGGAGCAACCAAGGTCCACAAAAGGCCATGGGGTCGCCAAGTTTCCAACAACAACAAGCCCCAAACATGGAAAACCAAGTTTCAGGTTTGGAGACCAGAATGACCGATTTACAGAAGGCCACTAGGTTTGTACAATCATCAGATACAAGGTTTCAATTAGTAGAGGCTATATTTCTGAACCACAGCGCCTCTTTGCACAATCTTGAAAATCATGTGGGACAGATTGCGAAGTCTCTATTGGAAAGGCCACAAGGAAGCTTGCCGAGTAATACCGAGACCAATACTAGAGAGCATATGAAGGTGATCACTTAGAGAAGTGGTCGTGAGGTTGAAGGTAGACTTCCGAGTGAAAGGCCCAATGAATACGCACTCGAGGTTATAGAGGTTGAGGAGGGAGCAAGCTAAAGAGAAGGAGGTGGCACCCCCACCTTTCAAGCCAAGAATCCCTTATCCCTCTAGAGTGAAGAATTACCAAGGAGATGAACAGTACAAAAAGTTCCTGAGTTTGTTCAAAAAACTCCACATCAATATTCCTTTTGTTGAGGCATTGGCCCAAATGCCTAAGTATGCAAAATTCTTAAAGGACTTGTTGACTAACAAGAGGAAGTTGGAGGAGAGTGCTTCAGTGATCTTAGATACGTCTTGCTCGGTGGTGTTGCAAATGAACATGCCGAACAAGATGAAAGACCCGGGAAGCTTCATCATTCCGTGTAATATTGGGAATTTTGGTGAATAAATGGCATTGGCAGACTCAGGGGCCAGTATGAATGTCATGCTATCCACCTTCTTTCAGAAGCTAGGCTTGGGCGAGCCTAGACCCACTCGGATGACTTTGCAATTGGCGGATCGAATGGTGAGACATCCGAAGGATATCATTGAAGATGTGCTTTTCAAGGTGGACAAGTATATTTTTCCTGTAGATTTTGTGGTGCTAGACGTCGATGAGGATACGGATGTACCTTTGATACTTGGGAGACCGTTCTTGTGGACTTCCAAGGCATTGATTGACATGGACGGCGGGGAGCTAACATTGAGAGTTGGAGATGACAAGCTCATATACCGCCTTGTTGAAGCCATGAGGAATTCTCTTAATTTCGATGATACTTTGTATTTTCTAGACACTACTGATGAGATTGTTGATGAATACATGCAGGAAATATTCAATCCGGACCCATACGAGGGTTTGTTCGACCAAGAGTTGGAAAATGAAGAAGTTATGATGGCTGGTTCGACTGAAGAAGTGCCATCTACTCTGAGGATACTAAAGAAGGTACTCCGGAAGATGAAGAGAACGAGGAGAAGCCACCAGAAACACTCGTAAGGCTGTTAGAGATGTGCGTGAACCGAACAAATTGGATGGAACATTGCTAGGTGGTCCCAAGCCCGATAACTCCCCCTCTACCTTCAAGAGACTTTGTTCATCATTCTTTCAAGCTATGGGTAAGAGGAAAACCTTCATCTATGAACCCCCGTGAGGTAAGACAAGGTACGTCAAGCTTAGTAACGTAAAACAAGCGCTTCTTAGGAGGCAACCCAAGTGTTTACTGTTTTCTTAGTTAGTAGTTTGGTGTTAGTACGAATAAAGTGTTGAGTGTTGGTGTCTTGATTTTTAGATGCTTTTGCTGTGATTTTATTGTGTGTTTTAATTTCATCGTGTGTTTTTATGTGGATTTGGAGAAGTTTTGGTCATTTGAACTATCTCTCATGTTTTTCGCTAGTATAGTTGGAATAATAAGGCAAGGTCTGAGTGTGTAAACATGTTCAGGAATTTTTTATAGAGCCTACAGAGTGTTTAAGGAATACAGGGAAAATGCACGGGCTTGTGGAATTTTCACACAACAGTGGATCTGTATTGCGAGCTCATCCAGAGAAGATACAAGTGCGCGGACACGTCCCTGTGAGCGACCTCGTGACTTTCGCACACCTGTTGGTAATTTCCTGTAGAGACTTGGCACATAGAGGCGTGGACACACCCCTGTGGGTGAACTTGTGACAAACGCACTGGCGTGGGAAATTTCCGCACGCCCGTGCAAAACTCTGTAGAAGAGCTTTCTCCATCCCGAGAAGGTACAGGGGTGTGCGAAAGAGATTTTTCTCGCTTGGACAGAGAAGCCACAATGGCGTGCGTCTGGCCTATGGCTCTTCCCTGTGTAGGCGCATGCGAGTGAGTAATTTCCGCACGCCCGTGCGGATGTTCAGAACACCAAGAGGCATGAGTTCCTTTTAAAGGATCGTCGTTCCTCTTCATCCTAACATTCTCCATTCATCTGAGAGCACTCTCACATCGTTTCCCAACCTCGCATTGCCGATTTAGAAGGATTTTTACTTGGTTTTCCGACCGATTCAATTTTTTCAATCTCAACTCGTTGGTAAGCCTTAATTTTGTTTTGTTTTCTTCACCAATTCTTAATCTTAATCGATGAAACTAGTTAATAATGCTTTGTTTCTATAATTAGAATGATTATGCATGTTTAGAACAAAGTTAGAAGCGATTTAAAGGTGTATTTTTGGATTTTTGAGGCGCAACAGTGCGTTTTTTAATACCCGGTGGATCCACACGGGCGTGCGGAAATTCCACATGACCGTGTGGATTTCTACAGCATTACTTAATTAACTGGTTTGACCGATTTTCTTTCAAATTTTGCAGATTATGGCACCTCGATCAAAGAAGCAAGCCGAGAAACGGCCGCGTGAGTCATCCCGCGAGTTCGAGAGCATGAGATTCACTATCCCCGAGCATCAGGCTTGTTTTGAGCGTCTGTCGAGACTTCAATTCGGATAGACTTGATTCCTGGACACGAGCATATTGAGAGATTACAGCAGGGAGATGAGGTCGAGAATCTCGTTTCGGTGGGTGGATAGAGGCAGTTATTGTCGCCTAGGGAGCCAGCCATTCGTGAGCTTACACTTAAGGTCTTATCGTCATTCGAGTTCGATAGATCTTATGCGAGATTCGACAATCTGGACGCCGTTCAGTTCAGAGCATTTGGACATTACCATAGCATGAGCATCACTCAGTTTTCAGTTTAGCTTGGCTTGTACGAGGAGGCATTTACGGACACTGAGTATTCCCAGTTACCGACAGATTACCCTGGAGTGTTGACCCCGTAGAGAGCTTACCGAGCGTGGTGTGGTCAAGGCCAGTATGAGCCGGGGGTGTCCAAGGCCACGTGCCTTTCCCGACCTACGTATTGATATTTACACGCCATTCTGAGCAAGTTGATGAATGGCCGTGGTGATAGCATTGGTGTTCTAAGCCGGCAGGAGCTTTTGTACTTATATTCGATGGTGCAGCGCATACCGATTCATCTAAGGTACATCATCGCAGAGTACATTCGACATCAGGGGCAGTATGCCAGATTGGGAGTGATCTTCTCAGGCCCCTATATTACGAGACTAGTTTTAGGCATGGGTCTCTATGACGCGATTCGCGGGGCCGAGAAGATGAGTACACCTGCGTCATTGAACCTGGTGATGATGAGATTGATGGGTATGGTCTGCAGGGTTCGAACGGGAGTTTATGCTTTGGTTCTATCAGCTCCAGAGATAACTGAGGATTAGAATGACGATGCTGAGGCTTCTCAGCCTGCTCATGAGCCTCAGCCAGCACCGATGGAGATCGAGGCACCACCGGTAGCAGAGGACCCACCCCTAGTATGCATGTTTTCACCATCTCGAGCCTATGATCGCTTTGAGAGGCTCGAGAGTGCTGTGGGGGTGATACGGACAGAGGTCGCTGAGGTCCGAGCAGAGATTGATGAGATTCTAGCTACGCAGGCCGCATAGTATACAGAGTTCATGGTACATTTTGACACATTACAGCAGATTTTAGAGCGAGACGTCGCCTTGTCATTTGTCTTGCAGCTGATGACTCCTCAGGCCCCTCCGGCATCACCATTACCACCTCCACCAGCACTCTTCGATCTAGCATCCGCAGCAGTAGAGGAGTGAGAGCACGGAACCGACACTTGATTTATTTTCTTTCATCTTATTACTTCTGCATTTTTATTCCGAACTTGTATACTCAGAAAGGACTTTCCTTCTGAGTTTATTTTTCGTTTTGTTTGCCTCGAGTTGTATTCATTGCTTTATCTTTTATATACTCGAGTTGTTGTTTTTGTTTTATTGAGCTTCACTGAACCCCCTCATGTATGCGTGCATATGGTCTTGTCAACATGGGAATTAAGAACTTGTCAGGGACACGGGCAAGGTGTTTCGGCACTTGGCCGTGTGAGCTTCACGACCCATTGGAACATTGCTCCCAAGGATTTAGCTCCATCAAATGCAACACTAGGAGTTAGGGGAGTATTGTTTTGATTGCTTCTCCCACATTTGTTCTTGATTGATATACATTATGTGTGAGCTTGCATGTGTACATTGGGGACAATGTACAACTTAAGTGTGGGGGATGGGGGGGGAGGGGGATTTTCATAGTGTACATATCTTTTATACTAGTTTTGATTGATATACATGCTCACATAGCCAATGGCGGTTCACCTTAGTTGCAATGATTGTATTCTTGAGTTTAGAAGAATTTTTAACATTGAATGTTCTCATGCTCTAGTTTTTGCTTGAATTTCTAGGAATTTTTGCCCGATTGACACTTGTTGCACTACTCACTCTTTAAACTCTTTTGGAAACTCAAGTTTGATGTAAAAGGGACTAGTTATAGTTGTTTCTTTTGTTAATTTTGAAAAAAAAAAAAAAATGAAAAGAAAGAACAAAAATAGTTTTATTGTTTAGTTGAGCTTGTTGGGTGGAAAGAGCTACAGTATATGAAGTATAAAGCTACTCTCATAAGTCTTATACTAGTTATGTCCTAATGAGAGAAAGAGCTATCTCATAGGATGAGTGAAAACTACCACTCCGGTAGAAAGAGCTACCACCTCGAAAGTGTGAAAGCCACCTTAGCGGCCGTTTTGGAAAGGGCTAACTTAGAGGATGTGTGAAGCTACTGCCATCTTTAAAAATTGTTGTTACTTTTTGTAGATAAATAACTCCCTTATACTTAGAACTTTGAGGAGTATACCTTGGGTTGACTTGAGTGAGTTCACACACTTGCACGATTTTGAGTTTGTTGTCCTTTTTGATTCATGTTTTTAGCTAGAGCATTGATTTTTTGTATTTACTGTTGAAATCTCCCTTACTTGTAGAATGCTCACTTTGTATGTTTTGGTGAACCTAAGGCCAAGAACTTCCAATATTTCCTTCATCTATACTTTAATGTTTTAATTTTTGCTTGAGGACATGCAAAAGCTTAAGTGTGGGGGAGTTTGATAAGTGCTTGTGCGATAAGAATGCGAAGTGCTCTTTCCTTATGATGAGTATTACTTTTATCGGGTTTTAACGCTAATATGTGTGTATTTATGTTACTTTCATGCAAATAGGGTTGTGAGGCCAAATATTAGAGAAAGAAGCCAATATGGATCATAAATGCACCATTTGGAGGAAATCTTGAGAAGGTTCAAACGCGAAGACATAAGTCGGGTTCAAAATGCAGGAATGTGTGCCAACCTCCTCATATTCAAGTTAGCACAACGATTTGGAGGGGCACAAGGGCAGTCACATTCAAGCATTCCGACTTGTGCATGTATAGCAAGATCTCCACCAACATGTCTGTTATTGAAGAAGCAAAGCGATCTATGGCGTAAACGTGTGCCCGTTTACGTTACCACGATGAAAACATGGATTTGAGAGTGTTTCGGGCAGTATCTGTAGCAGGGTAATGTAGCAAATATTGTAGGAGGTACTGTTCACAGCCGGCAAGAAGGAGTAAAACAGAGAATTCACACGGGCGTGTGGAAATTCCACACTCCCGTGCAAAAAATCCACAGGGTCGCCCATATGGGCGTGTGGATTCCCGATTCCAGCCCTATTTAAGGCCGATTTCAGCCCCGATTTCAAAATTCTTTTCTCCATCTTTTCCCCAACTTGAGAGAGGGCTTCGGCTAGGGTTTTGAGAGGTATTAGCTAGGGATTTGGAGAGGTTCTATGGCTCCGACATCGTGCTCCATTTGGAAGAAGATTAGTGGGAGAGCTTTTGTCGGCACCGATCCGGCGAGGTGTATCCTAGGCCGGACAAAGGGACCCTTGGACGAGTAGAGGACTCTCCACAAGACCATCGCCATGACTATCGAGGGGGTTTTCTATGGATTCTTTGCTTTTACATTTGATTTCATTGATTGTAATTAGCTCCATGGAGAGCTAAACCCCCTGGTGGGTACTTGAGTATTTGTGAACTTTAGGATGTATTCATTTCATTGAACCTCTTTATTATGCTTTCAATTAAATGATGTTTTATTTGAGTTCCAATTTTGAATGCTTGATTGTATGGATACTCCTTTAGAGTGACACTAGGGTTGAGAGTTCTTGTTGGTAACCTTTGTGAGTAAGTGACACACCACGAGAGTTAGACAAAGATAGATTGCAGAGGGTTGAGAGGGTGAGTTGAGAGGCAGTGGAGCATCCCCTTTCCCCTCTGGTGTGATTTATTCTATCTCCATTTCCTCAAGTTCTTTGTAGTCATAGTAGAGTGAATGGGCTAAAGGATGACCTTCCGCTGGGGCTTAGTTGCGGGAGCAACGGAGTGAAGCGTTGAAGTAATTTTAGCACCTAGGGCTTAATTGTGGCTAGGGACCTTCCACCTGGACTAAAAGGTTAGGTCTACATCTAGGAAGAGGATTTATCACTTGGAATCCCTAGAACTCATTGCAATTGTATACGAGTGCGAGGTTGAGAGGTTATTCAATTTCTCCTCCGAGACATGTATTGAGTTAGGCATGGTTGACCTTAGATTTGGGATCATGTATTTAAGAATGTCCATGACTCATTATTGCATCAGTTAGAAAGTATAATAGAGGGTTCTTGCACTTGAAACGATTGTCCTAGGCGGAACAATATCCGGGTACCCCATTTATATCGATTGCCTTACCTTCTCCTTTACTTGTGCTCTCTTTCTTGTTCTTTTACTTTTGTTATTTCACATCTTGTCACACATATCACTATTCATTTTTCACTTAGTTAAGAAACAATTTAAGTGTTTTTATTCCCTACTCCCTGTGGATATTGCACGAAAGGGGCATTGTCAATATGAGATAACTTTCTCAAAATAAATGCATTCGAAATTAAATTTAGGGGTTTATTTTTCATGTGAATGGTAGGGATTGTTTTTAAACTTTGATGAGAATATAATTTTAAAAAAAAAAACAACAACAACAAAAAAAGGGGTTATTATGGGAACATAATGCAAAAACAAAGGTGAGACAAATTATTTCATTGTATAGGGAAATATTTATTTGTGGTTGGCATATGAAAAAAATTAGTGAAATATTGCATGTTTAGCTCATGGGTTATTGGTTTATTTTAAATGAAAAAGACTCGTTTTAAACCTCTAATAAATATTTCAAAATATAGTTAATTAAACACACTCTTCTAATTTTTGGTTCTAAACTAACCATCATATATGCTTCTTGAAAACATACAACTATGTATGCATGTACACAAACATATATACATATCTTGGAAGAGATGGATGAACATAGCTCGAGGCAAAGGTTGAGTGCACGGATAAATTAAAAACTCCATACCTAACATTGTTAGGCTTCAAACATCTTCAATCCACTTTTTTAATTATAAATAGCTCATGAAAAGGTGGTCTAATACTAAAAAAGTTCAAAGTATTGCATAGTTTAGAGAGGCTAGATAGTAATATATATATATATATACTTAAAACATGGGAATTATATAAACTTCATTTGCTAACATTAATACTTTGTACGAATACTAATAGATCTCTATAAATAATACGATTAATGTTTTCAACATTGTTGATATTAAGGACAAGTTGAGATTAAAAAAACATTGTTGTTTTTAGATTTGTGAGGCTTTGTATGTACTAGTAAAGACCTATATATATAATGTAAACTAATTAAAGACCAGAACCTCATTAGACTCAAGATCTCAAGATTTATATTGAAACAGTAAGTTGATAAGACAATCTATATATATATATATATATATCAAGGTTAAGCATTTGCATGGCAGACCAATGGTAATGCATTTTTTTACTTCAAGATGCATTAATATGTGCACTCAATAACCAATAACAATATTGTTGATAGAAAGAAAGGGAGGACTCAAATGTTTGAATATTGATTTTTTTTTTCATTCATGATAGCTTTATGTTAATTGTTGAGTGAGGACATATATTTATATATATCATGTTTTAATTTGGTGGATAGAGTGAAATTTATTTATTTGTGTCAAGTCTTTTTTATTGATATACATTAGTTAATCATATTTTGATCTGAGGACAAGTTCTGTCTTTTTTTCTCCTCTAATTTTATAACTACTTTTAATTATGGAAATGCATTTTATGTTCTATGTAAAGAAAGTCTTTGATTAGATTTATGTTATTAATGAGGGTGGTTTTTGAGAGAAAATCTGTTCAATGAACATTAATGGTATGTCACCTAGGAAACTCTGCTCATGTTATTGATATGTTTCCATCCCCATTCCAATATTCTTTTCTATGATAAGTCTCTCTCACCAACCACATGTTCTTTCCAATTCTTCAAAATGTGAATCATAAACTAACAATTAAATGGGTTAAAGAAATAATTTGTTGATAAATTGAGCATGTTAAACCTTTAATATTTATTTAGTTTCATTTAATATTTGAGAATTGGTTTATAAACTCAAACTGATTAGCCAATTTAACTCACTATGATTTAACTCACTATCAGTTAATAATCTATTTATTTTTTAATGGTTGCAGGAGGAATTTGACAAAGCAATAGTAGATAAACGCAGTTAAGGGGTAGGTGAGAATTCTATTAACCAAGATGAATTATGGGATGGGATAGCCATCGGGAGTAGTAATAGAGTGGTAGGAAAGGATAATATTGTTAGGCAAATGTCTTCATCCACTTACAAGCCATGCTTGGGATCTTCTGAATCAACTGAACAACTTTGTAACAGAGTTAAGGAATTGGAGGAAGAGCTTGCTAGCTCTTGTGTTGAGGCTGATGATCCGTTATAAGCTGTTGATGATTGGTTACAAGCTGAGTCTGTTCGTTACGAGTTAGGCTTTACTTGGGAGAGGTGAAAGAGAGGCTCATAATGGAGGTTAGGGTAGGGAAAAGTAAGGGAAATGGAAATTTTAGGGTTATACCTTGTTTGGGACTAAGGTAAGGTAAATGGAGGTTACCAAACCTTGTAATGTTTGGATTAAAGGTAATAGAGGGTAAGGTATTATGTTAATATTGCTAAAATACCCTTATAGTAAAAAAACAAATGTTGATGTTAATATATATGAGTGTTTTGTGTTTGTTGTTGGAGATAATGGAATTTTTTTTTATTTAAGATTTTGGATTTATCTTAATTTTTTGTTAAAGCATAATGTGGAACTCTTTTAAAAAATGGAAAAAAAAAATTAATGTTGAGAAACGTAATTTGATATGTTTAGGTTTCTTTGATTCTAAAAATTTCTAATCAATGAGGACTTCAAATGGATGTAATCTACAGCTTAAATCTATAACTTCATCATCTATACAAAGCAGTTACGGTCTAATTTCAGGAAATTTTAAAATAGAGAAAGTGATGGTAGAATTGATTGCACAAATTGGAAACTAGCCAAGTATAATTCCATGTAGTGAAATGGTCCTAACTGGATGACTCTAGATATTTGCCATAAAGTAAACAAAACCTCCCATTGATTTCATAACAATCAGAATTCAAGACTAACTTAGATCAAACTATAAAAAAACAAATTATGCAGCAAGGGAGATGTTATTTGGTCAGAGTTACTATGACATGAGCTTCATATGGATTTTATCCATAGCTTCCAAACATAGATATCATCATATAGAAAAGGAATCAACAATAAGCTCATATTCAGCATAACAACTAAAAATGAGTTCATATACCTTGTCAGGTAGTAGGAAAATGTTTTTAAGGGGAAAATATGATTTTTTTTTTTTTCGGTTCAACAAGAACATTTGTTTCAGACCCAACATAATCAAGAATGGTGACAATCACAAAACTTAGGATAACAGTAATTGAAAAATATACCATATGGAGCAAAGGAATGTTATACAAGCCATGTCCTGTATGCTTAAATAATCCACCACCAGTCTCACCCAAAATTACAATTCAAAAGCTTCAACGATGAGAGACATTATGACCTAATAAATATAGAGTTCTTGCAACTTGCTCCTCAATGGACAATTGTAAAGTTGGTCTAAGACCTTTGTCTCTAACTAATATTTCACATAATCCTAAGAAAGCTTTAGGACTCATTCTTATCATGTTATGCCATAGATCACTTGACAACAAATGCTATATTAGTTCATCTCTTGCTTGGTCTCCATGAAGGCGTAATTCATGGGCAATTTGAATGTTAACATTCTTATGTTCCTTCTTACGCCTCGCAATCCAACTAATCACTAGAATAATAACTTGAGTTGCTGCTAAATGGTGCAAATGTTGCAATTTTATATAAGATTTGTCCAATAGATTTTTCTTGTAAACTATCTAAAAAAAATAAATTATCAAAATTTGCACAAAAAAAAATTCTCATATGAGCCTACAATATAATAACAAGAAAAAAAAATTAACTATCAAAAGTAACCCATATGTCATAAAATACATATGCATAAATCTTAAACTAAAAGTTAATATTCTAAGTTAATATTCATAAATGATGTTTTTCAATTACTGCTGCCCTTTTTGTAAATGATGGTTTTCATACAAGATAAATTTGTTATTTATTGTTCTTTTTTTCTTTGAATGGATTTACTAAATATAATCAGTAGTTATATTTTATTTAAAATAACATAATCCAGCTCAACGAGTTCCAAATAAACCCAAGTTTCTAGAAAAAATAAATGGAAAACAACATAAGGATATGGATTAAGATGACAGAAAGAAGTATGAGAAACAGTCAAAACAGGGGATAACCATGGTGAGCATACATGTTTTTAATTTGCATGATTAGATTAAAAAAAAAATTCAATCAATTAAATCAGTTAAATTGGTTTGAACAAACTCATGGACAAATAATCATTAAAATATTTTGGAACTAGCACTAATTTTAGTTGAACTGGATTCTATAAATTTATAAATTCTATTTTTCCGATCAATAATGCCTGCCATAAGGGAATCATGAGGAGCAAATTAATTCAAGAGATGACTTTCTGTCAAGAGTTTGGCGAGTCTATGGATACCCTTATTAGTTAAGTCTTCTAATACTTCACACACCTGATCATTAAATTAAGTGAAACTTTTACATTTCGTCTAGAACTAGATTTACTTAGCAATTTGAGAGGATGATGCAAATATGATAAGTAGCATATTACATAGAACTCAGAATTATTGATGAACAAGTTAGGAATATCTAGTTCTTCTAATGAATTCAAAGATTTAACAAAGCTTATGTTTGATAAAATTATAACATTGAAAACCAAAGTTGATTGACCTTAAAGTAAAGATAATGGAATATACAGTAAACATGAATTTTAGGCTTGATTTCAGAGTTGAATTTACATGAAACAATTTTTTAAGATTTGAACATATACAAAGCTATTGAAGAAAATGATGACTCTAGTTCAACCTCACCACAGATACAAAGCTATTAAAGAATAGGATTTTTTTGGTGTTGGGGTGATGTGCGAAGAAGAAGAAGAAGAAAAAGAATAAGAAGAAGAAGAAGATGTCTTGAGTTTTGGACACACTTGAAGCTGTCACTAGGGCTGCAAATGAACCAAGCCGTTCATGAGCTAGTCGAAGCTCGGCTCGGAGAAAGCTTGTTCATTAACTAAATGAGCCGAGCTTAAGCCTAACTTTTGAGCTCAAATTTATAAATGAGTTAAGCTCGAGCCACATGCTGCTCTGCTCGTTAAGGCTCGCGAGCCTGCTCGTGAGCCTTATAACAAAACAGCTCTATCGAGTAGGCTCACGAGCCTCCTAACGAGCAAGCTGATAAACCGGTAAACTTGTGAGCAGGCTCGTGAGCCTTCTTAACGAGCTTTCTTGCAAGCCTCCTAACAAGTATATTAAACAAGCCTAATAATGATTAATGAATCTACTATACAAGTTTGCTAAAGTCGTTTGCAATCGCTTTCGTTTCATTTTTGTTTTTTATTTTTGTTTTACTTTTGTTTTGTTTTTGTTTTCTTGTCATTTTTTTAAAAACAAAAGCATATTTGGAATTTTGAATACATTAACTATTGTGTATTTCAAAAAACTGAAAACAAAAATTATTGGGTCAAACAATAATTTTCACAAATATTTTCTAAAAATATAAATTTTTATGATATATAAAGTTATAAACCAATTTATAAAATATCTACCACTACCAACCAAATAATAAGTTTAATAGATATTTTAAAAAAAGATATATTAATTTTTTAGACTATTGGCATTAATTTATAAAAACATATTTTTTTAAAAATAAAAATAAAAAACCAAAAGGGAGAGAGTGAGAGAATTTGAAAAAGATAAAGATCTAGATTAACATTATTGTCAAAAATTGGTATGTTATATCAATGTTTAAAAGTTTTTAAAAGTTATTAAAAATATATTACCATCAATAATTATATCTATACGCACAATACATACATCCATGATCCATGTATATATATATATGCATCATTCATCCATAGATAAATTAAGAGTATCTTACATTATTCATCGAGCACACACACATCCATCTATGCATGCATGATAGATCCATGTCTACATAATTTAGAATGTAATAAGTATCTTATATTTTTACTTGCATTATTATTAATAATCATATACATCCCATATTGACATTATCATCATACATATAAATTAAGAGTTATATAATATTGATTTTCACCATATAAATGATATATGTAATCATTTAGATTTGGGTTATATATGCAATATTGATATTATCTAAAGTTATTAATTAAAATTTACAAACTACTACCAAAATCTACAAACATAAGTCATTAATTAATATTGATATATATTAACTTTTTTATATAAATATATTTTTTATTACATAAATAAATATATATTGTATATACACAAGTAAATATATAGTTAAGATTTAAAACTTATTGAGCAATAAACCTTATTTACTGATTTATGTAAAACTTATAAATTAAAATTCATATATTAAGACTTACTAATTAACAATAAATGATAGTCTATTAACTGAATTAGAAGTTTTTAATATAATAAATCTTCAATAAATAAGGAAATAAAAATATAATTATCAAAGAAAATAAGAAAATTTGGAAAATTTGGGTTATTACTTATTGCTTATTAGACTTCACTAATATTTTTATTATTTTAATATATAATTGTTATTAAACTGCCAACTATGTTTTAGTAAATATTAATAATTTATTAACAATGTTTTATAAGTTGTTTAGATATAATTATATATATAATCAATTATAATTATATATATACATATATATCTCCCTTATATATTAATACATTTTATACATACTAAATTAAACATATTACAAGTTTACAACACTTATTTTTTCACTACCTCCTGGTCGTGGGCTGTGGGTTTTCTCTGTATATAATATATATACATAATATATATAGACATATTATATATATATATATATAATATATATATATATATAATTTAAATCTATTCTTATCCTGGCTAAATCCCGAAAATCAATTTTCACTCTGGCACTCCTATCTCATCTTCACCCAATCTTCAAATTTGAAACCGTAATAGATTTTCAGAGTTGTTCACACACCCAATCTCATATTCGCTCTTGGTCTTTTATTTTCTTGAGTTGTTCTCCCACCAGAACTCGTCAAAATTGAAAAAAGGGTCCGATCATCAGAGTTAATCTCAAAGATTCGTCGGTGTTGAAGGTATTTCTCTTTTGGTTTAGACTTTATTTTTAAAATCTTAGATTAGACTCTTAGAGTAATGATAGATGGGTGATGATTTTAATGTTGCTCTTTTTTTAAGATCCTATTTTGTTTGAATTATTTGTAATCTTTTACGGTTTTATTTGGTGTGATTTTAGTTTGTGGGTTTAGTTTCTTTGGATTGAGAATTTTGGTTAAATGGATTCATTTTTTTATGTTGTTTCTGATTTTGAATACGTGCTACTTAGTAAAATAATTTGTTAATGTTGTTTGTGAATTAGTAAAATTCGTTATGTATTGTTTGTGATTTAGTTTCTTAATGTTTATGTTGATTTGGTATATAAATTATTTGATGTTCTTTTTTAGTTATCATCCAATTGTTACTCATCATTGTTTTAATTTTTATTCATTTTTGCTATTTAAGAATGGCAGCTCCTACTGAAAATTCTTCCATAAATTTAGTTGAGAATGAAGCTATAATTGGTGATACACCACTTACCAATTCTATTGGGCAAGTGAACGATGGCATGACCGAAGAAAATCCATATATTTCAAACAAAAGAAAGAGGGCATCTAAAATTCACCCTTTTAGTCCTCATATTTGCATATGTTCATCCTTTAAATGTAAAATCTGCCTTTTTAGTCCTTGTATTTGGATATTTTCATCCTTTTTGGTCCCTCCAGTTCATTAGCTGGAAGGACCAAAAAGGCAGATTTATCAATTAGAGGGACCAAAAATAACGAAATGTACAAATATGAAGACAAAAAAGGTGAATTTTATATTAGAGGGACTAATAGGGTGGAAAACGCAAAATAGAGGGACCATTTTGATATTTTGACCTCTCTTAAATACATGAGCAATATATCACTATCATAAAATAGTAAAGTATCTATGATCACCATTGAGGACCCAATAGTTTTTAGTTATCAAGCATAAAAAAGTTTGGCTTTAATACAAACATGACTAAGACAAAATACGAACCCACCCCCATATTAAATCTTAGTCGTTAGATTAATATATATATATATATATAATTACTTGGTTAACTCAACTTATCTTAATCTCGATAATTTGATCCTATCCCACAACCCACTAGTAGGGATCACAAGAATTAAAAATAAAGGAACTTGGGGTCAAACCCTATCTTTCTCTTTTATTACTTGTGGTGTCAGCTTCGTAGAAAAGGGGGTCTTATCATCATGTGTTTATTTTTTCCTATTACTATCACGGTAGGTTACTTGTTACTTGCTTATTGATGTCAATAAGTTATGGACTGTGATAAGCTACACTTCTATGTTCTTGAAGATCATACTTTGAATATCTTAGCTAGGATACTACTTTTTGTTTATATGCAATTTCAAATGGGTTTACCATTTTCACTTGATATCCATGCCCTAAAAGGAGCTATGGGCATGAAGCTCATTGAATAGGACATGTAGATTTGGGAACTCAACAATTCTGAGATGTGGAGCTTCTCTCATCTCTCATTTCCTCTTCTCCTCCAACTTGTCTCATTCACCCGTTTTCAATGAAAATCCCTAATCCAATTCCTCTTCTCAATGGAATAATATCATCGACTGAGACACAAAACATAGTGTCTTCTCCCTAAGGCTTGTGTTACCACTTTGGTCTCATTTTCAATTCTTCATCAAAAATGATGAGTACTTATAATTGTTTTATATAATTCATCTTATTACTCCAATTTAATTATTTGGTGGATTTTTATTTGTTAATATCTATTCCTTTGAATTAGAGAGATATGGTAATGAAAAACTTTAGAAATTTGTGGTCGCATTATAGAGATGGCTAGCATGGCTTTTTGTGTAAACCATGAACCTTGTTAATTTGTGTTCTCTATACTATTTTTGGATTGACTATTGCTTAAACTTAGAATAAAATTAGATTTCTTGATTGTGGATGAGACTTTTCTATCCAAATCTTGTTATATTTAACATTCAATTCATGATAAAGAAGTAATTGTTACCTTAATTTAATTTATCTTTTATTATTTTGAACAAAACTTAATCTTTCTATATGATACATTTTGTCCAATTGTTTTTTTAGTGGTCAATAAAAATGCATAAAAATCTTTTCCTAGGTTTGGCTACTTGAACAAAGTGAGATGGAAAGGAAATGCATTGACATTTAGTGAACAAACTTTGCATTGTGATAAGTGTTTGACTAAACATATTTCTTTATATGTTTTACATGCATAAAGCTGTTAATGTAAGCCCTAGCCCCAATACATTGTATGAACTCTTATTATTTGGATAATTATTATGAGGCAAAGTTTTATCTATTATTATTTCTATGCATAGTTAATAAGATAAAATATCCATGAATATTGGTTCTACTCAAGTTATCAAATGCGTGATTTGGATTATAAAGCCTTAAAGCATAAACTAGAACAATATTCTAAATGTCCCTAGTTGATTATTTTCATGGGAATGAAAATAAATTAAGATTAGTATGTCTTTCGTGATATGGCCTTGTTTTATGGGTCATAGGATATGGGATATCAATCAAAGGACATAGATACATGTTAGGGAACAATGTACCTAAAATGATCCGCTCTTGAAAAAACTACATGGTTGTAAAGACATAAGTATTTTTCTCAAGCAATTCATGTACTCGAATCCTTCGACCTAAAATCACTATAGATCTCGGATGAATCCTTACATGCTTTAACTTACGCCTAACGTCATTCGTAACTGAGTGGCAAGTATGGGTATGTTTGGGCATGTCACGGTTCATGGTGAGATACATGAGTGAAGTGAAGGGATTGCCCTCTCTATAGAGAAAGTGAATATCACCGGCCACTTGATTAGTGACACTGAGTAGTGAGTGGCCACGCCAAAGGGAAATGATAAGAGTTATCATTTACTTGACCTAGTTAGCTCACTAAGGGATCAAGAAATTAATTAGCATTAAAATAAGGATGACTCGCTCCATGCCTTATGCTAATTAAGATATTCAGTGGCAAAGGATTGTATGAGGTTGCAATAGGTTTCGTTAATTCTCGAAATTGACCTTCATTTAATTTTGAGTAATCGTATTATCTTTCTAGTGAATAATTATGATTTATGAGTGTTAAAATTGTTTAAGCTCATTGCCAATGTTAAATGGACCTACAGGATCGCACACTAAGAATGCCAGGATCAAGGTTTATTATTTGTTACTTATTGGACCATGTATTTAGGGTTTTGGTGGAAAACCTAAATTAGGTGGAACGAATAGCTTATTTGGGTTGGGTCTTATTAAGTGTTGATCCAATCTAATCGATTTAATTAATTATAATGGTTTAATTAATCAAGTAAAGATGAGATTCCTAATTTGATTAGGAGTGAAGGGTTTTTTAATAAATTAGGGTTTTGGGTTTCCAATATAAATAGATGGTCTAACCCTAATATGAGAACTAAGAAAGAAGAGAAAAAAAAAGATAGAGTGATTGAGAGACTGTCTCTTAAGAAACCCTAGCCACCACCCACTCTTCTCCTTGGCCGCCGTCGGATCCCGCCACCGGAACCCACCGCCGCGCCTATAACCCCTTTTCTCTTGAATCTCGGGTGCTTGCTATTCGAACCAAGAAACAAGTGTTGTTTCTTGAGGTACTAGCATACCTGCTTGATTCCCAGAGATGTTTGTGTGTACGTGATAGTAGAGGAGATTCGCGATTTGCAGTCCCTTTCTATTTCGGAGAAACAAGGGTGTGCTCGGAATTGACATCAAAATAAAGGTATAACTTTTAATTATCTATTTATGTAGAATTTAATCCTTATTCTGGCATGCGCTAGGGTTTTATCATGTTTACTTACCGTTAAAATTTTTTTTATCAACCACGTTTTGGCATGTATTTTTCTCATGATAATTCCCTTGTTAGAGTGATAAGGTCCGAACAGTGGTACCAGATCCAGATTTTGCATGCCTATAGGATTAGATGTTAGATCTATTCATAATGTTATTTTGATTGACACTGCATGCTAATAGAATAGGATGATAGATCTGTATTCTGTTAATTTTGTTAACCCGATTTACTAGTTAATATTTCCTAATATGATCAGGAAATAATTGATCATGCTTATTTTTAGGAAGATTTTATTTCCTATTTGCAAATCTTGATTTGATTAGGATTTTAAAATCTGTTTTATATATATATATTTTAGGTCATACATCCATTTATAAGTTTTTAAGATTGTTTTGTTAGGCTTATTTTGGTATGTGTCATATATATATATATATATATATATATATATATGTGCTCTTTTGGTATGAGTGTTTTATTGTTTTAAAAATAATTGTTATGTCTTAAACATTAAAATTCTATGTAAGGAATTGATTTGTTAGATTGATAGCACAAATCAACTAATAGTGAGTTTTAGGGGTTTTAAGAATATTTCATTTAATGAAATAGATCAAAGGGTTTGATCATATGGGTTAACACCTAAGCCCGTCACTGGGTTAGTTCTTAAAACCTAAACACACAATTCTTCTATGGCTTAAATTAAAAATTAATTAAAATTCTGATACCATGTCTTTCTCGCTTGGTTTATTTAATATGCGTGTGATGAATGTTGGTTGGTGTGTTCATGGGTCTTAGCTGTTTAAACGGCCTATGTGTCGTTTTATTTTATCTATGCGGCCTGCGAGTCATTATATTTTGGTGTACGAGCTACGTGTCGTCATTAGTTTTGTTTCTTTATTTTATATTGTATAAAAATTAAAGACAAGACGACTTGATGAAGACGGAGGCCCAAAGGTTGGTGGGATAGCTCGTCGTGACACAACCAGAAGAGAACCCTGCCAGAGATAGTCTCTAGGCTTAGTATTTTTTGGCCCATGAATGTCACATTTATTTCTTTTTTTCATTTATTTTTTCCTTACATATATTTTGGATGAATCGAATTCTGCTATTTCCATGTAAGTTGTAATTAATCCCAACAATAGTAAGTCATGAAAATGCCTTCCCTTACTCGAAAACTTGTCAAGGCATCGATCATCGAAACGCGGGTCATGCCAAAGCTATGCGAATTAGATTATCTTTGTGAGGCAAGTGTTGGGATAATGTTTATGGCCAACACTCGAGTAAAGGTTTGACTTAACATGGGTAGTGGGATGGCTCAGGGTACTTCCGTAAGTGCCCATGTGCCGATCCGAAAGGAACTTGCGGTGGACCTTATCTTAGGGTCCTTGCTAGATAGTTATGATCAGTTTTTCATGAACTATAACATGCATGGTATGGATAAGACACTTACCGAGCTGCATGGGATGCTTAAAAATGCTAAGCAGAGTATCAAGAAATCCATCCCAGTGCTTATGGTATGAAAGGACAAGGGAAAGGGAGGAAACTGGAAGGGCAAAGACAAGTCCAAGCCAAAGGAGAAGGTTGAACCTTAGTCCCAATGGCAAGGAGGCTAAGAAACTCAAGCCCAAACCTCAAAAGGAGGGTATGTGTTTTCACTGCAATGAAGTTGGTCATTGGAAGAGAAACTGTCCACTCTACTTGGAAGAGTTAAAGATGGGAGGCAAGCCCTCTACTTTAGGTATCTATATGATAAAAGTCAATATCTCTATTTCTATATCATGGGTATTGGATGCCGGATGTGGTTCTCACATTTGTTCAAATGTGCAGGGACTCAGAAATAGGAAACATTTGACTAAAGGTGAAGTTGATCTAGGAGTAGGGAAAGGAGCAAGAGTTGTTGTAATAGAGATAGTAGACTATCCATTAACTTTTGTCTTCGGCACTTGTTTTGAATTTAATAAATTGATATTATGTGCCTGCTATGAGCAGAAACATTATTTCAGTTTCTTATCTGGATAATGATGGTTATAACTTCATTATTAAGAATAATGTTATTTCCATTTTTGTGAGGACATTCTGTATGGCAATGCTATGCTTAGTCATGGGCTTTACGTTCTAGACTTTAAAAACACAAGTCCATCTATGACATAGATACTAAAAGGGTTAAGTTGAACGCGTCAAACCCTTCATACTTCTGCCATTGTCATTTAGGGTCACATAAATGAGAAATGCATCTCAAGACTTCATAGGGATAGAGTTTTGGATCATTTGAGACATGCAAATCTTGTCTCCATGGCAAAATGACTAAAATATCCTTTAACAAATAAGGTGAAAGGGCAGGTGATTTATTGGGACTAATACATTCTGATGTATGTGGACCATTAAGCACACATGCTAGAGGTGGTTTTGAGTACTTCGTTACTTTTACAAATGACTTCAGTAGATATGGCTACGTATATCTTATGAAGCACAAGTCCGAGACTTTTACAAAATTCAAGGAGTTTAAGAATGAAGTACAAAACCAACTTGTCAAAAGTATTAAAGCCATTCAATCAGATCGAGGTGGTGAATACTTAAGCCAAGAGTTTGATCATTATTTGAGAGAGTGTGGAATAGTTGCACAACTCACTCCTCCTGGAACACCTCAATGGAATGGTGTATCGGAAAGGAGGAATCGGACTTTATGGAATATGGTTCGATCAATGATGATTCAAGCTGGTCTTCCAATATCCTTCTGGAGATATGCCCGTGAGAGTGTTGCATTCCTGCTAAATAGAACTCCAACTAAGGCAGTTGAAAAGACACCATATGAGATATGGACTGGGCGAAAGCCTAATATGACTTTTCTACAAATTTGGGGTTGCGAGTCACATGTTAAAAGTTTAACATCAGACAAGCTTGCATCCAAGACCGATAAATGCCTATTTGTAGGGTATCCCAAGGAAATGAAGGGATACTATTTCTACAACCCTAACGAGAACAAAGTGTTTGTTGCTCGCAATGATGTTTTCTTGGAGAAGGAGTTTCTTCTTAAGAAGAACAGTGGGAGTGGATTAGAACTTGAGGAGGTTCAAGTACCACAAATTCCTGTAGAGGCTAGTTTGGAAACAGAAACGGATTCACAAAGAGTTGTGGAACCCGATCTGATCATCTACCGACAGGTAATTGAGAGTTCTAATTCTGATAAATGGCTTGGAGCAATGAAATCCGAAATGCAATCGATGTATGATAACCAATTATGGACTTTGGTTTATCCACCAGAAGGTGCTAAGATCATTGAGTGCAAATGGATTTTCAAATGTAAGGCTGATAACATCTTCAAAGGTAGACTAGTGGTGAAAGGCTTCAGACAGACACATGGTATTGACTATGACGAAACCTTTTCACCAATAGTCATGATCAAATCCATTAGGATTCTTATTGCCATAGCAGCATATTATGACTATGAGATATGGAAAATGGATGTCAAAATGGCTTTCCTTAATGGAAACCTCCTTGAGGATGTGTACATGACACAGCCTGAGGGTTTTGTCGATCAGAAGAACCCTAACAAGGTGTGCAAGCTACTAAGGTCCATTTACGGACTCAAGCAAGCATCCCGAAGTTGGAACCTCCGTTTTGATGAGCCAGTTAGAGGTTTTGGCTTTCTCAAAAATGAGGATGAGCCTTGTGTATACAAGAAGATTAGTGGGAGCGTAGTCATTTTCCTTGTGTTATATGTCGATGACATCTTGCTTATTGGAAACGACATCGCGATATTGTTTAATGTTAAGCAGTGGTTAGGGAAGTGTTTCTCAATGAAGGACTTAGGTAAAGCTGAGATTATACTAGGTATAAAGATCTATAGGAATAGATCACAATGGCTTTTGGGACTAAGTCAAGAAAAGTACATAAATACGATAATGAAACGATTCAATATATCCAACTCCAAGAAAGGATTTTTACCCATGTCTCAGGGAGTCATTCTAAGTGAAAGGGATTGTCCTCAGACTGAAGAACAAAGGGAACACATGAGTAACATCCCTTACGCATCTACTATAGGATCTATCATGTATGCCATGCTATGTACTAGGCTGGATGTCACACATGCACTAAGCATAACTAGTAGATTCCAACAAGATCGAGGGAAACACCATTGGTCTTCTATCAAGAGTATTCTTAAGTACTTACGAAGGACTAAAGATTACTTCTTAGTGTACGGTGGTGAGAATAAGCTCATTGTAACAGGTTGCACTGATGCTGCATTTCAAACCAATGTCGCCAACAATAAATCGCAATCTGATTATGTGTTTGCTTGAATGGAGGTACTGTAAGTTGGAAGAGCTCAAAACAGGACACCGTCACTGATTCTACCATAGAGTCTGAGTATATAGCTACATTGGATGCTGCTAAGAAGGCAGTTTGGCTTAAGAGGTTCCTTACTGGATTAGGAGTTGTCCCAAGCATCTTAGATCCAGCAAACCTCTTTTGTGACAACAACCGGGCCATGGCACAGGCCAAGGAGCCCCGGTCATACCACAAGTCCAAACACATACTCAGGAGATTCCATCTCATTCTGGAGATCATTGATAAAGGAGATGTGAAAGTTTGCAAGATTGCTGGAGAAGACAATGTAGCTAATCCTTTGACCAAGCAGTTGGCTAGGCCAAAACATGATCGTCATGTTAGGTCGTTTAGTCTTAGAGTTATGCCTGATTGGGACTAGTGCTAGTGGGAGATTGTTAATGTAAGCCCTAGCCCAATACACTATATGAACTCTTATTATTTGGATAATTATTATGAGGCATCGTTTTATCTATTATTATTTATGTTAATAAGTAATAAGATAAAATATCCTTGAATATTGGTTTTGCTCAAGTTATCAAATGCATGATTTGGATAATAAAACTTGAAGTATACACTAAAACAATATTCTCAATGTCCCTAGTCAATTATTTTCATGGGAATGAAAATAAATTAAGACTAGTACGTCTTTCGTGAGATGGCATTGTTTTACGGGTCATAGGATATGGGATATCAGTCAAAGGACATAGATACATGTTAGGTAACAGTGTACCTGGATCGATCCACTCTTGAGAAACACTACATGGTTGTAAAGTCATAAGTGTTTCTCTCAAGCAATTCTTGTACTTGAATCCTTCGACCTGAAATCACTGTGGATCTCAGATGATTCCTACATGCTTTAACTTACGCCTAACGTCATTCATAACTGAGTGGCAAGTATTGGTATGTTTGGGCATGTCGCAGTTCATAGTGAGAGACATGAGTGAAGTAAAGGGATTGTCCCTCTCTGTAGAAAGAGTAAATATCACTGGCCACTTGATTAGTAAGACTGAGTAGTGCGTGGTCACGCCCAAGGGAAATGATAAGAGTTATCATTTACTTGACCTAGTCAATTCACTAAGGGATCAAGAAATTAATTAGCATTAAAATAAGGATGACTCGCTCCATGCCTTATGCTAATTAAGATATTCAGTGGCAAAGGATTGTATGAGGTTGCAATAGTTTCCGTTAATTCTCGAAATTGACCTTCATTTAATTTTGCGTAATCATATTATCTTGCAAGCGAATAATTATGATTTATGAGCATTAAAATTGTTTAAGCTCATTGACAATGTTAAATGGACCTACAGGATCATACACTAAGAATGCCAGGATCAAGGTTTATTATTTGTTATTTATTGGACCACGTATTTAGGGTTTTGGTGAAAAACCTAAATTAGGTGGATTGAATAGCTTATTCGGGTTGGGTGTTATTAAGTGCTGATCCAATCTAATTGATTTAATTAATTATAATGGTTTAATTAATCAAGTAAAGAAGAGATTCCTAATTTGATTAGGAGTGAAGGGTTTTTTCATAAATTAGGGGTTTTGGGTTTCCAATATAAATAGATGGTCTAACCCTAATATGAGAACTAAGAAAGAAGAGAGAGAAAAAAAAAAAGATACAGTGATTGAGAGATTGTCTCTTAAGAAACCCTAGCCGCCATCCACTCTTCTCCCTTACCTGCCACCGTCGAATCCTGACGCCGTCATGCCTACAGCCCCTTTTCTCTTGAATCTTGGGATTCTTGCTATTCGAACCAAGAAACAAGTGTTGTTTCTTGAGGTACTAGCATACCTGCTTGATTCCCAAAGACGTTCGTGTGTACGTGATAGTAGAGAAGAATCGTGATTTACAGTCCCTTTTCGATTTCATGGAAATAAGAATGTGTTCAGAAATCATCATCAAAAGAAAGGTATAACTTTAATTATGTATTTATTTAGAATTTAATCCTAGTTCTGGCATGCGCTATGGTTTTATCATGTTTACTTGCGGTTAAAAATTTTGTTATCCACTGCGTTTTGGCATGTATTTTTCGCATGATAATTCCCTTGTTAGAGTGATAAGATCCCAACATGAGCATCATTTTTAACATGTTATATGTCTCATAAATTGTATTTGGTGTTTCTTTGTACAAATCGGGTTGTAAAGACTTTTAAAGAGAAAATAAAGCAAATATAGGTCATGAAAGCACAATTTGGGAGTCTTTTGTGTAACACAAGGATCAAGAAACAAGCGGAGCTTATACACATGGGGATATGTGCCAACTTCCGAAAGGATTCAAGTTAGATTGTGAGTTTGAAGTGCACAAAGGCATCCACATTTTCTTGTCCGACTTGTGTGAAGACTTCAAAAGCCTTCCCAATGATGTTTAATTGATAAGAAACCACATGATCTACCACGCGGGCATATGTCCCAACCTTGTGGCCTTAAGAGATGGAGAATTTTGGAGCATTGTTCGTGAAAGCACTATAGCAGCACTGCAGGAAAATACTATATCATTTACTGTTCACGGTGTGTGGATTTTCCACGTAGGTAAGTGGGAATTTCTGCAACCCACACGGGCATGTGAGAGCATGTGACAAGCATAGGTTTTCTATTATAAAAGGCAGTTTTGCCTGAGTTTTAGACATCTTTTGTGTGGCTCTTAAGATGTGAGGTGGCTAGGGTTTGGAGAGGAGGTCTTTGCGGCTTAGGAGACATGTTTTTCACCAACTTTGATCAATTTCTTCTTCGTCATAGCATCAAGGAAGCCACCGGCGATCCTAGCTTCAAGTGCATTCCATCAAGAAGTTAAAACTATTCATCAAGGCTATCAGCGCAGATATAGGGGGGTTTATTTCTATGACATTTTTTACATAATTTATAGCTTTTCTATAATGCATATTTGCTCTCATGACCTTGTAAACTTGATTACGCTGATTAGCCATTATTTCTCATGCTTACCAAAATTCACATCCATTATCACAAATTTGGTTATAAACCTTGCATTTGAGTTGACATCAACAATATTTGGATGCCTTAGTTGCTATATAAAATAGACCTATATTGGACTGTAGGTTTCCTCAATCCTTAGCTCCTTATAGTATCGTGTTATAAGTCTTTGTAGATGTAATTTGGTTTATTTCTTTCTAGTTGGTTGATAGGGAGTTAAAATTTGTATATTTCTTAATAGCACATTGGTAAGGAGTATGCTTTTTTATCTATCAGGATTTCTTCCCAAATATAGGAATATCATAAAGGTTTGACTTGCTATATAAATTGGAGTATTTTTAGGCGTTAATCAATTAGGTAATACCACATATAAATCTATATAAATATATATAAGTTTATGATTTTTGACACTAATAAATTTATCTACTTAATTCGTTTTTATAACTTATATATATTCATTTCATAATTTATTGTATAATATTTTATTATTTATCAATAAACTTTTTGAATTATTACTTTTTCAATATTAATACCTTCATATGTTTGGATATATTTATTTATAATTAGAATATTAAGTTATTTTTTTTAACATAATTGGATTATATTCTCTAAAATATAGGATCATATAAATGCTAATAGTTTTAGTCGATGCTGCTTTTGCAAATCTTTGAACTATAAATTCTAGTGATTTTAGAACAATAAAACTTTTGCTATAATTACACTTAGTCTCCAATTAACTATGCGCTAGCCCTATCATTTAGGGTTACACACTAATCATGTTGACATGAAACTCTATTACAAGACTATAGTTTCACAAACCATCCTACCGGTGAAAGAATAATAGCCTCTGATATTCTAGCTCGTATCACAAAGGTAAACAAATGAACTCTAAAATTCTGACTCGGGTCACCAAGTTTAAACAAATGGTTTTTGACATTTTATTTTACTCGTAGTTAATTAAGAGACATGTACTTTAATTGTTTCATAAATTGTTTTTTGTTAAATCACTATGATTTCCTAATTGTATAAAGGAAATGTTATCCTCTATTATATGTTTTATGTTCTATATTTAATTCTAAAATTTTAAAATTTAGTGGTTAGTTACTAGGGTTGTTAAGCTCATAAATATATGTTCACCCCTT
This sequence comes from Dioscorea cayenensis subsp. rotundata, assembly GCF_009730915.1. Taxonomy (NCBI): domain Eukaryota; kingdom Viridiplantae; phylum Streptophyta; class Magnoliopsida; order Dioscoreales; family Dioscoreaceae; genus Dioscorea; species Dioscorea cayenensis. The sequence goes on along the minus strand of NC_052477.1, from coordinate 9,897,886 downwards.
TTTAAGATCAAGATTCAAGAGTAGGGTTGACTAGTGGATAGCTTTGTGGGGTCGTTGAGTGACGGAATCCACTAGTTTAGCAAGTTAATAATGTTCATTTCTCGCAAACCATGAACTTTCATTTTGAATAATTGTATTCCAAACTTTATTATTTTTAATTCTTTGTATTGTGAATTTTTAGTACTTTTTGCTTATGAATATTATGTTTCCATTAGATTTAATAGTCTACTCTGAGATAGGTTTTAAGGGCTTGCATACCTATTTGGTTTCGGCCTTGTTGGTATATATCCGTTTGTCAGGGTACTTGGCTTTTGGCGTGACAAAAAATCTTGGTCCAATTTAAACAATTCAACTTAATTGATAGCCCTTTTGCCAATATTAAACTTTTCTATCCCTTCTACGAATATTAATGGATCACTCAATTATCAAAGAATTTTGATATTTAAGTTGATATAGTGTTATTTGGATCAAAGAGATAACAAAAATCTAATTCAATATAAGTACAAATAGTTGATCAAAGCCATTTTCAAATTTAGTTATCAAAACTCCATATAACCAAAAGATGAACTTTAATTTTAAAATATGAATGACAATCACATATTCAAATAAATACATTGTGCAAATAACTCACTCTTTATTAAAAGGAAAGAGTGAATTATATGTAAAACTAACCTACTTCTACCATATAGTGACTAATATGTTTTATGTAAATTATCACTAATTAATTTTAGTGTTATTATATTTAGAAATGTAGAATACTTGGAGATTGATCTAGATAAAAGAGGTTAAAATACTTTTTTTTGTCTTATCTAACTATTATTCCCATATTAAACATTGCAAATATATAAGCCTCTGTTGCTTTTGGTCTCTTTGGTGTCCCTTGCCTTATATGATTGATTAAATACAAGTTATAAATTTGTGCATTCTCTTTAGTTGTGGCATCTTCACCAACAAAAGACCAACCACTCTCAAACATAATGATACATATATTTGAGCATAAAATATTCTAAAGCCGCATACAATGCACAAGCATAACATCAAATAGGTTTGGATAGTTTAGAGACCCATCTTTCACAATTGTACTAGGAGAAATAAACAAGGGATACTTGATACCAAATGGAACCAAAGTTGTCATTGTAAAAAAAGTAAGGTTATGGTATAATTTCCCAAATAGTCCCTCTACTTTTCCAAACTTATTTTTTTAGTCCCTCTACTTTAAATTATAACATTTTAATCCTTTACAATTTTAATTTAGCAATGTTAGTGCCCTAAACCCTAAACCCTAACCCTAAATACTCAAGAATGGGGATTGATATGGTTCACTTAAAAGTAGTACAAGGACTAAAAGGTTATAATTTAAACTAATGGACTAAAAGGGTAAGTTTGAAAAAGTAGAGGGACTGTCTAGGAAATTATACCAAGGGTATACATTAAAAAAAAAAATAGGTGCTTCCCTAGAACTACGGAACTTGATGATGGCCAATAAGCTTGATTTTGTTTGAGAAGTGAAAGAGCTTTGTGAAAGAGGAAATGATACACCAAGGACTTTGTGCCGAGCTACAAAATTTATGGAATAGTGTCAATATATAAGTATAATATTATAAATTATAATACGAAAAAAATCATATATATATATATATATATATATATCAATCATAGCGTAAAACAAATATGAAAAATACACAAAAAGAAAAACTAAGAAATTTCATTAAAGAATTTGTTTTAAAAAATCATCTTAAATGATTAAAAATTTGGAGCTTAATAAATTTTTTTGATGTAGCTTCAAATGCGAAGAGGAAAAAACCTTGGGATTCAAATTCTTAAATAAAAATAAAAAGAGTGAGATGCCATGATAATTCTTTTCTCCTGACTTACAAAAATATTGGGAAAAATAGAAAAAAGTTAAAACTTTTTAAAATATAAAGCATTTTAAACTATAAATTTTTGGGTAATAACCTGAATGTTCCCTTACTTTTTTGTGTGGTTCTATTTTTCATAGCCCAGTATTATAAAATTATGATTTGGTCCCCTACTTTTAATTTTTGTTACAATATGGTCACTCGAACATATGACTATAAGGCAATCACACGAGGTATATACCAAGTCAGATGTCTACTCTAAAAAAATTTATACCACGTAATATGCCACATGTGATCATTATTAACAGTTTATACTCGGGTGACCATATTGTAATAAAAACTAAAGGTAGGGGACCAATCGTAGCTTTTTAAAGTTGGATGACCAAAATAGTAACACACAAAAAGGTAGGGAACGTTAGATTTTTACCCTAAATCTTTTTAAATTTTTAACACTTTTATAATGACCGACACGCTTATAAAAATATTTTATATTGGCATCCATTTTACGAATTTAGTGAGTAAAATTTAATTTAATTTTTTCCAATATATACACACACACTGTGATACTCTTAATATATCTAAATTATGTGGGGTCATTTGACCACGCATAATCAATATATAGCTCCTGCCTTGACTTTACTAGAAACTAAAGTGAATTTGTTAATCTCATCTTTTTGGAATAATTGGGAGTTTGGAGGAATTATAAGAACACTTAAGAAAGAAGAACACAAGGTGCTCAGTTTGGATTATAGGCGTGAAAACACTTTCCTTAAGTAGAATTAGTTCCATATAATGTGTCAAGGATGAATTCTAAGCCTTTATGATACAAAGAATCCCCTTGTAATGTTACACACCCCAAAGTATGCCTTAAAGAAAAAGAGAATGTGTTTGTTCTTGCACATGAAGAGAAGAGAAATTTTTAAGTGTTATATATTCATTCAACACTTACGAGTTCTACTTATACTATATTATAATTTTCGAGGTTATAACTTCTTAAAACATGAAAGGATGTCTTATAACTACTATAACTCCTTTTATTACACCAAGATGCAATCTAACTTCCCTAGCATCCTCTTTGCATGAAGAGTTGTCTCCTAACCTCTACAAGTACCATAAAATTTATAAAGGCACCATGTTTAAAAATATTTTCAATATTTCAAAATGTTATAACACATCTTGTAGTTAAGCTTAAGACAACCCATTGCCTAGTTACTTGTAAAAATTGTATCAAAGTTTCTTTTTCTAGATTACCTTCATTGACAAATGCAATATACTTAAATTTAACGTCAAATAAATAAGCTATTATGGTTTCTTTTGTTTTTCACCCAATCATTAGTTACTAAAGAACTTGAAGCCAAATTTTGGAGATCATTACTGGGGACATGAAGGATTGGCTTTATATTTGATCCTTTCAGGGCTTAGAGAGCATCATCATCATATGGATCATAGAGTCCATAGCCCCATTGCTCCAATATTCTTGGTTTTATAAAGAATTGTGACATCACTTGGTTGAGGTAGGCCATTACTGAGCCTAGCAAAGAAAACTCTAACGGACTATACTTTTGTATTTTTTTTTTATTTTTATTTTTTTGCATTAATGTACTAAGAGCATAAATTTACAATATTTATTTATTTATAATTTGTAAAAACTAAAGTTTTAAAAAACTCTATACAGTTTTAAAATAAAGTCTAAATGTCTAAATTTTTACAAGCTGCATTATTTAAATCATTTTAATCAAATGTGTTAATCCTTATATATGTTAAAACAATGTTATTTCTCTTATAATTGACAATACAATAATATTTTTTTAGAAAATTTCGACAACATAAATCTTTACATCAAATAATGTTTTTCAATTTTTTGCAATATTTGATTCAATATGTTGCAATTTAGCTCAGAAAATAATTTATTCAGTTAATATATATCCAAGACATGATTATGAAATAAGGTGAATTAAATTCAAACTCGATCTAAATTAAAGTTGGCAAAACTAAATCAATTTTTTGACATATGGGCATCTTAGGCATAAGTGGAAATCAAGATTTTAAATAATATTAAAAAAGTAATTAGTATTTTCAAATACTATGTGAGTGAAATATTTCAAAACAAACATAGAAATTTATTTTAAATAGCACATTATGTTTTAAATAAGGAGTTTGCAATCAGCAAAACATCCTCTGACTTGATTGGTAATTTTTTTTCTTTACAAAAGTTTGTTAGCTAGATAATTCATCATAACATAACAATAATAATTGGCCATTAGTTCCAACTATTTGGGATTGGCTATGTAAATCCTTCAATTCCATATTGCATTATCAAAGGCCAAAGGACTTCATAAACCAACAATTGACATACCATTATGTAATGTTTTTGTTATATAATTTTTAGGTCTACCTTCACCTCTTCAATTACATTCAATATAAATCTTCCAACTTTCTTACGAGGACATTCATGGGTTGTCTAATGATATAAACATACCATTTTAACTAATTCTCTCTTAATTTGTACATAATATGTTTCATTCCTAATCTATTGCAAATAAATTTATTCTTTAATCTATCAATTTTAATAATATGCAACATTTATCTCAACATCTTCATTTTAACCATGCTCATCCTTTGAGTGTGTTGTGTCAATAAAACTAAGCATTCAATCTAAATGGTATTCTATGATCACATAAAACTCTAGAACTTTCCCTCCATTTTACCTACCAACCTTAATCCTATTATAATATCTTCTATAAGTTCCCCATCATCTTATGTTATACAACCTAGGTACCAAAAAAAATTCTAATTCTACCAATCTCAATATAAACCATCCTAACTACCCCCCTTATTTCTACTTGTTTTATAATTGTAATTACATTTCACAAATTCCATGTTTACCATACTTAGCTTAAAATCCTTATTTTGTAAAGAGTTGCTCTACATCTTTAACTTTAAGGAAGTGCATTCCTTATTCTTATCAACTACGACCTCATCATCAACAAAAAGCTTACACTAAAGAATTTAATCTTAAAAATTTACAGTCAGCTTATCCATAACTAAAGCAAATAAGTAAAAGGCTTAATGCTAAATCTTGATATTGACATATAGCAATGGAGAACTCTCAAGTCTCTCCCGCTATAGTTCTAATGCCCCTAATAGAGATCATATATATATATATATATATATATATATATATATCTTTTATTAGATATATGCACCTAGTAGTAATCTCATTCTTTTCTAAAACCTACCAAAGATCCTCCGTACATAGTCTATCATATACCTTTTCTAGTTCAGTAAAGATCATGTATGAATCATTCTTGTAATCCTTATACTTCTCTATTGACTATCTTAAAATATAAATTGTTTCTAGAGTTAATCTTTTGAGCATAAAACTAAGTTAATTTAAAGAAACTCTTGTTTCACATTTCAACCTCTGCTTTAATTACTCTCTCTCAATTCTTCATAACATGACTCATGAGTTTAATTCCATGATAGTAATTGCAATACTAAATATCACCTTTGTTCTTATAAATGAGTACTAAAATACCCTTTCTCTATTCATTTGACATTTTCTTAGCATGTAGTATCAAATTAAATAATCTAATCAACTATGATATCCCCTAATCCCATAAGGAATTCCAAAATTCAGTTGGGATACCAACTACATTTTTCCCTACTTTCATCCTTCTATAGCCATCCTGAATTTTGCCAACTCTAATGTCCCCAACATACTTAATTCTATCACTAGCCAAGGATTTTGTGGCCTCCAATGCAATATTATAACTCCATGATCAATGTCTAATAAATTATAACATCTCTACTTATCAACTAAATTGAACGATTAATCACACACAAATAAAATGGTTGAAACTAAAGGAAGAATAAAAAAATGAAAGAAAATGAAAGGAAAACACTTATTGGTGTTGTGACAAATACTATAATTAAGAGTAAATGTCATGGCAAGCATATCAATAGTTTTAATGATTTCCCATTGAAAATTATTTAGCTATTAATTAGTTCCCATTAACAAGTCAGAGTTATGCATTAACTAATTTGTTAACAACTAAAACGAATGTCCATATGGGAGAAATATTTTAATACTTTATTAACAAATTTCTACTGTTAGTTACACTTAATTTAATCCAAAAAACTTGTATGCCATATGTATATATTCCAATTAGTTGTTCAAATAATCATCAACTTAAGACTCTTGATATCCAATATTAACTAAAACACTAAATCACCTTTTATATGAAAAGTTTAGTAAATCAACTCACAGCTTTTGTCATAAATCAAACTTTGAAGTTCCAAACAAGCAAAAACCATAAGTTGAAGGTTAGGTATATCAACTAAAATGTCTTTCTAGTTTTGCTAATGTAAAAGAAATCTTCCAACATACATGACTCACCATTCATTTGAAAAATCAAGAACCATATAAGTCATACAAAGTCACTTCCATGGAATATTATTTTATATACTCAAAATTAGTTGGTTTGGTTTGATTAAAAAAAAAAATTCAATCTAGTAGGGTTTCTTTCCAATTTTTTTGATTTATTTTGGTTTGTACATTAAAACCCAATTGACTGAGTTAACCTAGTAAGCTTTAAGTTGGAACGTAACCAATAAACCAATTGTTTTTTGTTTATTTTCTTATAAACTCTAAACTTTTATTTCTCCTCGGTACTTTGAACTTAGCAAGCTAAAATAGATAACCCAATTAAATTTGTGAAAATAACAACATTATAACAAACAAAATAAAAATAACCAGTTGCCTAAATTTAATGTGTTAGTCTAATTTTTTGTTTAGTAAAAAGTTTTTAGTATTCAATTTGAAAAAAAAAATGCAAATTTAATCTTTAAAAAAATTAATCTACATAAATCAAACCAAATGAATGCACACTCTTACAATGTCCTACCCAGACCCGAAGCCAAGGACATGACAAATGCCATGATATCCTGAAGTAAGTAAAGTGCATATTTCCTACTACAAAATATTTCTAAGTGATAAATGCAAAATAGTTCATGTTTTTCATATCATTTACACTGCATTTGACATGGATTCTAACATGTTTAGCACATAATTACTATGAAAATTTCATTCTTTGTTCACCACGGACTTTAGTTCTATTTTAGGGGGGAAAAGTGAATTTAGGTGCGTTTTGAAGCAAAATAGACCAAGTTGTTGAATCTAAGCTTTACCACGGATCAAAACGGGTGTGGTAACAAGGTAACACGCCCGTTGACTACACTTACCACTACCGTTATCAAACCATGGCAGCGTGGAACCACTGGAAGCAACATATAACCACAACGGCCTTACAACAGTCATTGTGAAAAACATAACGATCATGATCTACCTATACAATGTCTAGAAAGCCATACCAAGATTTTACTTGGAGCCCAAATAATAACTTACTCACCACAGGCATCACAACGCTCGTGGTGAGGCCGTGGTGGACTTGATCATATAAATACTCTAGGTTTCTAAAAATTTGGGGAGATTTTTTTGCCGAATAAAGTAGGGCAGCCGGAGTTTTGAAGATTTGAGTAGCTAGAGACGAGTTTCTTCCATATTCCAATAGATTCTAGTGAGTTTATCAAGGATAATCCAATGATCATCTTTAGAGGAGGGCGCGAAGGCGTTCGACGTCATCTTGTCAATTTTGGGATCCTCTCACCCTCAACCTTGGCGGACCTATTAGAGGTAGTTAGCTTAACAATTCCTTAAAAACTTATTTATTCTTTGGTTTTATGGCTCTCTCCTTATTTGATTGATTATTTTATGATCCATAAGAGCCTAATTTGAGGCGAATTGTATGTCTAGGTCCCTCGATTATTGTTTATGAATCTTGATTGATAATTTAATAAATCTTTCTCGTCTTTTGTGAATCATTGCATGATTGCTTGAATGAAATTCTTGTTAATGTGGATAAGGAAGATATGCCCACATTAGGAGGTCTATGCATGCTCTAAGACGTTAGGTATTGCCAGATCTCTGAATTAGGGATTGATTACTCCTTAGGCTTAGGGTTTGGTTTGTCGCTTCTAGAGGAATTCTCATATGTAAGGCAAACATAGGAATCCTAGGTAGGAAGAGATTCCACCTTAAGTTCCTAGTTATTTAGGCCTAGTTGCCAAGAGATTGGGACTAGTAGGCCTTTAAATTCCCCCGGTCCAATTCTAGAACACGATTGTCACACTCAACGCCTACCATAAGTAATAATCAAGATAACTATCATACAACCTCATCAACTCCTTCCAATTATGCTTAACGATTCTCCAATTGTATTGTGTAATAATTTGTAGAAGTAGATTAAAGACAGAATATAAATGTTTAGGCTATTGATTAAATAAACATGAAGTAATAGGAGCTTTTAACCATTTTTGAAGAAATACAATCCTCGTGCTCACCCACGAGGTATTACTTGACGACCTATATACTTGTTGTATTAATGGACCAGAGAGTCTTGGCATAATTCACCCACGAGGCATATTTATATTGGCATAATTCACATACCTCATAGAGTCTTCATCATGTTTTTGGTGCCTTTGCCGGGGAGCGCTTAGTCAAAATATTCTATGAAAACTTGTAGCTTAGTGTCTTAGCCAAATTATTCTTTTGTATCAATTTACTTATTCTAACGATAATAACTAATCCTCACTACCCTCTTCTGTAGGTGATTGTTCATGACCAGAGTCATCCTACTAATTTAGTGGAAGGAGATTGATGAGTGCATTTCATATATATATTTCAATACCCTTTTCATGTATTTATCGTGTCTTCAAGCATTTATTTATGGTAATTCGGTGCTACTTTGGGTATTATAGTGTATTTGTGAAGGAAAACAAGTCCTTGTGCAAAAGAGCGAATTTCGGCGCAATTATAGTGCCAAAAGATGAGAATTTACAATGTTCATAGGCCAGACACGGTCTTAACACAACCGTGCACGTTCCATTGAATATTCTAGGCAATTTTTTTGTAGATGAGTACTGTAGTAAAAAATACTATAGCAAATCACTGTAGCATTGTCTGGAGTAAGGGACACTGTCTGATGTGCTCCTAGCACGATTGTGTCGAGCCTAAAACTGCTTTTTAGTAATATTCAGGGGGGGTGACACCCTCGTGTCCAAGGCGTGTCGTGCCCGAAATCTGCTTTTTAAGCCAGATCTTGGGCATTCTTGGGGGATCTTCTCTTCACCCTTTTCCCTTTCTTCTGGAGGGTGGCTGCCATGGTCTTCTCCTTCACACTTTTGGGGCCATATTGAACTTTGGTGCTAGAGCATGAGTAGAGTCGGGGGCACAAGAGAAGTGGGCACTAGTGCATGGAGCTCAGCATTGGAGGCGATCTTGAAGAGAAGGGAGTCTTATCTTCTTTCTTTAGATCTATTGTTGTTTTCTCCATGTTGTACCCATCCCTAAGGGACTAAACGTCCATGGTGCCCCAGGATGTTTAACTTTGATGCTTTGTATGTTTTGAATACTATCTTCTTAGGATCTACAGAGTTCTTTTTGTTTCTTGTGTTTAACCTTGTGTTTGCATAACTTGATATGTTTGATTTGCACAATTGCTTAGGTAAAACTTGGTGTGTGGATTTCCATAGTTGTTGTTGCCTTGTGAGATTGCAAAACTCAATGTGTATGAAACCACAGCTACCTTAGCAAGACTTGGTATACTTGAGAACCATAGATGCAACATTGCTTTTGAGCACACGCAAGAACCGTAGAATGTACCTGGTAGGCATTAGAGGTTAGTCGGCATACGATAGCTCATAGGAATCATCCCGGGGTATTGCTCTCTTGTTGTTGAAATATTAGATCCTAATCTACATGATAATTCCACCTGCTCTATCACTTCATCTCTCACCTAATTCAGTTCCAACCCTTACCTATCATCCTTCACTCCTTTAACATTCTTAGTTATCATCTTTACCCTGATTTTGTGATCCGTTTAGACATTAGAAGATCAACTAGATAGTACTTTGAGTCTAGTCCCTATGGTTCGACAACCCTAGCCCTCATGGGGTACCACTTTACTACTTGTGTGCAACCCGTGCACTTGCGGAGAATACATCAAGTTTTTGGCACCGTTGCTTGGGACTGGCAACTCTTTAGGAACATTAGGATGCTAGTGATCTAGCCATTTATCATTTTTAGTATATATTTATTTCTATTTTATTTTTGTTTTGTTACTTAATTCTTTTATTCATCACTTATTTCAGGAAGGCTAAATATGGACAAAATGCATGCAACATTGGAAGATCCAGACTGGTTTCAAAAATTCCTTGAAACTCCTGCATTTTTTAAGGCACCTCCATAGTATCAAAGTACAATGAGTTTGTGTGATGGGATATCATTAAAGGAATCAAAAGATTTAGAGGTGTTTCAAAAAGTCCTTAAAGATCCTGCATTATATGAGGGTCTTCATCAGAGGTATGGTACCACCAGTGAAGAAGATGGGTTATCATTGTGGTAATTAGAAGATCAGTACTGGGCTCAAAAGTTTTCTACAACTCTTTCACCCTATGAAGTACCTCCACTCATAAATCCGGTTTTCATTGATTCCATCTGAAAATTCTATTATGGATAGCTGGAAATATTTGAGACAAGAGGACGATTTGAATCAAGATGAAGCTTCGATTTCATATGAGACTTGGGACATGGAAGGATATGAGAGCTACATAGTTTATATATAGAAATCAGTAGAAGCCCTTCATTCGCCATATGATCATCATGAGACTGATGTACCATAGGAGGAGGAACAAGCCCTTGCAAATGCTCCTATTCTGGTTGAAACTCATGACGTGCAACGAAGTGAATGGTATAACCACTATATGCAGAATTTGATGAAGGCACTTCACGCACTATATGAGTCTCATGAGATTATAATTAATTCAGATCAATCGAGTTGGAGCAAACATCATGAGACTGATATCCCACAGGTTGAGGAACAAATTCTTGTTAAAGAAGAGACCTCCCTCAGATGAAGAGCACCAAGAGTTGATCACATCTATTTCGGAGCATACACTACCAACCATTGTAGCCAGGGAGCATTGGGAGAAGAAAAAAATTGAAGAGGTTGAAGATACATACTTAATTGACTTCAAACAAGTTGCCTCTTTTGACATGGATAAATGGGTTTATAGGAAGAGAGCACTTCAAGGAATTAATTTAAGTCTTGCAAAGAGGTTAAAGCAATCTTTATACCTTCCTTCTAAGAAATTGAACAACTCGTGTCCCTGGTTGTTCCCTTGGAGACCTAAGTGTCAATTGACGAAACATTTATCATTAATGAGGGCTCAAGTGATGAAGCATAAGGAGGTTGATGGTGGAAGAATGAGAAATATGAAGACAACCCCTTTTACCTTGCTTTGAATTTTGGAGTTTGACCAAGCTGTTCTCAAGGAATTCACTGGCAAGCTTACACACTTCTCATTCTTTGGAATCGACTTTGCAAGCTATAGCTAGAGGGAACATTTTTGTTTTCATGCAGAAAATTTAGATGAAGATGCAAACTCCAAGACCTTGAAACAAAAAGCTTCTTGTATGCTTAATGAACTCATCTTTGGCAAGAAGAAGATGTTGGGAATTCAAGAATTCGTGGGTAAGAAAAAGGAGCCATACAATGACCCACATGTGCATGTACAGATCCTGAATAATTCCCAACCCAAATTGTTCTCTTGGAGACCTAAATCAAGTTGGTCAAAGCCTCTTACGCATATCCGCGGTAAGTAAGTTTGTGATTTAATGGAAGTAGCTATGCAACTTGTATCCGGGAGGAGCACACTCTCTTCAAGGCTCCATAATGTAAGTAATAAGGTACGTCAAGCTAGTGACATTAAACAAGCGCTTCTTGGAAGGCAACCAAGCTTTAGTTGTTTTATTTTCTCTTGTTTTCCTAGTTTAGTTTAGTTTCTTTCTTTCAATCTTGAATAAATCGGCGGTGCTCTTGATGTTATTCTTACTTGATTCTCGGTATTCTTTTGATTCGGTGGTCGTGTCTCACTTTTATTTTTGCTTTATTCCATGTACCATAGTGTTCATAGGGGAGAAAAGCCATTGTCTCGGAAATTTTCAGGCACAACACAGGCAAAACACACCCCTGCTCGTGCCACTAAATTTCACTGATTTCAATTTTCTGAAACATTCCAAGATGGACACGGGCTGGACACGTGCGTGTTAGGGGAAATGCATGCTTTTCATTCACTTTGCATGATCGTGTCATATCTATTTTAAACTTTCCATCATTCTCCTAAAATTTTCAGTGGGGCAAACACGCTTAGCGACACGATCGTATTCATCCTGATTTCTTGCATTTGTGGATTAATTTCTATTTTTTCAATGTAGGATATCTTACCGAGGTTGAGAGCCATATCAGCGATTCTTGAGCATCACCAATCCTTCTTTTAGTAGTGTTCTTCTTTTATTTTTTTTATTTTCTTTTTCTTGAACTTCACTTGTCCCCTTTCTTGTTGTAGGATGTGAGCCATATGGAAACGAGGAACATACATGTTGAGAGCGGCCACATCACTACCCCACATTCAGGAAAGTCCTTAAAACTTCTCCCCTAATTTTATTTGTCCTTTATTCATTTTTTCATGCATGCATTTGTACATTGAGGACAATGTACGGTTTATGTGTGGGGGAGGGTTTTACTGTTGCATTCATTGTGATGAGGCATGACTTAGGACGATCTATGATCTTATTTTGTGGAATTTCTAAGTGTAAGATGGTAGAAAGAGCTATCACCTTAATTAAAAGTGTGAAAGCCGCTTTTGAATAGTCGAATTTTAGGCATTACAAGTGTACATTTGATGACCTATCGGGAGAAAGGGCTACCTCTAGGGTGTATGAAGCTACTACCCGTTTAGTATAGTGTGAAATAAGGTCATTGTTAGCTAAGTTTATCCAACATTGCATGGGGCACATATATTAGGGTAATCACACACACACTCGGGGAGTACAAGGTGAGAGTGAAACTTATCATTTTTTTATATCAGCTGAACACACTAAAAACTGATTTCCTATTCCACTTTTGAAATTTCCTATATTACTGAGATCATAGGTCATGCACTCATCTTCTTTCTTGTGTGTTGATGTGTTTTGCTTGAGAACAAACAAATGTTTAAGTGTGGGGGTATTTGATGAGTGTATTTCATATATATATTTCCATACCCTTTTCATGTATTTATCATTTCTTCAAGCATTTATTTAAGGTGATTCGGTGCTACTTTGGGTACTATAGTGTATTTGTGCAGGAAAACAGGTCCCTATGCAAAAAGAGCAGGATTCGGCTCAATTACAACGCAAAAAGATGAGAATTTATAGTGCTCTCAAGCCAGGCACAGTCTCGACATGAAAGTGTGTGTTCCACTGAATATTCCAAGCAATTTTTTTGTAGATGAGTACTGTAGAAAAATTACTGTAGCAAATCATTGTAGCACATTCTGGAGTAGGGACATGGTTTTGTGTGCTCCTAGCACGATCGTGTCAAGCCTGAAACTGCTTTCAGTAATATTCAACGGGTGGTGACACCCTCGTGTCCAGGGCGTGTCGTGCCCGAAATTTGCTTTTTAAGCCAGATTTAGGGCATTCTTGGGGGATCTTCTCTTCATCCCTTTCACCTTCTTCTAGGGAGCGGTTGCCATGGTCTTTCTCCTTCACATTTCTGGGGTCGGACTGAAACTTTGGTGCTAGGGCGCGAGTAGAGTCAGAGGCACAAGAGAAGTGGGGCTAGCGTATGGAGCTCAGCATTGGAGGCGATCTTGAAGAGAAGGGAGTATTATCTTCTTTCTTTAGATCTATTGTTTTTTCTCCATGTTGTACCCATCCCTAAGGGGCTAAACGTCCATGGTTCCCCGGGATGTTGAACTTTGATGCTTTGTATATTTTTAATACTTTATTCTTACTATCTATGGAGTTCTTTTGGTTTCTTGTGTTTAACCTTGTGTTTGCAAAACTTGATGTGTTTGATTTGCACAAGTGCTTAGGTAAAATTTGGTGTGTGGATTGCCATAGTTGTAGTTTCCTTGTGCAATTGCAAAAATCAATATGTATAAAACCACAGCTACCTTAGCAAAACTTGGTGTACTTGAGAACCATAGATGCAACATTGCTTTTGAGCACACGCAAGAACCGTAGAATGTATCTGGTAGGCATCAAGGGTCAGTTGGCATACAATAGCTCATAGGAATCGTCACGGGGTATTACTCTCTTGTTGTTGAAATATTAGATCCTAATCTACCTGATAATTCCACCTGCTCTATCTTTGCGTCTCTCACCTAGTTCAGTTCTAGCCCTTACCTGTCATCCTTCACTCCTTTAACAATCTTAGTTATCATCTTTATCCCTGATTTTGTGATCTAGTTAGACATTAGAAGATCAACTAGTACTTCGAGTCTAGTCCCTGTGGTTCGATAACCCTACCGCTCATTGGGTACCAATTTACTACTTATGTGCGACCCATGCACTTGTGGGAGAACACATCAGAGATAGTAAGGTTGAGAGAACACTGTTATGAAAGCTTTAGAGTAAGGCAGTTGCGGAAGAAAGAAATGATAGTGATAGTGTCGAATTTGCTACCATGGCAAAACCAATTAGAACACTTTCAAAGTATGAGAGACCGCAATTTATAGGAGAAGTGTTCAATGTGCAAACTTGAGTAGTGGCAGATAACAACTTCAAAATCAAAGCTAACTCTATTGGGATGATTCGGAAGTTTTGTCAATTGACAGCCTAGCAAACGAAGACCGAAATGCCCATCTCTCAAAGACTCTATAAATTTGTTTGACGTTCAAGATGAGCACAATTACAGATGATGTGATCAGACTTTAACTCTACCAGTTTAGTTTGAGAGGTTTGGCATACAGGTGGCTTACTTCCCTAGCACCTGGATCGATCAAGACATGGAACGACTTGGTAGAAAAATTCGTTGGATGTTATTTTCCACTATGCAAATAACAAAGATCAGACAGGAGATCTCAACATTCAAACTAGGAGATTCTAAAATACTATTTGATGTACATGAACGATTTAAGGACCTTCTTAGGTGGTGCCTACATCATGGGTTCTGTTCATGAATGAGATTGCATATTCTGTACAATGAATTAAACTATCAGACTAGGTAGATCATTGATGGCACAGTAGGAGGATCATTGAGTAACAAGTATCCTGAAGAGGCAAAACAGCTTGTTTGAGGACATGGCTAACAATAAGTCACATTGGAGCTCAAGAGGCTGACAGCCAAAGCTGGCCTGGTTATATGAGATAGACGCTGATATCACTTTGGCAACAAAAGTGGATGCGCTCACACAGAAGTTGGATCTACTTGTGAGCCATGGTTTGGGTGTCAGCTTGAATTCTAGAGCCATCATGTTTTGTGAGACTTGTGGAGGAGGACATAGGGCATCTCAGTGCCCAATTGTAAGTTCAATAGCAGCTCCTATGGAACAAGTTGATTACATTGAAGGAGGTATGAGAAACCAGAATAACCCGTACACTAGTACCTATAACCCAGGATGAAGGAGTTATCCAAACTTCTCTTAAAACCAAGGTTAATAGCAAAGGCCTCCTTGGCAACAAAACTACCAGTGCCAACCACAGCAGTAGTAGTCTAAAAGAAGTTCTCCACAGAAGATGTTCTGGCCAAGTATATGACAAGTAATAGCATAAAGATAGATGAGGTCGGTGTTACACTAAGAAACATCCAAGCATCAATCAAGCATTTAAAAAAAATACAAGTTAGACAGTTGGCATGAGCTAGCATAGAAAGACCTCAAGGAAACCTCCCGAGCAATACTAACACAGCGGGATAAGGTTGAAGACTTGTTTAGTCTGAAAATTCCCAAGTCAACAACAAAGTAAAAAATCTAAATCTTGTTTAGTCTAAGAATACCAAGGAATTTTAAAGGAAAAACAAAAAAAAACTTTTATTTCATCAAAATCAACTACTCAACTTAGCCCAAGGGCTTACAATAAATAGGCCAAAGAAAATCAATAAAATAATCCTAAAAAGGAGACAAATCGAAAATTTGCAAAAAGGGCAAGTTTTCCATTTACAGCATGAAAATAAAATACTTAACAAAATAAAGTTGATGCCCAAAATGGCGTATAAATTCGGGATTTATAGACAAAGATATAATCAAATCAAATCTTTCTTAAATCGGCAAAATCCTTGTTTTCGAGGCCAAGATGATGGAATTCATCCAAAAACTAGCGTGACTCATAAGCAAAGCTAGTGACTTGTGCTCATTGACACATTTTCCATCAAGTGGGATCCTCAAAACTCCAAATCTACCGCTTGAAAAATTACCAAAATACCCTTATTAGGACCTGTCTCATTTTCCCAGAAAACGTGTCAAAGCTAGTTTTTGGCCGAATTCCATCATCTTGGCATCGAAAACAAGGATTTTGCCATTTTAGGAAAGATTTGATTTAATTATAACTTTGGCTATATGTCGTTTTGGGCCTTAACTTTATTTTTTAAAGTATTTTATTTTCTTGCTATAAATTGAAAACTTGCCCTTTTTTTTGTTTTTCCTCTAAAATTCCTCGGTATTATCAAACTAAACAGGATTTAGATTTTTACTTTGTTGTTAACTTGGTAATTCTCAAACTAAAAAATTCTTCAACCCTACCCCCGCTGTGTCAGTTGGTACCAGGGCTTGGTCCTTCCTTGGAGGAGATATGCTACTTAGGCCTGAGCAGAACCTTCAAGACATCTATGAGCGCAATCAGATGAATCAAATGGAGCAAAGATTGGTGCAATTAATAGATCATCTATTTGAGGGCATGATGGATGTGATGACCCAAAGGATGGCGGCGATGATGAATAACCAGGTACCAAATGTTACCCAAACTAACGTTGGTTCCATAGAGGCCTACAACCAGAGGAGTTTCTTGATTGGTTGATGATTATGGAGGAGATCCTTGAGTTTAAAGGCGTGCCAGAAGATAAGCACGTGTCTTTAGTGGCTACCAAGCTTTGGAATAGAGCCACTGCGTGGTGGCAGGAATTGATGCTAACTCGGAACTGGTTGGGAAAGCTAAAGATCTGTACCTGGAAGAAGATGAAGAACCATCTACGCACATAATTCCTTTCTTATAACTTTCAAAGGTTGATGTATCAAAGGCTACAGAACTTGAGGCAAGGTACCAAGTCGGTGGATAATTACAGCATGGAGTTTTACCAACTTGTGGCCTGAAAAGAGATCCAGGACACGGAGGATTAGTTGGTGGTGTGTTACATTGGAGGATTGAGGATGCAGGTTCAGGATACTATTAACATGTTTGATCGTGTTTTCTATATCTGCAGCACATCAAAGGGCGCTACAGGTGGAGAAGCAAGGGAGGTGTAATCCTAGTATTTCTAGGATTCATAGTAGCGGTCATAGCAATAGCAATTCCCCTAGTAGCATGAGTCATATTGAAAGAGGTAGCGGCCAGATGCCTATCTAGTTCGGGAAGGCAATTAGCAGCACTTATCAGTGTTTTGGCTATAGAGAATCAGGACATAGGCTATCTGAGTGCAAAAAGATGGTCGAGAAGAATGTACTTCTCATTGATGCTACCGATCATAAGGAGGAAGAAAAAGAAACTGTAGATGAGCAACCTGATGATGGGGAAAACAAGGAGTTTATTGAAGGTGATGTGGGTGTTGCATTTGTTGTTAGGTGGTCTTGTCTAACACCAAGGCCTGTTGAGGAGGATTGGTTGAGGACCAACATATTCCAGTCAACTTGTACAATCTTGGAAAAGGTATGCCGTTCTATGATCGATGCAGGTAGTTGCGAGAATATCGTGTTTGCTACAACCGTTCAAAAACAAGGGATTAAAAACGAGAAGCATCCTAAACCTTACAAGCTTGCATGGCTAAAGAAGGGGCCGAAGTAACTGTGTCTCAACATGCTTTGATCTCTTTTTCTATTGGATCTAACTATAAAGATGTCATGTGGTGTGATGTGGTTTCTATGGATACATGTCATTTGTTGCTTGGGAGACCTTGGCAATATGATTGGAGCGTTGTTCATGATGGTAGGACCAATACTTACAGCTTAACCAAGGATGGAGTGAAGATTGTATTACTACCTAGCAGGGAGACCGTTCAGTTGAACCCTGCCAAGGACACTACCAATCTACTAACCTTGGCAAGAGTTGAGGAGGAGATACAGGAGTCAGATTTGAGGAGAAAATACAAAGAAAGTGTTAACAAAAGATATAGGCATCTAGAGTTCAAAGTTGGCGATTATGTGTAGGTTGTCCTGACCAAAGAAATGTTTCCTGTGGAGGAGTACAATAAGTTGTCGACCAAGAAGATTGGGCCGGTAGAGATCATTGAGATGATCAACCCTAATGCCTGCCGACTTAAGCTACTAAGCCATATCCGGACTATAGGTGTGTTCAACATCAAGCACTTAGTACTCTACTATGGTGATTCCTCATATGATGAAAATTTGAGGATGAATTTTGTTCAGCCTGGAGGGAATGATGCAGGGGCGATTGAGGAACTAACATGTGCCTTTTTGGAAAAAAATGGGACATGTCCTAATAAGGGTATTTTGGATAATTTTCTAAGCCGTAGATTTTTGGTGTTTGAGGGTCCCACTTGATGGGAAATGTGTCAACGAGCACAACTCACTAGCTTTGCCTGTGAGTCACACTAATTTTTGGCCGAATTCCATCATCTTGGCCTCGAAAACAAGGATTTTGCCGTTATAGGAAAGATTTGATTTGATTATATCTTTAGCTACAAATCTCGGATTTATAAGCCGTTTTCGGGCATTAGCTTTATTTTGTTAATATTTTATTTTCATGCTATAAATTGAAAACTTGCCGTTTTTGGCAAATTTTTGATTTGTCTCCTTTTTAGGGTTATTTTACTGATTTTTCTTTGGTCTATTTATTGTAAGCCCTTGGGCTAAGTTGAGTAGTTGATTTTGAAAAGCTTGCCTTCCTCGTGGATTTCATGATTCTTGATATAGATGAGGATGTAGAGACCCCACTTATCCTTTCAAGACCATTCTTGAACACATCCAAGACTCTCATCAATTGGAGAGATGGAAAGATGACATTGAAAGTGGGAAATGAATAAGTGGTGTACAAACTCCCAAGAGCCATGAAGCACTCTATAGACCAAGACAATGAATGCTACTTTGCACATGAATCTAATTTTTCTATTTTTGATTTTGTGTAGGATGTGTTCGTGGTAAACCTCCTTCGCGAATACTTTGAGGGCAAGCCTGAGGAAGAGCCAATACGACCCACAAAACCACAACTTCAAAAGAGCTATAGGAGGAGTAGCGTGAGAGTCACAACAACAAAGAAGGTATGGGGGAAGATAGAACCGAAAAGATGAACGCACTACTGAGGTAATAAACTCCACCACTTTTAAAGCAGGTAAAGAAGAAACATCCTCTTTACTTACTCCAATCAAACCTAAGTCATCATGTGGTGAGAACAGGTACGTCAGGCTTATGACATAAAACATGCACTTCTTGGGAGGCAACCTAAGTAGTTTTTATGCATTAGTTCATTTATTTTTAGTTTTAGTTTTTATCATCTAAGTGATTGAATAAAAAGTGCTATTTGATTTAATGGTGTGAAGTTGAATCCTCTCTATTGAATTCTATGAACGAAATTTGGTTGTGGAGTCTAGTATTATTATTAGAAATTGTTTTTATTCCGTTTTACATAGGGAGAGTCCTTAGTTATAACGGGTGTGGTCTAACCGTTATACACCCATTGTGATGCAAGGGTAGAGAGTTGTGTTTTTTGGAAAACTTGGATGAGTTTATCACAAGCTCACAACACCAATGATCACCGCCATGGTGATTCATCACGGCTGTTCCATAGAGGGTGATATGTCTCTAGATTTTTCAAAGACAACCCTACCACACCCGTGGTGAGGCCGTTGTTAGCATAACAAGCCCTCAAACGGCTGTTACCAATACTTGGAAAATTTTGAACCCTAACTGAGGTTACAATGGCCCCATAACGGGCCTGTAATGACCATGGTGCCTCATAGAATTGAATAGATGAATAACGGCCATTCTCGGGCCATTGTCCAGGCCGTTATAAGGAGATGTAGGGTTGCAGTCAGCTGACTCTTGACATTTCTCACTCCAAACTTAGCTTCCTCTCTTCCACTTCACTGAAGAACTCTTCCCAATGATCGCTTAGTGATTTCAAGAAGCTTTGGGACTGTTTCAGCTAGATTTAGCACCCAATCACTTCAATTTTCACCACGGAAAAATCCTCTTTTTTCGTCCGATAAGAATTTCCTAAAACCTTTTAAATCATGATTTTATGATGTATAAATGGCATAAAATGACTTTAGGGATACTTGGTGAATGTTTTTAGATGAATTTCAATCAAAACAAACCATTGTATGAAAGTTTTCACCAAAGTCGGGCTTCACAACAGTCATTCGATGATGAATAATGACCATTCTATTGATCGTTGTGTTCAAATTATAAACTAGTGGAAGATGAGCCACAACGGGTGTTATGCGCCCATTGTGAGGCTGTTATGAAGTTTTTCCCGCTTCTCTTGCCCAAGCAACATCTGGCAACAGGGTATGCTCATTGTCACAAGCTGTTGCCGTATTTTTAGTACACAACGGATTCACCACGGGTGTTGTCCGCTCGTGGTGGCCTAGAATAGTGCACAACAAGGCTGTTGAATCACACAACATGCCATTGTGTGCCCATTGTACTCATTCAGAGGATTACCATGGTTGTGGTCACGGCTGTCTTAAGACCGTTACGGTCAGATAGCACCCACGGTATACCCATTGTGCACCCATTTTCCATTCATGCGTTACATTTTCCATATTCTATTGATTGATTTTCAGTATTCTTTCTCATTTTCAGGTTATGGGTCAAAAAAGAACTACTAGTCACCCACAGGCAGAGCACAAGAAAAAGATAAAGACTGGGGAGTCTTCTCGGCTAGTGATTTCGCGATTTGGGGATCTTGAGCGGCACGCTACAAGTGGCTCATGGATCAGAGATTTGTCGAGGGTCTTGTTATCAATTGGCCGATGTTGGACAGGATAGGTCTTGTCGATGAGGTATGAGATCTGATTTCAGTATAGGGTGGGAGCAGTTCTTCGACATCTGAGAGCCGACCAACTGGGAGCTAACTTTGGAGGTGTAGTGTTCAGGTATCTCCATGCCGTCCTATTTAGGATGTTGACTGGGAGAGGAGATGACACGAGGGTCGTGAAACTCCATGACCTATACTGCCTATGAAGCATGGTGGCCAGGAGCCTATTCACATCGGCCATGTCATTCCCTGTAAGATGCGTCACCAAGCATAGGACCCTAGATTGGCAACCATTTTTCTGGGTCCTTACATTACCAAGCTTGCACGAGGCATGTGCCTGATTGACCGCTATTCAGTAATGTGACGAGTTGAATGCATGCAGCCGCTTGAAGTCACCATGCTCCAGGCCATGTGCATGATAAAGCAGTGGGACACACCCTATGGGGTGCAATTCATGGTGGTCCATGGGTATGACTCTAAGTCTTTAAACAATGAGGGGTCTCTTCCTGAGACCACTGCTACCGCTGATCCTCCCCTGACTATTGCTCCTTCTCCTCCTCTACAGACTGTGACACTAACCCCATCTATTCCACCAACTCTTAAGGAGCTCCTGACCTATCTCGAGGAGGGTCAGGTGAGGATTGAGGGCCTACTCTGACAGATCCTAGCTCATCTACAGTGCTAGGATCCCTCATCCACTCTGGCACCTACTTCACTAACAGTTGTAGCTCCAGTCATGCCGAAGTCTCTGCCTACTTCACCCACTCCACCCTGTCCTCAACCGATCATACACTGATCCAGACTTTCCTTACTAACTTCCACCATTTTGATTTTCGTCACCACTTTTGTATTTTCATTATTAGTCATACATTGTATATTTTATCTTAGCAAGGGATATTTACCCTGCTGCTTTTGTACTTATTTTGATCATAGTAGATATTATTTACAATATTTTACTTTATACTCTTATTTAATTACTTCATTTGTGTCTCTAACAGGGTTTGTGGTGATAGAGTGCTGTATTGGCCCGCACTATTTGGATCTTGAAGAAGGGTAACTTCATCGCCCACATTGGCCCAATTAAGTAAATCGGGGAGTACTAGTGAGCATACACTCTTTTATTCTCTTTTACTATTATATTTCACTACACTTGTACGTGCATGCATACATTGTGGACAATGTACATCTTTAAGTGTGGGGAAGAAGTATATAATTGCTTTGTTTTGTGCTAAATTGTGAATTTGTGAATTTTGTGTTATATTATGCTATATTGTGAATTTTGTTTTTGAAAAATGGTGCTTGAACTTTATATACATGATGGTGTTGACCTTTGAAGGCATTGCACTTATTTGTTGGAGTTTCTTTGGTCTAGGGACATGATATATGCTAGATTAGCGGTTTTCTTGGCCTTTCATTGGTTTGGCTGCTCTATGAGTTTTTGCTTTATCTTGTGTCCCTCTTGAGTACACCTTGCACCTTATGTATTTCTAGTGAGTGATGTTTTATAGTAGGTGTATGATTAGTTTTACTTATTTTATCATTTTAGTAAAATATACTAACAACAGAAAGAGCTACCTCCTATGTAGTATGTAGTCACTACCAATAAGTCGGATATAAAGAGTATGCCCTGGTGGGAGAGAGGGCTGCCTCCTGCGAAGTGTGAAAGCTACTGATTGTGGATATATATATATATATATATATATATATATATATAGAAAGGTGTGTTTGTGTATAAGGAGTTATGAGAAGTATAAAGTTAGTTTGAATAAAACCCCAAAAGGTTTTGCATCATGATCTAGACTATAAGTTAGTGGATCAGGAGACTATCACTTGGAAAAGTATTTTTCACCATAGAGTAGACTCCTCTTCGTAGAGGCATGTTCATGCTACCTAGCATTTGATTGTTCTTATATACTACTGAAACTCCATATTTACTTGCCTGAGGTCAAGCACTTATCATGCCATCTATTTTTATATTTTCTATTTTCTTGAAAATGTGGGGATATTTAATAAGTGCAAAATAGTTCATATTTTTCATATCATTCACACTGCATTCATCATGGATTCTGACATGTTTAGCACCTAATTAGTATGAAATTTCATTCTTTTGTTCATCACTATCTTTGTTTATGTTTTAGGGAATAAAAACTTCACCACGGCTCACAACGAGTGTGCTGACAAGGTACCACACTCGTTGTCCACACTTACCACTATCGTTATCAAGCCATGGTAGCGTGGAACCACTGGAAGCAACACAGAACCCACAATGGCCTCACTTATTTTATTTATTCTTTGGTTTTATGACTCTCGCTTGCATTGATTGATTATTTTATGATCCATAAGAACCTAATTCGAGGGAAATTGTATGCCTAGGTCCCTCGATTATTGTTTATGAATCTTGATTGATAATTTAATAAATCTTTCTACTCTTTTGTGAATCATTGCATGTTTTCTTGAATGAAATTCTTGTTAATGTGGATGAGGAAGATATGCCCCCACAGTAGGAGGTCCATCCTCTATTAGATGTATTCATGCTCTAAGAGGTTAGGTATTGCCAGATCTCTGAATTAGGGATCGATTGCTCCTTAGGCTTAGGGTTTGGTTTGTCGCTTCTAGAGGAATTCTCATACGTAAGGCAAACATAGGAGGCTGTGGTAGGAAGGGATTCCATATTAAGTTCCTAGTTATTTAGACCTAGTTGCCAAAAGATTGGGACTAGTAGGCCTTTGAATTCCCCCGGTCCAATTCTAGAACACGATTGTCACACTCAACGCCTACCATAAGTAATAATCAAGATAACTATCATACAACCTCATCAATTTCTTCCAATTGTGCTTAATGATTTTCCATTTGTATTGTGTAATAAATTGTAGAAGTAGATTAAAGAAAGAATGTAAACGTTTAGACTATTGATTAAGTGAACAAGAAGTAATAGGAGCCTCTTACCATTCCTGGGGAAACACTACCCTCGTGCTCACCCATGAGGTATTACTTGATGACCTGTACACTTGATGTATTAATGGACCAATTGCAATATTATTCACATATTTATATTTGCATAATTTACACACCTCATAAAGTCTCTGTCACTATGCTAATGATATCATGTGCACAAATTTGTAACATAATTTTTCCAAGCCATGGAACAATCGAAAATTC
This sequence comes from Dioscorea cayenensis subsp. rotundata, assembly GCF_009730915.1. Lineage (NCBI taxonomy): Eukaryota > Viridiplantae > Streptophyta > Magnoliopsida > Dioscoreales > Dioscoreaceae > Dioscorea > Dioscorea cayenensis. The sequence goes on along the minus strand of NC_052477.1, from coordinate 9,873,835 downwards.
ATAGGAAAAAAATTTTAGTACATTGAAAATATAGAGTACACACAATAACAATTTATAGATAAAATTTTTTCAAAGTTACACCACTATGAATCCTATACTATAACAAGGCGGAACTATAGAAACCAACCTACAATGTAGGTAGTATAGGGCCACTCAAAGAGCTTACTAAACTTTAAGAGAAATTTCTCATGCTATAGTGATTTGCTACAGTAATACCAAAAAAATACCAATTCCCACCTACAGCACCAAATACAATAAAATGGTAATGTGCAAAGTTCAAACTATATAAAAGCAAGGTCCTAAGGGAGTAAAATACTAATTATTACATACAAACTGCTGCATTGACTCAAATTCTTTGTACATCATGAATCCATACTTATAAAGAAGAAATTAATAAACTTAAATTGCAATAAATATTTTGATTCATAATTCCCATTTGATACATATATACTAGAACAAAAGGAAATATATATTATCTTCTATGTCATAATTGAATTGAGAGTAAGTTTAATATATCATCAAAAAATCAAATAATGAAATAAAGTGTTTCATGAAGTGCCATTAACTTCCTCTAATGTAACTCTTATATATACCGACCATTGATTCATTTAGAGATTAAGTACCTAGTTACTGACTAAACTAATTATATACAAAAACCACAACATTATTTGCTAAAGGGAATCACTTGGATTAAAAGCCTTGTGACCTATGAAAGTAGAATTTAGTGAGACATGTATTTAAGAGGAAAGACAAACAAAAATAATTATATTCAATGATTATTTATTGGTACAAACTGGTTTAGATTTTTAAGAAAAATAACAAGTATTCCTTAGAAAATATATAATTTTAATTTGAAAATATTATTTGTGAAAATATCAAAAGTCAGTTAAAAAAATTAGGGATCAAAGAAAATGAATGAGAATGTTATCTCTATTAAAAGGGCACTTCATAAAAACAATCAAAGAAAATTTACAAATAAATAAATAGTTCCTTAGTAACCTCCCATAAAGCATTTCACATACCAAAATTAAGAATGGAATTTAATTGCTATGTATAATAGCAAATAAAGCTTATAATATTAGATAATTTAATTACATTAAAAGGGTCTAACTTTTGATGATACTATTATTTGAAGTGATATTTTTATTTAGAATTATAATTATTAGAAAATCTTTTTTTGTTTTAAAGTAAACTTGGTCAACTGTGAACTTCGAGTTCTACGAGCAATGAATCTCCTTGAATAACAACATTTTTTTAGGGCTTTATATGTATATACAACATGATATAACAATTATCATTTGGTGGAATTCATAACAAATCAATTAATATAACTTGAAGATATATATCTAAAGTAGTAAAATTTGAAAACATTTAATCCTTTTGAAGTAATGACAAGTTGAGTTTTGATACATTAATCTATTAAAAATTTATAAACAAAAATTTTATTAGAGTTTTTACCAACGGACTACTTGGTATTAATCCATCCCCAACCAAATATTGTTATTGCACTTTACAAATACAATATCATATTGGACTTTGATCTTTACTCTCTTAAGGGCTTAAACATCTAACTTCTTGTTGATGTCCTTATTAGTGATCTCTATTGTTTTGCTTTTAATTTCTCTTATAGTAAATGGTTGGATTTGAAATAAATAAATATATATATATATATATATAATATCATATCAAGTAAATATTAAATTTGAATACATTACAGTTGGTCTTGAAGTTATCTTTGGAGAATTAGCATATTATGTTCTCCCAACTATGCAAAATGTTCATAATGAATTATTATTAGTTGGTTTGCAAGACAAAATCAAAGTATTAACCTTGGTGTTTGATCGAGTTTTTGGTATATCATATCAACCTTCTATAGGATCATTCTCTTTCAAAGCACAATTGAGCTTAGTACCCATTATCAAATTCTGTTGTAAGAATGTTTCATTTGGCTGCTAACATGGATTGAAGTTGATGGCTACTAAACGGATTGTGTAAGAATTAATCTGCAAGTACTAATACGGATTAAATCAGACTTGGTCTATAGTGCAGCTTTTTTCACCTAAAACTAAGTCTTTAGAATGTCAATTGTCCTTGATATTTCCAAGCTTTATTTTTTGGAAATGGTGATTTGCTTCCCTTTTTCGTTACATTTTTACTATATAAAAGAGATGGAAATGAATTAAAAAAATTATTGGTGTATCCTTATTTCTTTTCTTTTCTTTTTTTCTTCTACTTTCTAACAACAACAAATTACTATCCAAGAATATCACCTTAAGGGACCTACGAGTTTAAGTCAAACTAAACACAATTTTTCAAACAATTACAATCTCTTTTACACAGAAACAAAAAATTCAAAATGAGCTCAAAAACTTCATTCACTGTGATTCCACTTCCAGTGTTTTATGTGATGAATCTTCAAGTATGTGCTGTGAGAATGGAGGCTTATCTTAATGGAAATGATTTGTGGGAAGATGTTGAAGATAAATATGAAGTCCCTCCCCTTCCAAACAGTCCAAACATGGCTCAAATCAATCTTCATAAATGTAGGATGCAAAGAATACCCAAAGCAAGAGCAAGCTTGCTTGGAGCTGTTTCATCTAACTTCTTCAACGAATAATGAATCTAAAAAAAACCAAGAAGATTTGACATTTCTTAAAACAAGAATACAGAGAAAATGAATAGGTCAAAGGGATGCAAGTGATGAACTTAATCCGGGAATTTGAGATGTAAATTATGAAGAAGAAAACAATCAAGAAATTCACTAATAGGCTTCTTGGCATTGTGAACAAAGTAATTTTATTGGTACTAATCTTTTTTATTCTAGAATTGTACAAAAAGTTTTTGCTACAATTTTTAGAGGTTCAAGGCTAAAAATTTCTTCTTTAATAAACTCAAAAGATCTGTCAAGTATTACCTTGGCAGAATTTTTGAATGCATTATAGGCATAATAACAATAAAGGTAAATAAGGTAAAAAAGGATCTGTGGATGATACTCTTCAAGCCAAAACACATAGGAATGGTGGTGACAAATTTACTAAGAAAAAGCATAATATCAACAAGCATGGGAGTTCTAGCAACAATGATAAGAAGAATAGTAGTTACTTTTTCCAAATTTACCTACCTTGTCTTTGCTACAAAAAATAATTAAAAAATAAATAAATAAGCAACTATCCACACAAAAAATGCTAGTAAAGGCTAGTTGCAAGATGTAATAAGTGTGGTCCTTTAAGAAAACATAGAAAAATATGCAACTTCTAGCAGCATTAAGGAAAAGGCTAAGTTGCAAAGAATCAATTTGACAAGGAGCAAGCCTTTATGGCATCAAGTCTTTCCATTTGTAGCTCGCCCAAAAACTGGCTTATTGATAGTGATCATATAAACCACAAGACTCGTGATTGAGAGCTTTTCCAAGAACTAGATAAAATTGTTGTTTCCAAAGTAAAAATTGAAAATGGATCATGCATTACAGCAAAACCCGAAAGAGAATGAGGCAAAAAAATCCATACAAGATTGAAGTTAATTTTTGATGTTTTATATGTTCCTAAAATTAATCTAAATCACTTGTGTGTGGGCTATTTCCTAGAAAAAGGCTATAAGGTTTTCTTTGATGAGGATAATTAAATGATTAAAGGTACTGAAGCATGGTTTTATTTAGAATCAAAATAAAAGAAAAAAGTTTCTCTTTGAATTTGATGGAAGAAGAGCAGGTTACAATACACAAAGAAGAGAACAATGCAATATTTTGGCTGGAGAACTATACAAAAATTATAAATAATGCACATAAATCTAGGAGGACCATTCAAAAAAAAAACCATCATTGAATGGTAGCAAATATTATATTACTTTCATTGATGATTATAAAATGGATGTGTGGATGTGTTGGATTTACCTTATGAAACTTAAAATTGGGGTAGCTAACATCTTTTCATAAGTGCAAATCTTGTTTGGAAACTCACAATGCAAAATACAAATTATTAGAACAAATGATGGAATTGAATATACCTTTGATTTTTTTTTTAAGATGTATTTATTGAGCATCAATTAATTGTATCATACACTCCTTAGTAAAATGGTGTTATGGAAAGAAAGAACCGAATGATCATGAAGATGCTAGGGGTGCTTGCTTCATGACCAAGGACTTCCAAAGAAATTCCGGGATGACATGGTGAAGATAGTAGTATTTCTTTTAAATAAGGCACCAATAAAAGCTATAGAGAAGACTCCATTTGAAGAATGGTAGGGCTATAAACCAAGGTTGATTAACTTAAGAACATTTTGTTGTCTTTTCTTCTCTTAAATTCACTTGGTAAAGAGAGACAAATTGGATTAAAAAAAAAATAGAAGAAAGGTTCCTAATTTGTAGGCTATGACACAATTTCCATGGCCTACAGGATCTATTTACCAGAAAAACATCAAAGTAATTTTTATTAAAGATGTCAAATTCCTTGAGTTAGACAACTAGAACTAGGAGAATAATGAGAAGCTTGATTCTTAGGAAAAGAATGATGTTATGCATGATGAACTTGTTAGGGGAGTTAAATTACTCTTTAACATTCATTAATAGTGTAATATTGTCACAATTGAGCCTCCAAAACAAAATAAAGCTACAATTGACACGAAATGGGTAATTGCAATGATGGAGGAGCTCAAAATAATCGAAAGAAGAAAACATGGGATCGAGCTGGTGGTGGACAAGCCTCAACATAAAAAACCTATAGAATTCAAATAGCTTTATCGAATCAAACTAAACCTAGATGGTTGCATAAATAGATGCAAAAGACAATCAATTGATTGTTTGCTAGTGGTTGACAAGTCTCAACATAAAAAACCTATAGGAGTCAAATGGGTTTATTGAACCAAACTAAACCTACATGGTTCCATAACCAAATGATTCTCCGTGAAAGGGTTGTTAGGGAATACGGCTGTGTATACAGCTGTATATCTATATTTGTATAACTACCATATTTATATATATATCTGTGTATGTATATATACCTTGTACATTGTAGGTTTTCATTAATGAAAATTGGTTAATCTTTTCCACCGAACATGGTATCAGAGAGGTTCTCCTAAAACCTAATTATTTTTTTTCCGCACCCCGCCCGCCGCCCCTCGGCCCTTGTGCGCGCCGCCTGCCGTCCCTCGGCTCCAGCGTGCCGCCCAGCTGCACGCCCCTGCGTGCCCCAGCAGCGCATCGCCCTCCATGCAGCGCCCCACCGCCCCCGCGCGTCGGCCGCCCCACGCGCGCCCTCGGCTCTCGCGATACCTCGGCCCCCGCGGTATTTTCTTCTTGAGCTCTTCTCCCACGCACCTTGTGTTTTGTGCAGGTGCTCCATGGTTTCTGCTCAGGTTTCTTATCTACAAAAGGTGGACGTTATGCTTAATGGGAAGAATTATAAAGCATGGTCTTCCACTTTACGTGTACTCCTTTGTAGGCTTAATCTTTGGGGTCATGTAGATGGGATCTGTCCGCCTCCGGTTTCTTCTACGGCCGTCTCTTCCAGCCCTTCTTCGTCTACAGTTACAAGCGCGTCCTCTTCTCCGTCTGCTGACTTTCTCAAGTGGACTGAGTATGATGCCCGTACCATTGCTATCATCTGTCAGTCTTGTGAGCTTCCCATTCGTTTAGCTGTTTGTGATCTTTCTACAGCAAAGGCGATTTGGGATCATCTACGCGTACTCTATCTTCCTTCCAGTCAGGCATTGCGTTACTCCTTGCTACAGACTCTCACCTTTACTTATCAGCGTGAAAACTCTGTCTCGGATTTCTTTGCCGTGCTCAGTGATTTATGGCGTCAGTGTGATAAGATGACCCCCTCTCCTTCTCTGACCTGTGCTCATTGTCTTGTCATTGCTCAGGATCATGATTATCTCCGCATTTATGAGTTTCTCATGCGTCTTCGCCCTGAGTTCGAGGCCGTTACGGCTCGGCTCATCTGCCTTTCGGGTTACACCTCCGATGCGCTAGTGATACTCGGCATATGTGCTTCTGGCGAGACTCGTCTTCGGTCCTTAGATGTGGTTCCACCACCTGCTGCTCCTCACTATGTTCTTGCTGCTCCCCAGCAGAACCCAGTGCCGACCATTGCTCCTTTCCTAACATCTCCTGGCCTTAGCGCTTCTGTCCGTCCTCTTTCTCCGTCTCAGGGACCAGTTTCTAGTGCACCTACTCGACGGTCAGTTTGGTGTCATTATTGCCATGCTCTTGGCCATGTTCATCTCGAGTGTCGCCATAGCTTCTGGCGATCTCGAGTTGACAGACCTGACGACACTGCCCCCACCCCACCCTCGGCTACTCGGGGTGGTGCATTTGTCTCATCGAGCGGTTTCAGACAACTTTCCGAGTCGATTTCTCTTTCTTCGGCTCCATTACTCACTCAGGATGCCTCCGACGTCCCCACTCACCCATCAGTCGCCTCCCTCCTACAGGTATTTCTTCATCCTCTTGGTTGCTTGGCTCTAGAGCTTCCTTTTATATGACCTATGATGCTACCCACCTTCACTCTCTTCACCCTTTTTCTTCTGATCTTCATGTCATTATCGCTAATGGCACAACCCTCCCTGTCCCTAGTCGTGGCCTCTTACACACCACTCATTATCGCTAATGGCACAACCCTCCCTGTCCCTGATCTTCTGATATTGCCTTTGTACCCCAGCTCTCTATGAACCTTATTTCTGCTAGCCAGCTTGCTTCTCTTGGCTATCTTGTTATTTTTGATGAGTTTGGTTGTCGTGTGCAGGATCGTCTTACATGGACCCTCATTGGAGCTGGCCATCGCCATAGTGGGGTGTATGTGCTCAATCATCTTCATCTTTCGTCCTCTTCTACGTTACCAGCGGCCTCTATTTCTTGTTTTTCTACTGTTTATTTCCATCAGTGGCATCATCGGCTTGGCCATCCTAGTGGTTCTCGTCTGTCTTCCCTTATTCATCAGGGCATTTAAGGTCGTGTTTCAGTTGATAATTCTCATTCTTGTTCGGGTTGTAAGCTTGGCAAACAACTACATCTCCCATATCCTTCGAGTGTGTCTAGATCTAGTTCTCCGTTTGAATTAGTTCATTCGAATGTTTGGGGTCCTGCCCCGTTTGTTTCCAAGGGTGGACATCGTTATTATGTTATTTTTGTTGATAATTTCTCCCGTTACACTTGGATTTATTTTATGCGTTCTCGTTCCGAGTTTTTAAAAGTTTATATTGATTTCTCTAATATTGTGTGCACCCAATTTTCTGCCACCATTTGTACTTTCCATTCCGATTCAGGAGGGGAGTATCTTTCTCATGAGTTTCGTGAGGTTCTTGCCTCCCACGGCACTCTTCCTCAGCTCTCTTGTCCCGGTGCCCATGCTCAGAATGGCACTGCCGAAAGGAAACATTGTCATATTCTTGAGACCGCTCGTACTCTTCTCATTGCCTCCCACTTTTGGGCTAAGGCTGTCTCTACTACTGTTTACCTCATCAATCTTCGACCCTCTTCCTTTCTTCAGGGTCGTAGTCCAGGGGAATATCTTTTCTCCAGCCCACCCCGTTATTCTCATCTTTGTGTGTTTGGTTGTTTGTGTTATGTCCTCCTTATGCCTCGAGAGCGGACTAAACATTCTGCTCAGTCTGTTCCTTGTGTCTTCCTTGGTTATAGTCCTGAGCACAAAGGCTATAGGTGTTATGATCCTGTTACACGTCGTCTCCATGTCTCGCGTGATGTCTCTTTTGTTGAGGATCATCCTTTTTTTGTCCCTTTCTCTTTCTCTTCTTCTCACTCCTCTACTACATCGACCGATGTTCAGTTTCTCATTGTGTCCTCACCACCTCCCCTGTCCCTACCTCCACCTGTATCTCGTCCATCCTCTCCTCTATCTGTTTTACCGTTGACTATTGATCCTCATGTCCAGGTTTCTATTCCCGCTCCTTCTCTTCCTGAGCAGTCACCCCCGGCGCTAACGGCTTCCTCTGATTTGTTCCCTACGGATGATCCCCCTACACGTCGCTATCCTCTTCGTGATCGTCATCCTCCTGATCGCCTTAATCTTGCCTCTCAACTTCTTGACCTCCCTATTTCTCCCTCCAATGGCCCTCCAGAGCCATCTTCTTACCGAGAGGTTGTCCAAATACCTGAGTGGCAAGCTGCTAGGTCTGCTGAGTTGGAGGCGCTCGAGCGCACCTCTACATGGGATTTGGTTCCCTTTCCTCCTGGTGTTGTTCCCATTACCTGCAAGTGGATCTATAAAGTCAAGGCTCTTATGAGTCTGTAGAGTGGTACAAGGCTCGCTTTGTAGCTTGTGGTTTTCAGCAGGAGCAGGGACGTGATTATGATGAGACTTTTGCTCCCGTAGCTCATATGCCTACCATTCGAGCTCTTATTGCTGTAGCTGCTATTCGACGATGGTCCCTTTTTCAGCTTGATGTGAAGAATGCTTTTCTTCACGAGGATCTTCAGCAGGAGGTTTACATGCTTCCTCCCCCTGGCTTTTCTTCTCCTTCTGGTTTGGTCTGTCGCCTACGGAAGGCTCTCTATGGTCTCAAACAGGCTCCTTGGGCCTGGTTTGAGCGTTTCATTTCTGCTGTGGTTGCTGCTGGTTTTCAGCCTAGTCCGCATGATCCCGCTTTGTTTGTGCACTCTTCCTCTCGTGGTCGAACTTTGTTGTTGCTTTATGTGGATGATATGATCATCACTGGTGATGATCCTGCTCATGTGGATTTTGTCAAGCATCACCTTTAGCAACATTTCCATATGACTGATCTTGGTCGATTGAGCTATTTTTTGGGCATTGAGGTCATTTCTACTTCTACTGGTTTTCAGTTGTCCCAGCAGCGTTACACATCTGATATCCTCACACGGGCAGCTCTATCTGACTCTTGTGTTGTAATCACTCCTATGGAGCTACATCTTCAGTAGCGTGCTGACGAGGGGACTCTCTTATCTGATCCGACACGCTATCGTCACTTGGTTGGGAGTCTGGTCTATCTTACCCTCACTCATCCAGACATTGCCTATGTTGTGCATGTTTTGAGTCAGTTTGTTAGTGCACCTACTTCAGTTCACTATGCCCATCTTTTGAGGCTTTTACGCTATCTTCGGGCGACTCCGTCTCGAGGTCTTCTTTTCTCTCAGCACAATTCTCTGGAGCTTCGATCTTATTCTGATGCTACTTGGGATAGTGATCCGTCTGATCGTCGTTCTGTTACTGGATTCTATTTGTTCTTGGGCTCTTCTCACATTGCCTGGAAGTCCAAGAAGCAAACTGGTGTTTCTCGATCTAGTACTGAAGCGGAGCTTCGAGCTATGGCTACTACTGCTGAGGAGATTGTTTGGTTGCGCTGGCTTTTGCATGATCTTAGTGTTGTCTCGCATGCTCCTACTCTTCTACATTGTGACAACACCAGTGCCATTCAGATCACTTTGAATTCAGTCAAACATTCCCTCTCCAAGCATATTGGTGTTGATGCTTTTTTCTTATGTGATCAGTATAGCAAAGGCATTTTGGCTCCCCAGTTTGTTCCCTCTGAGCGTCAGCTTGCGGATCTGTTTACTAAATCTCAGACATGAGCACACCATGACTTTCTCTTGTCCAAACTCTCGATAACTGATCCCCCGTGAGTTTGTGGGGGGGTGTTAGGGAATACAGCTGTGTATACAACTATATATCTATATTTGTATAGGTACCATATTTATATATACCTGTGTATCTATATATACCTTGTACATTGTAGGTTTTGATTAATGAAAATTGGTTAATTTTTTCCACCTAACAAGGGTATGGTCAATTGTTTGGAGTAGATCTTTTTGAGGCATTTACTCTGATTGTATAACTTGAGACAGATACAATGCTTCTTGCTTTGGCAGTGCTAAAAAGATGGAAGGTTCTTTAACTAGAGCTTAAATTTGTATTTTTCAATAGTCATTTATAGGAGAAGATATTTGTTGAATAGTCTGAAGGTTTTCTAGTTGATGGATAGGAGAAAAATATTTGCTTATTAAAGAAGATGTGTTATATAGCCTTAAACAAGGTCCTAGAGCCTAGTAAAGCATAATTGTGAATCATCTTCAAGGCCTTGGCCACATTAAATGTCTAAGCGAAGTCACTTTATATGTGAAAATAACTCACTTTGATTTGATAATTGTTTCTATTTATGTTAGTAACTTGCTTTGTAACATGTAGTGATAAAAAGTAAATAAAGGAGTTTAAAGCTGAAATCCTTAAAAGTATTCGAGATGACAAATCTTGGATTAATGTCCTACTTTCTAGTATTGGAGACGAAGCAAAACCAAGATAGATTTTTTATATGCCAGAAGAAGTATGCAAAGGAGATACTCAAGAAGTTTCATACGGAAGCTTGCAAATTCATAAGCAATCTAATGAATCGGAAGAAAAGATTTTGCTTGAATGTTAGAGCAAACAAAGTTGATGAAGGTTAGTACATGAGTTTGATTGGTTGTTTAGTATATCTAAGAGCCACTAAACTAGATATCATGTTTACAGTGAGCTTACTCTCAAGGTTCATGCACTGTGCATGCAAGTGAAGTGCATTTCCAAGAGAATATTGTAAGATATATCAAGGGAACAATCAATTACAATATTAAGTAGTCCTATTGTCAGAATTTTATGTTTCATGGTCATTTTGATAGTGACTGGGCAAGTTTAATTGATATGGTTGCTCAAAGTATAGCTGAAGCTGAGTATGTGGCAATCACTATAACAACAAACCAAGCTTTTTTGGCTTGGAAAATTACTTACTGATTTACACTTTCAACAACATTAACCAACACAAGTTTATGTCAACAAGCAAGCTGTAATTTATATTTCTAATTATCTAATTTTTCATAGTAACATTAAACATTTTAAGTTCAAACTATATTTCTCGAGTGAAGTACAAAAGGAAGGTGAGGCTATTGCAAGAATTAAGCCCAAGTTATAGATGTGTTAACCAAAGCATTGCCAAAAGCAAGATTTGATGCTTTGAGAAGGCCTTTGGAGATACTAAACCAAAGAGGAGTGTTGTCGTTAGAAAGCTTTAATCAGGTGCTAACGTGGATCGAAGCAAACATAGTTTATAGTTGTTGATGTGAATTGAATCAGATTTGGCCTGCAATGCAATTGTTTTTCTCAAAACCAAGTCTTTAAAATGTTAATTGTCCTAAAAATTTTCTATCTTCATTTATGGAACTGATAATTTGATTTATTTATTTTTTTTTTATTTTTTTTTGGAATTTTTGTTACATTTCTACTACACTTGAGAAATGAAAATGAATAAATAAAATATAATGATAACTACCTAATTAATTTTCTTTTCTTCTATTTTTGAACAACTAAAAATTCTTAAGCTCTACGACATTGCCTTTCTTCGTTAATATTTGCCCCTATTTCACTCATATATATCTACAATTATAGTACCATTGATCTCAAATATGCCTTGCTTACTTCTCAAGGACTATAGTGCTAGATGGCTAGTTAAACCATCCAAACGTTGGTTGAAGCATTATATTTGTCTCTTGAGATGGTTGATGCATCTAATGTGTGAAAATTATTATATTTAAGAATGACTAGTTTTTTACTTGTGCAGATAAGCAAGAATAATATTTTAAGCTCTCTAAGCAAGAATAATATTTTAAGCTCTCTAATTTATTTTAAACTCTTGTTCATTATCTTCATTAATAAATAAATAATTTTCAGAAGAATAGGGTACTTTGATAACTTAATTAAATTAACAAAATTATGCTAATAAAAAACTACATTATGGATTGTTCTTAAACTTACCCATACAAAGTTGACAAACAAATTATCATAAAATTATAATATATTTAATATTATATATTATTAACTTAATACCTACTATCTTCTTAGATAATAAGTCAATAATAATACTAGAATTTTGATAATAATGATTTAAATAATTTTACCCATTTACATTTACTCATGATATTTCATTTTTTTCAACATCACTCATGTGTGAAATTTCAAAATATTCAAATAAATACTGTAAAAACTTAGAACAATTCTTTTTTTTTTTTTGCTGTCTTTGGTAAATTTTGACTACTAGTTTAACTTTTACCAACTTTCACAAGCCTTCACTTTTAGCTATTGAGGTTCACATGGAGGTCCAAACTCTTGTAAAATTAATTTTTTTAGCATAGATTTCGAACTCTTATAATCTTTCTCTTTTTAAAAAAATCTAGAGTTAATACCATTAACCACCCAAACTGGGAGGCTTTGGTAACTTTCGCCAACTTCAATATTTCTCTTAATTAAAAATTTTTTTAGTTTTTTCTTAAGTCATGATAATTGTCGGTGGAGATGCAGGAGGGAAAAAAATCTAATTCTGTAAAGACTAACAATTCAATAATGATGGCATTCTTTATCAAAAAAACTAAGATATATATATTGATGGCATTCTTATTGGCTGCCAATTAATGCCATGTCTCAGGTTGATGTACCAATTCATGTATCAAAAGTATTAAGAAGCACATAATTATCATCTAAAAAAACATTTACACTCTGGAGTTATCCCAAGCATCCTCCAAATCAATTCAACCCAAACAAAATGATTTTTAGAATAATATATATGGTAAGTGCTTGTGTGATAAGAATACGAAGTGTTCTTTCTTTATGTTGAGCATTATTTTTCTCGGGTTTTAACATTAATATGGGTGTATTTATGTTACTTTCATCCAGATAGGGTTGTGAGGCTGATTATGAGAGAAAGAAGCCAATGTGGGCCGTAATGCACTAATTTGGAGGAAATCTTGTTAAGGTTCAAACGCGAAGACATAGGTCGGGTTCCAGATGTAGGAATGTGTGCCAACCTCCTCGTACTCGAGTTAGCACAATTATTTGGAGGGACACAAGAGCAGTCACATTCAAGCATTCTAACTTATGCATATAGAACAAGATCTCCACCAACATGTCCGTTATTAAAGAAGCAAGGCGATCCACGACGTAAAATGTGTGCCCGTTTGCGTTACCTCGACCAAAGTATGGATTCGGGAGTATTTCAGGCGGTACTGTAGCAAGGTATTGTAGAAAACACTGTAGCAAAAATACTGCAGCAACACTGTTTACAGCCGGCCGAGAAAATAAGAAAATAGAGAATCCACATGGGCGTGTGGAAATTCCACACTCCCGTGTGAAAAAAATCCATGGGGCGCCCACATTGGCGTGTGGATTCCCGATTCCGACCCTTTAAAAAGGCGATTTCGACCTCGATTTCGACGATTCTTTTCTCCATCTTTTCCCCAACTTGAGAGAGAGGGCTGAGCTAGGGTTTTGAGAGGTATTGGCTAGGGCTTTGGAGATGTTCTATGGCTTTGACATCGCGCGCCGTTTGGAAGAAGGTTAGTGGGAGAGCTTTCAGTCGCACGAGATCCGAGCGAGGTGTATCTTAGGCCGGACAAAGGGACCCTTACGACGAGTAGAGAACTCTCCACAAGACCATCGCCACGACTAACGAGGGGGTTTTCTATGGATGCTTTGTTTTTACATTCGATTTCATTGATTGTATCTAGCTCCTTGGAGAGCTAAACCCCTAGTGGGTACTTGGGTATTTGTGAACCCTAGGATGTATTCGTTTCATTGAATCTCTTTATTATGCTTTCAATTAATTGATGTTTATTGTGAGTTCCAATCTTGAAGACTTGATTGTATGAATACTCCCCTAGAGTGACACTAGGGTTGAGAGTTCTTGTTGGTAACTCTTGTGAGTGAGTGACACACCATGAGAGTTAGACAAAGCTAAATTGGAGAGGGTTGAGAGAGTGAGTCGAGAGATAGCGGAGCGTCCCCTTTTCCCCTCCGGTGTGATCTATCATACCTCCACATTCCAAGAGTTCTTTGTGGCCATAGTAGAGTGAATAGGCTAAGGGATGACCTTCCGCTGGGGCTTAGTTGCAAGTGCAACGGAGTGAAGCGCTGAAATGATTTTAACACCTAGGGCTTAATTATGGCTAGGGATCTTCCACCTGGACCAAAGGGTTAGGTCTATACATAGGAATAGGGTTTATCACTTGAATCCCTAGAGTTCATTGCAATTCTATGCGAGAGCGAGGTTGAGAGGTTATTCAATCTCTCCTCCGGGACATGTATAGAGTTAGAAGTGGTTGACCTTAGATTTGGGATCATGTAATTAAGGATTTCCATGACTTATCGTTGCATCAATTAGGAAGTATAATAGAGGGTTCTTGCACTTGAAACGATTGTCCTAGGCGGATCAAAATCCGGGTACCCCATCTTTATTGATTGCCTTATCTTCTCCTTTACTTGTGCTCTCTATCTTGTTGCTTTTATTTCCGTTATTTCATATTTGTCACACTTATCACTATTCATCTTCCACATTAGTTAAGAAACAACTTAAGTGTATTTATTCCCTACTCATATGGGATTATTACTTCGACACCCGTGCACTTGCAGTTTACACGCATATACGGGCGTGTCAAGTTTTTGGAGCCGTTGCTGGGGAATGGCGTTTAGAGATACTTTGCTCTTTGTTTTCTTAGCTATTCATTCATTTTGTTTCATATCTTCTTTTCTATCATCGTTTTGATTTTGTTTTCTTTCTTTTGGTGCAGCTCCAGGTTATGACCCGAGGGAACCCTTCGATATTGATTGAAGGAGATCCCGAGCTCGAACGTACACCTAGAAGAAAAGTGAAAGAACCTGTGCAAGAACAATCTAATCTAGCTAATTTGGAAGTAGAAGAATCTGAAAACATGGTAGAATAAAATGAGCAGCAGCGAACATTATCTGATTATGCCAGACCTTCAGTATTGGGGACACAATTAAGCATGTGCGTCCCCCGATTACAGCTCAGAACTTCGAGCTGAAGCCGGCATTCATCCACATGTTGCAGTAATCCGCACAGTTTAATGGTTTGGCTGATGAGGATCCCAACAATCATATAGAGAACTTTCTCGAGGTGTGCGACATGCTTAAGATAAATGGGGTAACGGATGATGCCATCAAGTTGAGAGCCTTCCCATTTTCCTTGAAAGGGAGAGCGAAGCAGTGGTCACACTCATTACCTAGAGCATCAATTACCACATGGGAGGAGATGGTAGAAGCTTTTCTTGCCCGTTATTTCTCTCCCGGAAAATCTGCAAAGCTTAGGAATGAGATCTCATCCTTTGTACAATTGGAATTGGAGTTCTATTTGAGACGTGAGAAATGTTCAAGGAGCTCCTGAGAAAGTGGCCGCAACATGGATTCCCGGAGTGGATGATTGTTCAAACCTTTTATAAGGGTTTAAATCCGAGTACAAGACAACTCTTGGATGCGGCAGCAGGAGGTACCTTAGGTAACAAGACCTCCGGTAAGGCCCGTCAACTAATTGAAGAAATGGGGTTAAACAGCTACCAATGGAATGCTAGGGAGAAGAAAAAGGTGGCCGGCCTCCATGAGATAGATGTAGTAACCTCATTGCCGGCTCAAGTGGAATCATTGCGTAAGAAGTTAGATCTCCTAACTTTGAATAGAGTGGCGGACATGACTACTTACACCGAGTGTGATAGAGGACATGCTCCCTCCGATTGCCCGATCTCTATTGGTGATGCATCTTCGGTTGAGAATGTCGATTTTGTAGGTAATGCTATGAGGAATCAAGGAAACCCATACAACAACACCTACAATCCGGGTTAGAAGAGTCATCGCAATTTCTCGTAGAGCAACCAAGGTCCACAAAAGGCCATGGGGCCACCGGGTTTCCAACAACAACAGCAAGCCCCAAACATGGAAAACAGAGTTTTAGGTTTGGAGACCCGAATGAACGATTTGGAGAAGGCCTTAACTAGGTTTGTGCAATCATCTGATACAAAGTTCCGATCAGTTGAGGCTACACTTCGCAACCACACCGGCTCTTTGAATAATCTTGAAAATCAAGTATGGCAGATTACGAAGTCCTTATCGGAAAGGCCACAAGGAAGCTTGCCGAGTAACACCGAGACCAACCCTAGAGAGCATGTAAAGGCGATCACTTTGAGAAGTGGTCGTGAGATTGAGGATAAGCTTCCTAGTGAGAAGCCCAATGAACACGCACCTGAGGTTATAGAGGTTGAGAAAGGAGAAAGCAAAGAGAAGGAGGTGGCATCCCCACCTTCCAAGCTAAGAATCCCTTATTCCTATAGATTAAAGAATGACCAAGGGGATGAACAGTACAAGAAGTTCCTAAGTTTGTTCAAACAGCTCTACATCAATATTCCTTTCATTGAGGCATTAGCTCAAATTCCTAAGTGTGCAAAATTCTTGAAAGATTTGTTGACCAACAAGAGAAACTTGGAGGACAGTGCTTCAGTGATCTTTGATGCTTCTTGCTCGGCGGTGTTGTAAAAGAATATGCCGAACAAGAAGAAAGACCCGGGAAGCTTCATCATTCCGTGTAACATTGGCAATTTGGGTGAAGAAATGGCATTGGTGGACTCAGGGGCCAATATCAACGTCATGCCATACACCTTCTTTCAGAAGCTAGGCTTGGGAGAGCCTAGGCCCACTCGGATGACTTTGCAATTGGCGGATCGAACAGTAAGACATCCGAGGGGTATCATTGAAGACGTGTTTGTCAAGGTGGACAAGTACATATTTCCTGTAGACTTTGTGGTGCTAGACATCGATGAGGATGCGGATTTACCCTTCATACTTGGGAGGCCATTCTTGCGGACTTCCAAAGCATTGATTGACATGGATGGCGGAGAGTTAACATTGAGAGTTGAAGATGACAAGCTCACATACCGCCTTGCTGAAGCCATACGGCATTCTCTTGATTTCGATGATTCTTTGTATTTTCTAGACACTAATGATGAGATTGTTGATGAATATATGCAGGAAATGTTAAATCCGGACCCGTACGAGGGTTTGTTTGACCAAGAGGTGGACAATGAAGGAATCATGATGCTTGGTTCAACGGAAAAAGTACCATCTACCCCGGGGATCATGAAGAAGGTGCTTCGGAAGATGAAGAGGGCTAGGAGACGCCACCGGAAACGCTCCAAGGCTGTTGGAGACGTGAGCGAACCGAATAAATTGGATAAATCATTGCTAGGTGGTCCCAATCCTGATAATTCCCCCTCTACCTTCAAGAGACTTTGCTCATCATCTTTCCAAGCCATGGGTAAGAGGACAACCTTCATCTATGAGCCCCCGTGAGGTAAGACAAGATACGTCAAGCTAAGTGATGTTAAACAAGCGCTTCTTGAGAGGCAACCCAAGTGTTTACTATTTTCTTAATTTGGTAGTTTAGTGTTTGCTTGAATAAATTATTGAGTGTTGGTGTCTTGATTTGTAGATGCTTTTGTTGTGATTTTCTTGTGGACTTGTAATTTCACCATGTGTTTTCATGTGAATTTGACGAAGTTTTGGTCGTTTGAACTATCTATCATGTTTCTCACTGATATAGTTTGTATATTAGAGCAGGCTCTGAGTGTGTAAACTTCAGAAATTTTCTGCAGAGCCTGTAGAGTTTTCTAAGCATCCAGAGAAAACACATGGGCGTGTGGAATTAACACACGCCCGTGGTTTTGTATTGCGAGCTCATCCATAGAAGGCACAGGGGCGTGGACTCACCCCTGTGAATGACCTTGTGATTCTTGCATGGCCATGGGTAATTTCCGCACGGGTGTGTGATTTCCTGTAGAGACTTGGCAAACTATCCCCAGGGCACACAGAGGTGTGGACTCGCCCCTGTGGGCGAACTTGTGAAATACGCACGGGCGTGAGTAATTTTCACACGCCCGTGCGGATCTCTGCAGACAAGCTCTCTCCATCTCGAGAAGACACAGGGGCGTGCGGCTGCTCCTGTGAGTTGGGTTTGTGAATGCCCACGGTCATGCAGAATTTCCACACGGGCGTGTGAAACACTTAGCGATTTTTCTCGGGTGGACAGAGAAGCCACAGGGGCGTGCGGCAGCCCCTGTGGGTCAGGCGCACGGGCATGGGTATTTTCCACACGCCTGTATATTTGCGTTTAGAGGCAGTGAGTGTTTTCCCGAGAGTGCATAGGGGCGTGCACCTGCCCCTGTGAAGCTTTCCTGTGGAGGCGCACAGGCGTCGGTAATTTCCACACGCCCGTGCGGTTGTACAGAACGCCAAGAGGCGTAATTTTTTTTTTAAAGGATTATTGTTTCTCTTTACCCTCATAACCTCCATTCATCTGAGAGCACTCTTATATTGTTTCCCGTCCTTGTATCGCCGATTTGGAAGAATTTTGTTTGGTTTTCCGGCCGATTCTAAGTTCTCTCATCTCAACTCGTCGATAAGCCCTATCTTTGAGTTTCTTCACAAATTCATGACTTACATCGATGAAATCAGTTAATAATGCTTCATTTCTATAATTAGAATGATTGTATACGTTTAGCGCAAAGTTAGCAACGATGTAATGGTGTATTTGTGGATTTTCGAGGCGCGGCCGTGCATTATTCACGCCCTGCGGATCCACACGGGCGTGTGTAAATTCCGCACGACCGTGTGGATTTCTGCAGCATTCCTTAATTAACTTGTTTGATCGATTTTTTTTAATTTTGCAGATTACGGCACTCAAGTCAAAGAAACAAGCTGATAAGCGACCGCGAGAGTCGTCTCCTAAGTACGAAAGCATAAGATTCACCATCCCCGAGCACCAGGCTCGGTTTGAGCATCTGTCGAGACTTCGGTTCGGACAGACTCGATTCTTGGACACGAGTATACTGAGAGACTTGCAACAGGGAGATGAGTTGGCAGATAAGGTCGAGGATCTCATTTCGGTGGGTGGTTGGAGGCAGTTATTGTAGATTAGAGAGCCAGCCATCCGTGAGCTTACATTGGAGGTCTTGTCATCTTTTGAGTTCGACAGATCCTATGTGAGATTTGACACCCTCGACGTTGTTCAGTTCAGAGCACTTAGACATCACTATAGTCTGAGTATCACTTAGTTCTCAGTTCGGCTCGGCTTGTACGAGGAGGCATTTACAGACACTTAGGAGTATTCTCAGTTATCGACAGATTATCCTGGAGCCTTGACCCCGGAGAGAGCTTACAGAGCATTATGTGGTCAGGGCCAATATAAGCCAGGGGTGTCCAAGGCCACGTGTCTTTCCCGACCTGCGTATCGATATCCACATGGCATCATGAGCAGGTCGGTGAATGGCCGTGGTGATAGCACTGCCGTTCTGAGTCGACAGGAGCTTCTGTACTTATATTCGATGATGCAGTGCATACCGATCCATCTAAGGCACATCGTCGCTTAGTACATTCGACATCAGGGCCAATATGCTAGATTGGGAGCGATCTTCTCGGGTCCATACATTACGAGATTAGCTCTAGGTATGGGTCTCTTGGGTGTGATTTGCGGGGCCGAGAAGACGAGTATACCTGCGTCCCTGAGCCTGGAGACAATAAAATTGATGGGCGTGGTTCGCAGGGTTCGGACGGGGGTTTATGCTCTGGTGCTACCGGTTCCGGAGATAGCCGAGGAGAAGGGTGATGATGCCGAGGCTTCCAAGCCTACCCTCGAGCCTCAGCCAGCACTGATGGAGACTGAGGCATCTCCGATGGCAGAGGATCCATCCCCAGTACACATGTTTTCACCATCTTGATCCCATGATCGCTTTGAGAGGCTCGAGAATGCTGTGGGGATGCTTCAAACAGAGATTACTGAGATTCAGGCTACGCAGGCCACACAGCATATAGAGTTCATGGCACATTTCGATATGTTACAGCTGATTTTAGAGCGAGACGTCACCTCGTCATTTGTCCTGCGGCCGAGAACTCCCCTGGCATGTCCAGCACCTCCATCCCCTATTCCAGCACCGGTTGACCCACCATGTACTTCATCACCAGCAGCAGCAGCAGCAGCAGAGGAGCCAGAGCACGACACCAACACTTGATTTGTTTTTTTTTCATTTCTTTTACTTTTGCACTTATATTTTGGACTTGTATTCTTAGATAGGACTCCCCTTTTGAGTTCATCTTTTATTTTGCTGTCTTGAGTTATATTCATTGCTTTATCTATTATATACTCGAGTTGTTTTATTTTTATTGAGCTTCACTGAACCCCCTCGTGTATGCGTGCAGATGGTCTTGTCATCATGGGAATTAAGAACTTTGTCATGGGCACGGCCAAGGTGTTTCGGCACTTGGCCGTGTGAGCTTCACAACCCATTGGAACAACACTCCCAAGGATTTAGCTCCATCAAATGCAACACTAGGAGTCAGGGGAGTATTATTTTGATTGCTTATCCAACATTTGAATTTAATTGATATACATTATGAGTGGGCTTACATGAGTACATTGGGGACAATGTACAACTTAAGTGTTTTTGGGGGGTGGGGGAGTTTCATAGTGCACACATCTTTTTATATTAGTTTTGATTGATATACATGCTCACATAGCCAATGGCGGTTTACCTTAGTTGCAATGATTACATTCGTGAGTTTAGGAGAATTTTTAACATTGAATATCCTCATGCTCTAGTTTTTGCTTGAATTTGTATGAATTTTTGCCGGATTAACACTTGTCGTACTTCTCACTCTTGAAGCCATTTTGGAAACTCAAGTTTGATGTTAAAGGAACTATGTATAGTTGTTTCTTTCGTTAATTCAAAAAAAAATGATCAAAATAGTTTTATTTCTTATTTGTGCTTGTTGAGTGGAAAGAGCTACCGCCTATGAAGAATAAAGCTACTCTCATAAGTCGGATACTAGTTATGCCCTAATGAGAGAAAGAGCTATCTCATAAGATGGGTGAAAGCTACCACTCAGGTAGAAAGAGCTACCACCTCGAAAGTATGAAAGCCACCTTAGCGGCCGCTTTAGAAAGGGCTACCTTAGAGGATGTGTGAAGCTACTACAACCTTTGAAATGTTTTTCTTACTTTGTGTAGATCAATAAGTCCCTTTTGCTTAGAACTTTGAGGAGTATACTGTGGGTTGTTTTGAGTGAGCTCACGCACTTAAACGATTTCGGGTTTGTTGTCCTTTTTTATTTAAGTTATTAACTAGAGCATTAATTTTTCGTATTTAGTGTTGAAATTTTCCTTATTTGTAGAATGCTCTCTTTATATGCTTTGGTGAACCTAAGGCCAAGCACTTCCAATGTTTCCTTCATCTATGCATATAATGTTTAATCTTTGCTTGAGGACAAGCAAAAGTTTAAGTGTGGGGGAGTTTGATAAGTGCTTGTGCGATAAAAATACGAAGTGTTCTTTCCTTGTGTTGAGCATTACTTTTCTCGGGTTTCAACGCTAATATGGGTGTATTTATGTTACTTTCATGCAGGTAGGGTTGTGAGGCCGATTATGAGAGAAAGAAGCCAGTGTGGGTCGTAATGCACTAATTTGGAGGAAATCTTGCTAAGGTTCAAACGCGAAGACATAGGTCGGGTTCCAGATGCAGGAATGTGTGTCAACCTCCTCATACTCGAGTTAGCACAACTATTTAGAGGGACACAAGGGCAGCCACATTCAAGCATTTCGACTTGTGCATATAGAACAAGATCTCCACCAACATGTCCATTATTAAAGAAGCAAGGCGATCCACGACGTAAATGTGTGCCCATTTATATTACCTCGATCAAAGTATGGTTTCGGGAGTATTTCAGGCCGGTACTGCAGCGGGGTATTGTAGAAAACATTGTAGCAAAAATACTACAGCAGCACTGTTTACAGCCGGCCGAGAAAACAGGAAAATAGAGAATCCACATGGGCGTGTGGAAATTCCACACTCCCGTGTGAAAAATCCACAGGGGCGTCCACATTGGCGTGTGGATTTTCGATTCCAGCCCTTTAAAAGCTTATTTCAACCCCGATTTCAGCATTCTTTTCTCCATCTTTTCCCCAACTTGAGAGAGGGCGACAGCTAGGGTTTTGAGAGGTATTGGCTAGGGCTTTGGAGATGTTCTATGGCTTTGACATCGCGCGCCGTTTGGAAGAAGGTTAGTGGGAGAGCTTTCGTCGGCACAGATCCGACGAGGTGTATCTTAGGCCGGACAAAGGGACCCTTGCGACGAGTAGAGAACTCTCCACAAGACCATCACCATGACTAACAAGGGGGTTTTCTATGGATGCTTTGTTTTTACATTCGATTTCATTGATTGTATCTAGCTCTTTGGAGAGCTAAACCCCTAGTGGGTACTTGGGTATTTGTGAACCCTAGGATGTATTCGTTTCATTGAATCTCTTTATTATGCTTTCAATTAATTGATGTTTATTGTGAGTTCCAATCTTGAAGACTTGATTGTATGAATACTCCCCCAGAGTGACACTAGGGTCGAGGAGTTCTTGCTGGTAACTCTTGTGAGTGAGTGACACACCATGAGAGTTAGACAAAGCTAAATTGGAGAGGGCTGAGAGAGTGAGTCGAGAGATAGCGGAGCGTCCCCTTTCCTCCGGTGTGATCTATCATACCTCCACATTCCAAGAGTTCTTTGTGGCCATAGTAGAGTGAATAGGCTAAGGGATGACCTTCCACTGGGGCTTAGTTGCAAGTGCAACGGAGTGAAGCGATAAATGATTTTTAACACCCAGGGCTTAATTATGGCTAGGGATCTTCCACCGACCAAAGGGTTAGGTCTATACATAGGAATAGGGTTTATCACTTGAATCCCTAGAGTTCATTGCAATTCTATGCGAGAGCGAGGTTGAGAGGTTATTCAATCTCCTCCCGGGACATGTATAGAGTTAGAAGTGGTTGACCTTAGATTTGGGATCATGTAATTAAGGATTTCCATGACTTATCGTTGCATCAATTAGGAAGTATAATAGGGGTTCTCGCACTTGAAACGATTGTCCTAGGCGGATCAAAAATCCGGGTACCCCATCTTTTATTGATTGCCTTATCTTCCCTTTTACTTGTGCCTCTATCTTGTTGCTTTTATTTCCGTTATTTCATATTTGTCACACTTATCACTATTTATTTTCCACATTAGTTAAGAAACAACTTAAGTGTCTTTATTCCCTACTCTATCTAGATACGATACCCACTTATCTGGGATTATTACTTCGACACCCGTGCACTTGCGTTTATAAGCATATACAGACGTGCCAATATATTTACAAATTTTGTTATTTATTAGTATTCTAATAAGATTTATAAATATTTATTATATATATATAAGTATATTCAAGTTCCACAGGATCAATCTTTTTCTTGAAATGTTTGTGTGACAAACATATTTAAAGTTGTGGCTTTAAGAAGATGCCCTTTGTATGCTTTATTTATTTATCATGCACATGGATTGCTTAATAAAGTTGTGGATCATATTGGTACATCACTTTACTCAAAAGAATGTGCTTATTTTTCCACTATGGGACGAACCTCTTATTCAATCCTTTTCTTATAACCATTCATTGTGAGACAGCTTAATTATTCATCCATTTTTTAAGGTACCTGTTGATTGGGCTTGATCCAATAAGCAGTCAACCTAACGCATATAAATAGTATTACAGGGATCATTAATAAAATATATACTTATCTCGTAAAACTCTTCTATTATTGCTCATATAATTTCAAATATAAATAAAAAATTTTGAGAGGAAATTTGTAATTTCTCATGTAAATCACAAAAATAAATTTAAAATTTAGCATATCATTAATAAAATTTATATCCTGTCATTGTCAACAAAGCTTTCATATCTAAAATGATAATTGGGCAAAAAGAAAAAGAAAAACACACAAATTTAAGTGGAAAATCATAAATTGAGAAATATCATAAAATGCAATAGAAGATAATGATTTTACAATATTGAAAATTAAATATAATAGTGGCAATACAATTTATCAAAATTATTTATATGATTAAATTTTAAATATGTCGTAATTTAATTATAAGTCAGGTAAATATGGATTCAACCTATATTGTGATCTAACTCTGTTGCACTTTTGATGGTATTTGATTCTCATTCTTATAAATAGGTCTACTGAAGATCGACAAATTAAAAATGAACCTGAGCAATGACAAGAATAAGAAAACAACACACCCATAATAAAACACATAATTTTACGTAATTTGATCAATGTGACATACATCTATAGCAGCACTAATATTGAATTTTATTCACAAAAATAAGGTTTACAATGCGCTCAAACCCTCAAACTCCCACAAGCAACGGGTTAAGATGACGCCAAAGTAAATATCTGGCTCCACATACTCAATAAGGTTCATATTACAGGGGCTCCAACCATATGCTCCAATGGAATCCGTGGGCAGACTATAACACGAAGAAAAAAAAAAAAGACATATATGTCACATAGTGCCATTTTCAAAATCAGATTAAACAGAATTCGAATAACTCCTTCATCCATCAGATTTGTATTAGGCTTTCATGTTTTTTAAAGTAATCATAATGATTAAATATGAAGGAATCAAGTCAAAGCAGTAGGTGCCTTCTTTCGTTGATAGTACAAAGCATAGATGTCAGATGCTTGTGCCGTAGTACTGGTTCATGTCTCCCATGTCTTTTGCATCTAATCTCCATCATCAAGCTTAGCACTTGCATTTTAAGCATACTTTGTACCTACTTCAATTCAGAAATTTAAGCAATCATTACAATGTTTAAATCTTAATTAAATTATGAATGTATGAAATCTCAATGAAGTAGCTAAATTTTTGTTGATGAAAACCAATATTTTATTTAGTTAAATGTATTTTTTATTTTGTATGACAGCTGATGCTTTCCAATTTGTTTGTGAAGGATGAAGACAATGCTCAACATCAAGCTTCTTTGTTTTTATCCTTGAAAGTGTTTCCAAAATGTTTGGATGATTAAACAAATAGTTAATCTTAAACAATATCCATACAATTTTGGACTTGTATAGATAATAAACAAGTGTTTGTTTATTCCTTTTCATACAAAAAAAAAAACATATATATTTATATTAATAAATAAAATACTACTAGTTAGAAATACATATTTATAAATTTTAAAATATTTATTTGAAAAATAATAATTATTAAATTATTTTTCATGACTAAAATGAACAAATCACAATTTTATTAAATAAAATATGGGACAATCACAACATACAAAATAAGAAAAATAGTGAACCTAACTAAATGAAATTTAAATTCCCAGATCCACAAGTAATAGAAGTAGATTCCTATACAGAGCTAGAGATAAATTAACAAAAATATCAGTATTATCTAAAAAATAATCATCAAGGGAGTAGATTATCTATCTATCAGTATCATGAGTCATAGTAGACATAGTAGTGAACAGTAGATGCCTTAGCTGGTAGGACTCGTTAATTGATCCTAATTAATGCAATTATCAGAAAATTTAGATTTTAAAGCGTTGAATAATGATGTGGAAGGAAAGGGATATTGAAATTAATAAACAGAGGTGAGGGTGGTGCTAGACTGCTAGTTGTGTGGTCCATTGGTAGAAGTGGATAAATGAATGGTGGGGTTTGATCATGAGGTGTTTACCGCCAATATACTGGAACCAGTGGAAAAGATCAGAATCTCAGAATGTGGAGGGGAATAAAGTGGAGATGGCAGTGTCTGCCTAGCACCAACGTAAACTTTTCATTGACAGTTGTTATGTGGTCCCACTTATTTTGTTTAATTACTACCCTACTTCTTTGAACAGTGTCTATAAGCAGCAGTGAAACTAGTTGGACTGAGTAACCAAATAAAATTAATGGCATTTGGGTAAATTAAGATCATTTACCTAAGATGTTCATTTTGGGGAAAACCCAAAATCAAATCCCATTATTCACATAAAATGAGGGCATGGATGACGTTGAGCGTTGCTCCACACTCTCTAATTTACCCTTTAAATAAGGGTGCTTGTTATCTATGTGATAAAAAAAAATAAATAACCAAATGGTTTATTATTAATTTATTATTATTATTTTTTACCAACAATGTTGTAGATACTATTATTATTATATTCTAGTTATGTATTATAAAATAAAATTAAAATTTTCCGCTTCTCATTACAAATCATGTGTTTTAACTAGTAGATTATTGATTTTTTTTTAAATTTATAAAATAGACAATCTATTACCTACTCGCTCGCATTAACTCTCAATGTTTTGAAAATAAATTAAACCTTCAACCTCTGACTTAGTGATACCATTATAGTCTTTCAAGTTATATAAAACATTAGATTTATTAAAATATTAAAAAAAACCATGTAAACCAGTCAATCTCCATACTGTATGAGTTAGGATTAAACAAGATTTGAATTTTCCCTTTAATTTATTTTGAAATTTACAAAAAATAATTTATTTTTAGAAAAATTGAACTTAAAAGAGTCCAGTTAACCATGATTAGATACATTGTTTCTAATTTTATGTTGCTATCTTTTATTTTGATTTTTTTTATTGGATTTATGTGTATCTTTATATATTTTATTTTTTACCATATCAACTTTGAACTGGGAGCTTTTTATTTTTAAATTTTTATATTAAATTGTTGATTTACAATTGCAATTTTATAGACATAACATTTTAAACTTAAAAAATGAAAACTATAATAAAAAAATATTACTTTTTATTTATGATTTTTACATAACTATTTATTGTGTATTCCATCAACATAATCATACTGACTGGCTGAATTTATCAGACCGGTTAAAATGTGAACCATTTATTTTATCGGTTTAAGATTTGATACACTATTAAAACCCCTGGTTTTAAATAACAAGCTATTTACTTTCACTCCCAAATTGATGGTCCCAAAAACATTTAACAATCCTTTCTTTCTTAAATATTTTTTTCAAAATTTAAAATAGAAAAAAAAGGACTGATTTATTCTTGTTTTGAGAGAGATGACATGCCTTGTTGTTCAATATAAATATGGATGTTCTGCAAAAGAATGAAAAATAATTAAGTTATGATAAATTTTTTAAATATTTGTCTTGAAAAAAATTATTTAAGTGGATTAAAATTGATTTAATTAATATTAATAAAAACTGAATTTTCAAATCAAAAATTTATTTTATAAATAGTAATAAATATTTATTAATATTAATAATTACAAATATAGATGACAAAAATTTCCTCACTATTTTTGAGAGAATTAAAATAATAGTCATCTTGACAATAGTCGAGCGGTTAAAATAATTTAATTATTATCTAAGAGTTTAAGGGTTCGAGTTTCTCTTAATACATGGATGAAATATAAATAGAATGTGTTTAATACATGGATGAAATATAAATAGAATGTGCTTAGTGATTTGTCCATGTTATTAAAAAAATTAAAATAATGAAAAATAAATCTAATCATTCTCTAAATAAAGAAACCTAATGGCACATTTAGTAATAAAGGCTAAAACCTAGCAGCACAATAATAAAATTCCTATGCATGCTCACAACTCTACAAAAGAAATAGGTTTCAAGCTTCATTTTTATTAATATCAAATTTTCCACATAATCAAAATGTATTAATTGATTAAATCTATCATTTATAACTATAATTGCAAAGTTTGATTTGGTTCTATGTTTTAAAATTCTTGAACCTATTCCAGTCAATTCATTAGTTGAGACATGATTCATAATTAAATTGAGAAGCACTTTTGTTTGATTATTTAAATTGGGTGGAAAAAGAAACAAAGAACAATACACTAAAGTGATAATTAAAAGGAGTTAAGAAGGATGCCCAAAGGAGACAAGACCAACTGGTTAGCTCATGCATGTACTGTTTAGTTCCTTGAGGGAAAAGAAAACATCAAATTTCAACCAAATAATTAAATAAATAAATCAATCAATAATCTTGTCAATGTAATTTTTGTTTAAAAGAAATAATAAATTGTACTTACGAATGGAACAAGAATTCCAATCAGCTCCTGTTTTTGTTTCATCATGGTATGTTTTTGTATTGATGCTCTTATATGTTATATATCTTTTTATAACAATTTTTTTTCCTTATTACTTGGGATGTTGTCGTGTTTATATTTAGTAATACAAATGAAAAAAATCATAATTTTATCCAAAATAGTAAGAGCATTGTTTAAAAATACTAAAAAAATAAAATAAAATAAAGTAGTAGGAGCATTGCATACAGCATCTACTACAATAGGCAAATGATAGTGTTATTAATTGTTATGTTGAAAGTTAAAAATTTGATTTTTTTTTTCAAATCATGGTTGAAAATTCAAGAAGTGTGTGATTATGGTTTGCCCGTATTGAAAAACCCAACAATAACAACATTGCATACCATTACATAAATTGTTTCAAATAAAAAAGAAGAAAAAAATCAATAATAAAATTAAAAATTAAAATAAAGAAAATTAAGTATGAAAAAAAAATCATCCAATCCACTAAATGAAATTTGAAAGGAGGTAAAACATCAAAATAGATTGTTGTGATATGTGAGAAACAATCAGTGTTAAATATTTAAGACGTAGCAATTTTTTTCTTTTTCACTTAAACTTTTGTAGTGTTAAATATCTAAAGATGTTTGAAAAAAACTATAAAGAGAAATTACAACCATTAAATATCTCTTCGGCAGAAATCTGGTTGTGGAATTTCAGACTTTGTAATCTATTGAACCAAAAATCATTTTCAGTGCTAATTTCACAGATACATGAATACATTGAAGACAATATGCTTCATGACTCAACTTTCAAGTTTCAACTTGATTGAATTGAAATGCATCTCTTATAGCGTATGCAAGATGCCTTTATGTCCACTTTTATATACCAATCTTACCCTTTAAGTTATCTACATTTACAACATTGCCATTAGATTTTATTACCGTTTATCAGTTTATGTATATATAAAAAACAGCACCAAAATATTTATAAAACCCTCTAAATTTTTACAATTCAGTTAAATAATTATACAATATATATTGAATATAAATTACCCCTTATGAATTACAATAATTACAAATACCTAATGAAAAAAAAAAAAAAATCTAAAAATAACAAAACATATGGGATTTTTGTAAATTCAAGTTACAAACTATACAAGGGTATTCCAGTAATTTTAAGTTGGAAACATTATCCTGTAGGAACACAGCTGTGCTATGTACAATGCACGAGATCAGACACCAAGTTGGTTAGGGAAAAACCCAAAAAGAGAAAAGACATGTACATGGATGAAGTAAAAAGTTTGATGTCACACACACTCATTCAAAAGAAAAACCAGATTGGCCTCAACATGCATAAAAAAGTTCCCAGTCTGGCCTTTCCAAGACACTCTTTCCCCCACCTTTTTTTCCCCATCTGCTACACTCCACACACATCATGCCTCATCATCCAACAAACAAAGACCACACCAAGATTGGAATACTCATCCCCAACACCAACTAGGAATTGAAAGAAAGTGATAGCTACTAATTTAGCTATCCTTCCTCCTCTTCTTCCTCCTCCTCCTCCTCCTCTTCCTTTCTACCACCACTCTCTTCTTCTTCCTTGCCATGGACCATATTCATCCATTCTTCCAATTTTAAGAGGTTTGCACTTTTGTTTTTCTTTTTTGTATTCTTCTCAATTTAGGGGGAAAAAATATAGTATGTGTGTCTTTCCTCAGTTGTGATTTCATTGTTGCTTGAGATGCTCTTGATTTATGGGGTTTCTGTCTAAAATTTGGAGTAAACACTAGAATGTCATTTAATGTGGGTGTTCTTTTTCAATGTGTCTCAGACTGTTGAATTGATTTTGTAATGGGGAGGAAGAGGAGTTGGTTTGATCGGCTAAAGAGATTTTTTGTTTCAGATGCCAAAGCAAAACAAGAAAAGGTATTGTTTGATGACATCTCTGTAAAATGTTTATATATAAGTTATTAACATAAGCTTCAAAGTCACATTGATGTTGTGTTTTCAGAAGGAGAGAAGAAAAAGATGGATCTTTGGAAGGCTCAAGAAAAAGTCTCAACTTGCTCTTCCACCTCCAACAAACCAGAATATGACAAGGCTGAAAGAAGCTGAAGAAGAGCAGAACAAGCATGCCATGGCTGTTGCTGTTGCCACAGCCGCCGCTGCGGAGGCTGCTGTTGCAGCTGCTCAGGCAGCTGCTCAGGTTGTGCGTCTCGCTGGGACACAACCTTTATCATACCAAAGGCGTCGGGTATCTGCCGCTGTTAAAATTCAAAGTGCATTTCGGGGATATCTTGTAAGCTCTGGCCTTTTGTATTCCATTGTTTTCTTAGTCTATTTTGTTAGAGTTACTAATAATCTTATTTTGGTTAATTTGAAAAATATGGATTTGAATATATAAACATGTTTTTCTTGTCCTTTAAGTTTAAGCTTTGGGTTGCATTGTGCTGAAATAATTTGTATCATAGTATCAGAGCTTGGTTTGCAAATATCTTATGAGCTCATGTCTTGATTACAAAAATAAATCATAGGACAAATGATATATTTTTGTTTCAAATGA
This sequence comes from Dioscorea cayenensis subsp. rotundata, assembly GCF_009730915.1. Classification (NCBI taxonomy): domain Eukaryota; kingdom Viridiplantae; phylum Streptophyta; class Magnoliopsida; order Dioscoreales; family Dioscoreaceae; genus Dioscorea; species Dioscorea cayenensis. Next base: position 9,843,565 of record NC_052477.1, on the reverse strand, counting down.
AGTTTATTAACAATTAAAAGTGGCACTTAATGTTTAAAAGCTCTTCACATGTTTTAAAAAGCTTTGAAGTAAGAAAAGTGAAATTAAAAAAACTGTTATATTCATAAGTTTCCTTTCAGGATTATCAAGAGTTGTGTGACTGATTTTCGAAAAACTTATTCATAGGCAAGGAGAGCATTGAGAGCACTGAAGGGGCTTGTCCTGCTTCAAGCTCTGGTACGAGGTCAAGCAGTTAGACGGCAAACTAATATAACTTTAAGAAGTTTGCAATCCCTTATAAAGATCCAGTCACATGCTCGTGCAAGCAGAGTTAAAACAGTGGAAGACAGTGAAATTTATGAACTCAATGACAAAAGTCAAAGAAGTTCAAAAGGGTTTGATTATTTAAGAGCCAGTGTAAGTAACTTGCCCTGCTTTACATATTTTATGCCTACTACTTTAGCTATTGATTTCATCAGTTGGTTGCATGGTTATTTGGATACTCCTCTGTTTTCCTTGGCAAAAATTTAAATAATAATTCCATTTGTTTTTTTCCCTCAATCTGATATTTGATTTCTTCTAAGTTTCAAGGCCTCTTCTAAGTCTCACCATCAGAAAGATATGAGTATATGAGTTCATTTAATATTATGTGGATGACATAATTGTCATATGCCTGTAGGACTATGAAATATTTCTAATTCCAATGCCCTCTGTTGCTTCTCTTCAACATGTTTGAACTGATGTTTTGTTGTTCTGAAAATCGTACGTGTTATTCTCATGCCAATCACCTTTACTTCTAAAAGTGTGGTTAAGACTATGGTGCCTTCCAGACTGGAAAATAAGGCAATAAACTCGAATGCAAATAAAGGCAATCTCCTGCTTATTTTCTTATATTTCTCCATATCATCAATTAAGCTGTCATTGATATTATGCTGATTTAATCCTTTTCACCTAAGCAGCTTCATCAAAACAGTGAAAGAAGATGGGATGGCAGTGTCCTATCAATGGAAGAGATCAATGCCATTTTGAGAAACAAGAGAGAAGCTGCTCAGAAGCGTGAGCGAGCAATGCAATATGCATCTTTTTTTCAGGTATATTTCATTTGAACTCAACCTAATTAATACCCCAATTCATTATCTTGTGTCTCCTTTCACATTAGATGTGGTAAGTCTTAATATTGTGCAAAAATGCTCAATAAAAAGAATGGAAGGCTTACCTGAAGTGTCATCTGTATACTGACTTATCGGATTTTTCCACCTCTGTATTTACACATTTCTGAATGAACTTTTTTTATGAGTTAGGTGTATTTTAATTTCTTGTTGATGTATGTAGAAGATTGAATTTAGCTAAGTTTGTTTTGTTCAGCTAGGAAAATGGATATCATTTTTTCTGTTGGTGTTTTGGCCTTTCTTGGCCTCAGCTTTTCTTTTCATAGCAACCTAACTTCATTAAAATTTTCTGCGAGAAAAGATACTACTGAGCTGAAATTTCCAGTAATTTACTTAATCTCCCTTCTCCGGTACTTTCTTCTCTCCTTTAGCTTTGCAGTTTTGAATTGTTGTAGGCAGTCTCTCATTCTTGATTTTATTAGATATGTTTCCAATCGAGTATGTGAGTTGGTCTAAGTCATGGATTGAGGCTTCGCCATTTAAGAATACTCTCATTATGAGTATGAATTCCGATAGTTTTTCCTTTGAGCTCTACATAGTCTATCTGTAACGTTTTGCTTGTTACCATGTTTCTAACAGTAAGAACAAAGTCTAAAATCAATTTGCTTAACTAATGTTTCGATTCACCGTATCCATTTTCAGCATTGGTTGTATGCCTGTTTCAATTTAACTGCCCATCAGCATTGGTTGTATGCCTGTTTCAATTTAACTGCTTATCTAAAAGGTAATAGCAACTGAAAACAGTTGATTCACTGATAATTAAGCGAAAGGAGATGAACCTTTTTCAGGCGAATAAGATTTATGTTGATTGTTATGCTATAGTGAGTCATTTATATAATTAATTGTAAAAGCATAAAATAATGAATGGCTGATGATAAATTTCACTTTCACTCAGGAGAGGAGGAATCCTGGAAGACCAAGTACACCAGTGGCCGAGGAATACGAAACTGAAGAGCTGAACAGGAGGTGGAGCTGGCTCGAACAATGGGTTGGAACACAAACATGCGAGAAGGACATACCTGAAGTTTTTCCTGTTCCGAGTCCTGAGGACAATAATTTAAACCAACAGTGTCATGTTCCGCAATCTTTTCGAGCCTCAGATCATCTTTTACACAAAGAGAAAACCGATGTAACCCCGCTTGGGCCAATGGCAAGACGATCATTCAACCGGTCCAGGCGAAACTCACCAAGGGATGATGACTCCTTCACAAGCTCCCCTTCCATCCCAAGCTACATGGCATCAACAGAATCCACTAAGGCTAGATTCCGTTCAATTAGCACGCCAAAGCAAAGGATGAGGATGGGGGATACTTTCTCTGACCATTGCATGCCATATACCAGTAGGATTCTCTCACCATTCCCTAAGACAAGCAGGCACCCTTCAATTTCTAATCTGAAATCGCCTCGATTGAAAGGTGCATCAGCCCCTGTAAAGTCTCACAGATCTTCGACCTATCTTAGTATTGATTCGGAGCACTCATTACGCAATTGGGATCGGCGCTATGCATTTAGATGAAGGCAACAATACATGCCAATTTACTTGCAACTATTCAGTATATAGATGTATGCAATTTTTGTTTGCAAGTTTCTGGTGTTTCAATTAGCATGAACAAACATTGTTTCTGAAGCTCCTTGTTAGAAATGGTTTGTTGTAGTTCTGCCTACTTTTGTTTGGATTGTAATCATGTGCTCTGTAAATCATTTGTGGCTGACAAAAGGTTTGGAATTGAAATAAATTTAAGCAGTTATTAATTACATGAGTGCTTCCTTTTTTTTTTTTTGTGTGTGAGATGACCAGCTAAAACAAGCAGCGGGTACATGTGCACAAATTTCAGCGGAGTAAGTGGGAGCAGGTTCCATGCACACATGGGTGTTAAGACCGTTTGTGCATAACCACTACTCACATTTTCGGAAATGTGCCTTTTCTTATGATTAATTTGAACTATCATCACTTATAAAGAGTTCTAATAAAGACCCGATTATGATTAATTTGAACTATCATCACCTACTCAAATTTCAGCGGAGTAAGTGCTTCCTATCATTTTTTACATCAAACTCGCACAGTGTTGCAAGATTAATTGAGAGATGCCCATGCATTAATTTCGTTTTATTAGAATAAGGGAGAGATAGTCATAGTACTTGCCTATTTATTTCTTATCATTCTTTCCGAATGCATTTTGTTTATTTAGTTTTTTGAAGATTTATTCAAAGTTTTCATGGTCATATAACCAATTAGCATTAGCAGCCGGCTGGGCTTGTAGGAATGACAAGTTTGTTGCCATCTAAAGAACAGGCAGGCATGCCAAACATGTAATTGTTGTCGCATGCATGACTTTGTGTAGCTTTTATTGTCTCTTACCTCTTCTGATTATTTACAAACTAGCTTAACAATTAATGTCACGCCCCGAACCCAGTGTATTAACAAACGGTTGTATACCCATAGGGTAGAACTCAGTAGCATGCCAAACATTGGAACCTGTCTTAGAACAGTTTGTACAATCTAGCAAACCACAAACTTCAATTGCAAACACACAACAAGGTTCGAAATTCAAAGGCATCAAAAGTAATAAAGTTCAATATCTACAAGATAGATAAATCAACTAGATGGAAGTCTGCTATTATTCGAATTCCACTATTAAGCTACCACTGGGCTATTTTATTAATGATCTGAAAAAACGAGAATAAATTTTGAACCTCACAGTCTAATAAGAAATCCACTAAAAACATTTGGAATCATATAGAATTCAAAAACTAAGATTAAATACATTCATAAAATGTAGTATAATGATAATGAAAACATAATTCAGAAAAATAAGAGTGATTCAAAATGATATAGATGAACAAACAGAAAAAAATGTCTCCCAATTTACAATTGTTTTGTCAAAACAAAATATCAGAAGTCATTTGTTTAAGCTCGATAATTTTAGTTTCAAAGATAATTTGTTTATTATCTGTGGCTTAGCTAGAATATCAGAGGTCATTATTGTTTATTATCTATGGCTTGAGCTAGAACGTTGTGAAACTATAATTTTTATTTTAAAATTTCATGTCGACATAATCCGTGTTTAACCCCAATGAGAGGTTTAGTGCATAATTAACTAAAGGCTAAAAATATTTATGTTAACATAACTTTAATGTTTGAAAATCAAGCAAAATATCAGAGTTTACAAACCAAGATTTGTAGAATAATCCATTGAGCAACAATGCTAACATTCACATGATCCCATAATCCACATAAAATAATCTAATTATATTAAAAACAAATAACGACTAAACATTTCACTGATTAACAAATATAAATAAAAAGATGAAGGAATTAATGGTTCAACGAAAAAATAGCAATTCAGAAAAAGGAAAATAAATAATAGATAATGAAATTAATACCGAACAAATGATTAAATATTATATAAATAATTTTTTAAAAAAATTAATAAATAAATTAATAATTATTTATATTAAAAAATTATACGTACATACATAAATTTATACATAATGTTACTTACGTAAGAAAATCACCAAGCTCTAAGAAACCACGCGAATACTAAAATCAAATCCTGAGAAAAATCCTAAAAACATGACACCATACATGATTGAGTTTTGACGGTCCAAGACATTAAATATCCTAGTAGCACAGAGACATTTAATATAAGACCAAAGAACCACCACTGCAAAAACAGTACGCGCCAAAGATTGCCCATAGGTGGCACCCACTGTTGTTCCACCATCCAAAATGATAAAACCATTTCAACATAGTGCATGCCAAAACCAGTAACCATCCAACAATTATACAATTAGAAAAAAATAAATCCTTCAACTGAAAACTGATCATTGTGACATGTAAACATGTGGCTATACTAATATCTTCCTCTAACTAGATGGCATATAATTAGGGATGACAACGGGTAAAATATGGATAAGGTATGTTAAAAATCTTACCTATACCTGTAGCCCTTACCAGGGGCGGATGGAAGGGGAGTCAAGAGGGTGCTTGAGCACTGCCTTGGCCCCAATCAACCAATACTATATATATATATATATATATATATATATGTGTGTGTTTATATATATATATATATATATATATATATATATTAGAGGGAGTTGTAACTTGGAATCACCCCATCTCTTCTCACTCACTCTCTCTCTCTCTCTCTATATATATATATATATTCTCTCTCTATATATATATTAATAATTCATTGAATCACTCACTCTCTCTCTCTCTATATATATTCTCTCTCTATATATATATTAATAATTCATTGAATCTTTATTTTCATTTTTTAAAAATTATTAATATTTTTACAAAGTAAAACTGATAATTTTACAAAATAGTGTTTGGAACAAAATTAATATTTATTATTGAGATGTTTTATAAATTGCTTGACATAAAAAAATTATTGTTTAGCCTTCATTTATTACAAATTAGTTTATATAGAATAAAAATTAGAAAAAAATTACAAACATTTATTGTTTAAACCGGTGATTTTATTAGTTAGGATATAACATATATATATATATAAAAAATATTTATATAAATATATATTTTTATAAAATATTTATAAAAAAATTATTGTTGGGCCCCTTAATTTTTTTATTTTGTTTTTCATAAAAAAATTATAAATGTATTTTTTTTAACAATTGGATCAGCCAAACTACAATAAATATGTCATTCAACTTATCTAATTATATTTTTTTAATTGAAATAATTAAAAAAATTATAATTTTTTATATGAGCACCTCTTTATTTTGCTTCTGGTTTCACCACTGACCCTTACGCTATACCCATACCTTCCAGGGTAAAAAAAAAAATATCATACCCTTACCCTTACCAGCAGAGTACGGGTATACTCGTGGGTACTCGCTTACTAGTTGTTCAAATTACAGAATTAAATTTAAATAATAATAATAATACAATTAATAATCTATTACAATACAATGTTTAAACACATGTCCATAAATTCAAAATTAAAAGTTGATACATATTTGTTTATCTTAAATCATATAATCACATAAAAATTATATATAACAAATTGATTTGTATAAAATAACAAGTTGATTAATTTAATTTTCATTGGCATCTATTTAGGACTCAACGGTAACTCTATCTTTTCTGCTTAAGTTTAACTATCTTGGTTTTTGTTTTAATTTTTTTCATATATCTACTCTTTATATTTTATATAGTTTTAAATTTTATAAATGTCTAGTGAGATTTTTAATTGAAGTGCAATTATAACTTAAGTAATTATCATAAGTTTCTAAATTAATTGATTAATTTATATATCCAATTGATTTCTTAATAGCATCTTATTTTTCAGGATGTTCTTCTAATTTATAGAATAAATTATTATGACATTATTTTTTTATATTTGTTTTATAATGTTTATTTTTTTTAATTTAATTATGATTTTTAATATATATATCCAAAATTCAATTTGATAATATTATGCTCAATCAGATATAAATATAAAATTTAAAAAAAATTTAAAATAATATATTAAGAGAAAATTTAAAGTATTATTTTCAAATTAATCGCTATGAAAATAGATTTTGGGTAAATTACTAAATTGTGGGTAAATGTTTAGCTTAATAAAAAAATTATATATATATATGGGTTGAAAGGGTATGGGTATGGGTTTATCCATACCCGCTTCAATGGGTAAGGGTATGCGCTAGGGTACAGGTAGGGTAGGGGCATACCCTTACCCGACCCGTACCAGCTCAAAAAATAACTGCTAATACCCGTACTCATGCTTGGTCAAAGAGGATACCCTCTTTGTCCGGGTATGGGTATGGGTATACCTGTCAAATAGGGTACGTACAGATTGCCATCTCTACATATGATCACAAGCTTTGGCTCATTTCTTGCCAGCAACTACTTTCTATTAAACCAAAGGAAAAAGCTAGGAAATTTGCTTTTCAAAAGGTTAATTTGTAAAGTATGCAAACAAATATTAATATAGACCATATATGAAAACTAAAAAAATGATAAACTCTTCTCAAAATATCCCAATATATTAAAAAAACTTCTTTGACCTCAATGGCTTATATTCAATATTATCAACATTCCCTGTAGACTCTCACAAGTGCCAAAATTTCAAGATAATTCCTTTCACCAACTTAACTTCATGACACTACAACATTATAGGGTTTTAGTGGCATTATATTAACGGCGTTTTCCATAAACGACGCAGGGTTTACAGTGTTTTCAATGTATAACATCACGAAAGCCATTGTGGGAGGGAAGTTTTGGACATTGGTGGCATTTTATATATAAACGGCAGGAATTTCCATGCGTGCACTAACTGGAAATATTGGCGGGAATAATTTTAGGATTTTAGCGGGGTTTTTCTGTAAAGTGCTAAGAGAAATACTGGTAAATGCTTTTATTTGCGTGGTATTCGTGTTAGTAAATATAGGGAATTTGGGGTTATTAGCGGGGTTTGTTTGAAAAATGCCAAAAAAATTGGTATGTAATAATGTTTATAAAATGTTGCTCTTGATTTGGTGCCATTTGCTTTGGAAAATGCCTGCGAATGCTTTTTAAAGACATTCTCCCTAGATCGACTTCTCCAATGATGGATCACCCCGCACTATCGGCACTCCAGAAATCATTGCCCAGCTCCACCCCTATCTCTTCCTCCTCTGCCAACGTCCTCATCAGCGAGGTCACACTCATCAAGGTCATCTATGGCGGCGCCACCGGGGTGATTTTGAAGGACGAGTCGTGAGATCCCAGCTGGCGCCATAGTGTTGGCGATAGTCCCTGATCCTTGTCTCCTTGTTTGGCATATATGGGTTCAAAACTCACAACATTGTGGTCCGGCCCCGTGAGCCCAACGCCATCACTCCGCATGCTCTCTTTCTCAGCTACAAAGATTCGTTGCCCTTTCTTTACCAAGGTTACAAATAGAGGTTATCTGGTCTTCAATCTCCATTTTCTGGTAGAGATAGTTCTTCGATTTGTTCATTTTATTGTTTTTTCAGGATTTAATCCTTTGGATTTTTTTCAGGGATTATCTTTTGGTTGCAAGCTTCAGGCAACATTCCTCATAAATTCACTTGTCCAAGTTCGTTGTTGAGGTGGCATTAATTACTAAATTCATTCTCCATTCTTTTGTTAGATTTTTGATAATCTCTCTATTGCCTCTATTTCTTTGTGTTTCTTGTATATCAGGACGTCTTGCATTTTTCAAAGCTGACCCATACTAAAAAAGATAAATCTTATTTAAATAAAGAGATAGAAGAAATTATGGTAATAAGTCTTTCACCATTTTTCTTCCTTTTATTACTTTCTTTTCAAATGACATTTGTTAAAAACCTTTTACCTAAATGTAGGAAAAGGCAAATGGAAAGCTAGTTGAATATGAATCAATAGATGGGGATGAGGGAATGGTTGAAATAGAAATTTTGACTCAAGTTATTGGGAAAGAGCGACATGGGCAAGTAAGAGGGCTTAGATTAGGTCCTACACCTACAAACTATTACGGCCATTCAAGTAGTTGTGATCTCACAACATGTGGTGGCCATTCAAATGAGTGTAGAGATCTTCTCCAATAGATGGATGAAAAGTTCCAAAAGATGGAAGATGAGCTTGGGAGAGAACGTGCTAATTACAAGGCTCTTTTTACTTTCTTGCAACAACGATTCTCTAGAGCTACTACCCCCCTGCCTAGCATAGGTGGATCAATTTCTCAATCGCAGGTATTTCAAACTTGTAAACTATATTATTATTTTTATTTCTATATTTTAAACATGTAATTATAATTATTACAGAATTAATGCATTGGATCTTAGATCCCTGAGGTTAACACAACCGGGTCTAGTGTGCATGTTCAGTAATTGTATTATATATATATATATATATATATATATAATGGTATGTTTATGAATGCCATCTAATACATAAAATTATTCTTGCAGAATCAGGCATTTTGGAGAACAGTGATTCACTCTTAGGAGTTTCGATGGTCAAGATCGGTGAAGTTTTATTTTTTTTCCCCCTTTTTATGTTGTGGTTGTATGTGAACTTTGAATGGTCTTGGTGTCTGTATGAGATTTTCTCACAATTTTACCTATCATATTTGGTTAAACACTTGTGATTGTCAATGAGATTCATGATCTCTAAATTGATTTATATTTAAATACATGAATGATATATTATATATTGCTTTTATATTTCCTTTAATCAACAAATGGAGAACCTTCAGGTTTAATTTGGATTTTAGGTAATATTCAAGTTTATTCTAGGGATTAGGTGAAAATTATGTAAAAAAAAGTGATTACAGGATTACCTTATTTTACCGACGTTTCTTTAATAAAAAAAAAAACACCGAGCATTCTCAACAGGATTATCCTAATTTATCCTCGGCGTCTAGATGAAAACACCGGCTAAATTGGCTGCGTTTTGTGAAGAAAACACCGCCCCATTGCCAGTGTTTTCCTTTGAAAACCCTACCAATAAAGCCTAAATTATTATAGCAAACACAGCTCGTTTACCGGCATTATAAATTAGAACGTCGTGAATAGGGTGGCATTTATCTTCGGAATGCCGGTAAATCCGAGTGTTTCTCCTAGAATCACCAATAATAATTACAATGTTTTTTCTTTTAAACGTTGTAGTATTTATTGGTGTTTTGCAACAAAAATACCGCTAAATGCAGGCATTTGTCCATAAAACACCACCCCAATAGCGACATTGGATTCGCTGGTGCTTTCCCCGGTGTTTTTCAAAAGCACCATGAAGCGATTTGGTGGCATTTATAAATGCTGCCAAAGGTAAAGAAAAACACCGGGGAAGACCTAATATATTGTAGCGTGAGCACCAAATCTTGCCACACTTTAGAATTGTGATAGGCAATAATTCAGACACCTATCCATATTAGGAGATACACACTGGACTAAGCTCTTAAGTAAACAGGTGTGGTAATTTCTTTAAACCCATCCACCCCACCCACCCAACAAACCAAAGTTGCAATAATTAGAATATATCCAACAGATCTCCTTACAAGCTCTACACAATCCTCTAAATTTTATACACAATCACCTTAAGAATTAACAATCACATTCAAAACCACTAAAAAGATTTCTTATTGGTTTTCGATACTCATCTAAATATACTACCTATGCCTCAAGATCCACCGATGATGGAGCATAGAAAATTAAGGGGTTTCTTGGTGCTTTGGAGTGAAAGACTTTCCTGCAAAGTCTTTTACTGTAAACTCTTTTCCTGCAAAGTAACAATACAATGTTTGGTATATATAATGAAAATTCTGATTGAAATGCATGTAAAGTTAATTCCTTCATTTGGTATGAATAAGTTTCTATGTAAAGTTATATGCATTCTCAATTTTTCCTTTGATTGCTCTAGTTAATGTTATTTAAAAAAAACCAAAATCCATATAAAAAATCAAAATCCCATCACCAAACCCTTGTAATATCAAATGAACTCATTAAAACCATACAAAAAACCAAAATCCTATTCCAAAAAGACAAGTTTACCAAGAACAAGTATCACCACAAAAAACATACACACACACATTGAAAAAGTAAGAAAAATATCATAAAAGATCCAAGGAGTGATTCTTCTTGCTCCAGGTTTTTGGAAAGGAAAGAAAAGAGGAGGAGTTTTGCTCTAGGGTTTTCAAAAGCAAGAAAAGATAAGATTTTTTTTTTTACTTAAACAAGGATAAAATTGGAATTTCATTTGCCTAACATTTCACACCCACTATGTTATCCTTTTTACAAGGGTATCAATCGTTTTCTTTGGTAAAAGGGAAAGTAATTGCATGAAGACCGCTACTTTGCATAGTTCATATTAAAACCAAACGTGTGAAAGTTTTTCACTAGTTTTACTTTCCCTGCAATGTTGTTACTTTCCCACATGCCAAACAACCCTTAAAATGAATCATTTTACACATTCATTGCATTGCGAATGGCCATCTTAATTAACCAATTAGGTTTTGCACTAAAAAAAAGGCAAAGAAAATTCCTTATTACTTGAAATCCCTAGAGCTTCAAGAAGTCATACGTAGTGTGAAGCGTCGAGAGTTTTTTCTCCGCCGAGATCTCATAGAGGACTAGTCATGATTAATCTTTTATTAATAACCTTGTGCTTTTGGATTTCCATGACTCATTGAATCTCAATTAGGGAAGCATAATTTTAGTCTTGGACTTGAAACTAGAATCCTAAGGGGACCATTGTCCAGGTACCCCGACTTCCTTATTGATTGTCTCCTCTTCTTAGCCATTTGTTTTTGTTCTTTTTATTCATATTTTGATAGCATCTTGATTGAATTCACAAATTGATTTCAAATTGGCTATTTAGCAAGGTTTACTTGTTACTAGAGTCTATTCCCTGTCGATTCGAATACCCGCCCTTCGAGAACTTTATTACTTCAACACCTATGCACTTGTGATACACACACGCAAGGGTGTGTCAATGATTTGAATAGTTTCTTGTTGTAATTTGCATGCAATTAGGTCCTTGTTCATAGCATAAAGTTGCCCAAAATCCTTATTCTTAGTTGTGCTTCGATATTTGAGCGAATTTAGATAGAATTGAGTTGTGGAAATAGGATATTCATAGTTTCAGTGTAGTACACAAGCGGTACACACTCATGTATTTAGTCGTGTAACTCTCTGTTTTCATTTTGGTTGCATAGATTTTACAAAATAGAGATTTACATGGATATGGAAGGAGATACACTGTCATGTACTCGACCGTGAATATCTCTAGATGAGCATCACATTCACTTATTCTGGAAATAGAGAAATACAAGGTAGGTAAAGAAATACACAGTTGTGTAACTCTCAGGTAGAGTGATTGCTTTCGCACTCTATATCAACAGGAAGTACATGGGTATGAGGAGAGTGATAAGTGCTTGTGTGTTAAGAATGCAAAGTGTTCTTTCCTTACAATGAGCATTACTTTTATCTGGTTTAAGCGCTAATACATGTGTATTTATGTTTTTTTGCGCATGTAGGGTTGTGAAGCTATGTTTTAAGAAAAAAGTCAAAAGTAGATCGTGTACGCACTATTTGGTGGAATCTTAGAAGCAACAAACGCGGAGACACAAGTGGGGCTCTAAGATGTGTGAATGTGTGCCAGCCTCCATGTATTCAAGCCATTACAATGAGTTAGAGGGGCACGAAGATAGTCACATTTGCGTATCCCAACTTGTGCAATGATAGCAAGATCTTCACCAATGGACCCGTTTATTGAAGAAATGACGCAATCTACGACATAAACATGTGCCCGTTTATGTTTCCTTGATGAAAAGTGGATTTGGGAGTGTTTTTGGCCACCCGGGGGGTACTGTAGCAAATCACTGTTTCAATTTACTGTAGCAGTTACTGTTCACAGTCGGCCGAAATCAGAATTCCATAGAATCCACACGGCCGTGTGGAAATTCCACAAGGGCATGTGGAACATCTACAGGCCCGTGTGGATGCCCGATTCCAACCTATTTAAAGCCGTTTTTCAGCCCGATTTCAGCATTCTTTTCTCTATTTTTTCCCCAACTTTCAAGAGGGCGCCGGCTAGGGTTTTGAGAGGTTTTGGCAAGGCTTTTGGAGTGCTTCTCTGGCTTTGACACCGCGCTCCATATGAAAGAAGGTTATTGGGAGAGTTTTCGTCGGCATCGATCCGGCGAGGTGTGCCCTAGGCCGGACGAGGGGACCTTTGGAGGAGACGAGGCCACTCCACAAGGCCATCGACATGACTACCGAGGGGGTTTTTCTATGGATTACTTGTTTTTACATTCGATTTCATTATTGATTGTAACTAGCTCCATGGAGAGCTAAACCCCCTAGTGGGTACTTGGATTTGTGAACCCTAGGATGTATTTGTTTCATTAAACCTTCTATTATGCTTTCATTAATTGATATTTTATTTGAGTTCCAATATTGAATGCTTGATTGATTGAATCCTCCCTTAGAGTGATACTAGGGTTGAGAGTTAATATTGGTAACCCTTGTGAGTGAGTGACACACCACGAGGGTTAGACAAAGCTAGATTAGAGAGGGTCGAGAGGGTGAGTCAAGAGGTAGCAGAGCGTCCCCTTTCCCCTCCGATGTGATTTATCCAACCTCCATTTCCTTGAGTTCTTTTCGGTCATATTAGAGTGAATGGGCTAAGGGACGACCTTCCACTAGGGCTTAGTTGCAGAGGTAACGGAGTGAAGCGTTGAAGTGATTTTAGCACCTAGGGCTTAATTGTGACTAGGGACCTCTCACATGGACCAAATGGTTAGGTCTATATCTAGGAAGAGGGTTTATCACTTGGAATCCCTAGAACTCCATGCGATTCTATCCGAGTGCGAGGTGTTGAGATTGTTCGATTTCTCCTCCGAGACATGGTATAAAGTTAGTCATGGTTGACCTTAGATTTGGGACCATGTATTGAAGGATTTCCACGACTCATTAATGCATTAATTAGGAAGCATAATAGTTAGTTCTGCACTTGAAACGATTGTCCTACAATATCCGAGTACCCTCATTTATATCGATTGCCTTATCTCTCAATTTTATTGTGCCTCTCGTTCTTATTTCTTTTATCTTTTTTTATATAAATGTCATTCATCATACCATCGATTTATTCTCATTATAGTTAGATAGCAATCGTTGTGTTTCTATTCACTATTCCTTGTGGATACGATACCCACTCACATGGGATTTATTACTTCGACACCCATGCACTTGCGGTTTACACGCATATTCGGTCGTGTCAGAGAAATACACTCCCATGTTCTTTTGTCGGTGTACATTGAGAAGAGAAAAGGCTTCCCCCTTCATCTTCTTCTCCACTTCCACCCATGTTTCCATTAACACATTCGTTCTTTGATGGCTCTCCAACTCTCCCTCTTTCTCTCCCACACTCATTCCATATCTTTTAGCAAACCTAATGCCACAATAGCCACAACCACAGCCACAACAATTTAGTGCACCAACTCACCAAGAGCGGTACGCCCAACTTTCCCAACTAAAGTTTTGGGAAACCTGAATGATAGATTAGATGACACTAGAGTCAATTAGACTGGCACACGATGCCCATGAACTACTGCGGGACAGTCCATGGAAGTGACTCTTTGCGTTAGATGAGGTGGCGTACAAAGAGCTAGAGTCATAGAGACATGGTACAATTCCAGTTTTAGGGGGAGATGGTGCAAATGTTATCTATTAAATTCTCCTACCATCTTAGACTGTATGATAGGGAATTCATCCAAACTCCCAAGCATGTAGCGTTGAAGACATACTTGCTCCTGGGCATTCCATAACAAACAAGGTGGCGCAACATTAGCAGAGACCCCTACTATCATCTAACGCGGTCAAAGGTGTCGACGCTCCGGTCTCCAGCTTTGAGGTATATCTACACCCTACTTTGTAGGATAATCACCTGGAAAGGAGAGTCGATGGGAGTCATGAGCACAACAAATTTTCTTTATCTCTGTGATATGATCAAGCATGTACCCTTGCACTAAGGATACATTTTCTTGTAGATCGTACTCTGTAGGCTTCAAACACTCGCATTGGAGTCCTCCACACCAGGTCATATATCACTTGGCTCATTCATGGGATGGGACGACTGTGAGACACGGAGCGCATACTCTTTGTGGATGGGATTATTCCTCTTGACATGGATACTCTTCGAGCCATTAGGATGGTCCATCTTCAGCGGACGGCCGAGGGACCCCACTATGTCCTGGTCACGCCAAGTCCAAGTTTGAGGAGTAGTTACCTCTCCTCATACCAACATCAACTCCTCCCACATCTCTAACAACTGTATCAGCACCAACTCCAACACCCATTTGAGCATTAGCACCTGCTTCAGACACCATAGCGACTCCATCCTCCCCGCGACCAAGTGATGAACAGTTAACTTAATGTGCCGCTTAGCCGCATATATTAAGGTGAAGCCCTTGCCTCTATCTCCTGCATACAATCCAGCTTCCACCATCTAGAACGGAGGTAGAGGAGGAGGAACCGGTAGCGAGACCAGCAGTGACGAGAGTTGATCCGGCAGTTCTGAGAGCCATACCGTGACCAAGCTAGAAGACAATGCAAACTGATTCAGTTTTTATTTCTTTTCATGATATTTATACATTTATTTTGTTGATCAGCAAGGGTTTAGTCCCTACTACTTTTGTACTTTTTGTAGTTCAGTTTACATATTTTGTTTTTAGTATTTTTGTATTTTATTCTTGTCTTTCTCTATTAAACCCTCTCTCATACAAAGGATGATGTGAGCCACCCCCTTTAACTTCCCAATCTTTTTCTTAAACCCAATTATTGTGCTTGGACAAAGGAGTAACACACTCATTTGTATTGTAAGACTCATCAACTTTTACTGGGGATGCACCATTTCTTTGTATCTACTCTTAGACACTTAGTAAATTGTTATTGTGTTTCTCTTGTTAACTAGATTTTAATTACATTAATGACAATGTATATCTTTGTGTCTATGTGTGTGGTGGTCGTGAAGGGGGAGGATGGATTTTGGATTCTAGTTGTTAGTATTACTTGTGAAAGTTTCTTGTGTAGAAGTTTGAAAACATGTATAATGCTACATTTTTCATTTAGGATTATGCCCTCGAATGTCAACAAGGATACTTGTATTAGGGCATTTCATTTATATTATTCATTCTTATTATTATTACTAGCCATTTATTTTTATTTTCATATAAATCTTGTGATTGCATTTTTAATTAGCTTTGAACATCATAGTCCATGTGTATTAAGTTAAACCTTCTAGTCTTTGTGGGATAAAGAGGAGGGCACTAGAAGGTTTAGTACTTATACAATTAAATAGTTCACAAATCATAGAATCTTTAATTGGGCATTAAAGATTCGTAAGGATTTGTATGATATATACTTTGACAAAGAGTGCTAGTTAAACACTATGGAATAGTGGTAGCATATGTCATAAATACATCACTGGGATTGGTGTATTTGAACATGACTCACAACAATCCAATCACATGGGCTTTACTCTTTAACAATAAATTATTAGAATTGTTGGTTATGATCATATGAGTGGATCATAATTAGACCTAAAGTATCATGATCAAAATGTGCTTGTGACATCTAGTCTATTACTAGAGTCGTTAGGCTCAGTTTACCTTTTGGTAGGGCCGATCTCGAAGTGCAACTATGTCAGACAAGTAGTAGTTGTGAGTGATCACCAAGAAGGAATTTGTTCTCTTAGAAGTAAACGAGTTAGTATCGTATGTGATTATAAATATGTGAGATTAGAAGACCTTGGCCAATGCAATCAAACTAATCGTGTGGGACATGAAGGGTATTTTGGTAATCTAACTCTACTATGGCTATTTGCATATGGTTGAGTTTAGTGAGTTTGACAATTACCATGGCTCTCACTCGGTTGGGTTACAAAAAAAAAAGGGTTTATACTCATATGGTAATCATAATCTAAAAGGTTCATAAATATCTACTCATTTGTGTTCAATTGGGTTACGATGTGGGGCCATAGGGTTGGCTAGGTGTCACCCACGTCCTTTGGTATCCTCTCATTGCCAGTCGAAATGAACCTAGGGAGTCATGTTTAAAGAGATTAAGGGTCCGTTTGATTTGCACAAAGGTACAGCACAAGAGTACAGCACATCACAAGTGTTTGTAGTACATCACAAGTATTTGTCTTGTGCCATGTTTGATATTCAAAGGACAACACAAATTAATATAACATAATTGAATATAAAATTACTATAATACCCTTTATATATTCCTATATAGGGCTGTAAACGAGCCGAGCCGAGCCGAGTATCACCAGGCTCGAGCTCGGCTCGAGCTCGTTCGAGCTATTTTTTTTGTGCTCGAGCTCGGCTCGTTGAAAAGCTCAAGTAGCTCGAGCTCGGCTCGTTTAAGCTCGATTAGCTTGTATACATAAGTATTTTTGTAATTTTATATAGTTTATATAATTATGTATTTTTGTAATTTATATATAAATAATTTAATATTTTATATATAAAAGCTCGTTTAGGCTCGCGAGCCTCACGAGCTGAGTATTTTTGGGCTCGAGCTCGGCTCGTTAACATAAACGAGCAGCTCGAGCTCGGCTCGGCTCGTGAAAAATCGAATCGAATTCGAGCATTGACCGAGCCGATCTCGAGTAGCTCACGAGTAGCTTGGCTCATTTACACCCCTATTCCTATAGTATTGTGGAATAAGAAAATTAACAAAAAAAATTATAAATTACTTGGCACAAATATATTTTTAAAATTTTAAATATATAAATTAATAATTATTTATGAAAAATATATTATAAATTTTGTTAACATTTCTTATCTTATTAAAAAAACTAATTATCTTGATATTTTTAACTATAATTCACAAGATTAAATAAGTTTATTATAATTAGAGATAAGAAGAATCTTAACATAATAATCAATTTTTATTTAATGAATAAATTTAAAAAATTGGCATAGAAGAAGACCGGTAGATCTTGAAAGATTCCCGGAAACCCTAGAATTCTCAAAGAGAATAGAAAGTAAGAAGGGGAAAGGTAAGAGAAGAGGAGAGAGATTTGAAAAGGAAAGTACCGCTGCGGAGGGGAAGGCCGGGGAAGGAGGTTCACGGCCGTGGATTAGATCAGGTAAAGCGTTGAAAGACAACTGTAAATTTTTGGATGAGATGCATTTATAGTTAATTATTGTAATTTTTGGATTTAAAGTGGGGTAAAATTGACTTTTGTTGTGATGTCCCATAACTTAAAACTTGTACTCTAAACATATTGCAAATCAAACAAGAAACAAGAGAGTTTGTGCTGTCCTGTTCCTCATTTTTTTGCGTATCAAGCAGACACTAAAAATCAGTCTCGTTTTAACTACAGGGGTAAAATTATCAATTTATAATTTTACATCATGGGATGAGTGAAATTGTAAATTGGTGTAGGGTTTTTGTCTTATGTTTCAATTTTGATTAAAATTTGATGGAGTCAAATAGTTAATCAAAATTATAAGGACTTAAAGACAAAAGTGGTTTTAGTTACATCAGGACTTATATTTTTAATAGAACTTCAATGATAATGTTTATCATGTTATAAAGGTTCATATTTCGAATAGGACTTCATAATTGAATAATGTTTATCATGTTTTATAAAGTCTCTATAAATATAACTCCTCTCTAACTCTAGAGTATATCCATTAATTCTCTGCTGAGAAAATCCCCAATCTCTCTTCCTCTCTAACCCTAGCTGATATTTGGAGAAGTAGAGGACATTGTTTCTCAACTTAGGCTTGTGATCTAAAGGCATGTGACTTTCGTTCTAGGGCTAGAAGATCTATGATAGTCCCAATTCGGCACATAAAAAAAAAAGGTTTTAAAACATCTAGAGGTAATCTTCTATATATTTTACTTAAAATAGGATGTTCATTAAAACAATTAGATCATATCACAATTTTATTCTTTCTTCCGCATGCCTCTGATCGTGTTATATAATTTTACGATATTTCACTAACATTTTCATACTTAACCATTAGTGTTCCCTATTTAGGAGTTAGTACAATTTTAATTGCACATAATTCTCCTTGCTCGGCATCCTAAACACCTAGAGAGGTTTAGTTTACTTTGTTAGCTAAAAAAAAAATATAGCTAGAGCTACCATCTTTGAAGCATGAAGCTACTCTCAAAAATTTGAATATTAATATGCCTAACGAGAGAAAGAGCTACCTTCTAGGGATGTGTGAAAGCTACCATTTTTGTTTAGTTTAATATTAACCTAAGGAGTAAAACCACCTTTGTGATGTTTTTCTCTTGTGAATAACTGATTCTTTGTTAGTAAATTGTGAGTTGAATCATACACACACACACACACACACATGGAATACTTTGAATAGGGCATATTTATACTTGTTGCAAACAATCATGAATGCACTATACTTGTTGTTACACTTTTTGTGCACTTGAGTCTTTAAAGTTTTTTTTTTCTGGCAGGCTTGAGAATAAGAACTTATCTTTCATTATCATCTTTTTGCTTGAGGACAAGCAAAAGCCTAAATATGGGGTTATTTGATAAGTGCTTTATTATACATATCCTATTGATTATCTTTTGCACTTAAGTAATCTTGAAGAGTGTTTTTATGGATAATTTGGTACTTGGTTTATTCCATTTATACTTACAGATCATGATAAGCACATTTGGAGCAGAAGGAATGAAAACATCAAATAGAGAACTACACAGGCAAGGTTCACGGCTATGTATCTACCCGTGTATCTTTAGAGCATCAGCAAGCTATGCATCCAAGCAATACATGGTCCATACATACGGCCGTGTACATGATCGTGTACTCCCCAGGCCCAAGTCCTCTTGAGAAGAACACGGCTGTGTATATGATGTACACACTCATATACATCCAAGAACTTGAAAAACATAGTCCAATGGAGAACACAAGCGAAAGTACAACATATACCCGTGCATCTCAAAAGCTAAGAAATAGAACTATCCAGAGATATATACTGCCAGATAGAAGAGATGCACGACCGTGTACACCCAGCCAGTGTAATCCAGGAGTTAAGATTTCAAGCGATCTAGAGATCTACATGGGCAAAGTACAAGCTCTTGTACCTGCCCGTGTACTAGTCAAATTCTAGAGGATATAAATAGAAACCTAAAAAAGTTATCAAAGGAGCCTAATTTGGGAAAGTGATTATTGGGTGATGGCTAGGGTTTAAAGGAAAATAAAATTAGGAACAAAGAGTTTGAAGGAGTCGCCAGAGTGATGACTGAAGGCGATGATATCGGCTAACATCGATTCCTAGTGTGGAGACATCGAGAGGGTTTTCTTCTCCCATGTTTAGTGTCCTAGGGTTTTACGTCCATTTCTTTGAGATGAACATGAACCCCATGGAGGGGTGACTTCCTAGGGTGTTCAGATTTGATGTAGCTTGGGATTATTTCATTTTGATATTTTTTTATATAAATTTCCTTTCAGCTTGTTGGGATGCATCTATGTCACTAATTTTGTTGATTTAACGTGACGAGAGTGGTTATCTCATTTTGATTGCATGATCGAGATAAAGAGATTCATTGCGTGAGATTGCCCATAGATAAAAGGAATTGAGATTCCTTCGAATTAGAGCAGTGCAGTGAGAGCTCCGATTTCTATGAAGGATTTCCTAGATCTCTATACAATTGTGTGAAAATAGGGTTAGAAGAGATTCAATCCTACCATAGCATGGAATTAGACATTGGGGAGTCTTGAGAGACCACCAGATATATATTTGAAATCCCTCGATCTAACAATTATAGGATTTGATCTATATATAATTGCAATTACTTTTTACTTTAAAATCCCAAATGAAATCTTACACGGACACATATTTCTATTGATTTCTCAATCCTTAGACTTGTGATTCTAGTCCTTTCATTCTTAGGTTTAGTTAATTTGACACTTATTGATATTTTGTTCTAGCTAGATAACAAGATTCGAGTTAGTACTTCTACTATTTAGTCCCTGTGGATTCGATCTTACTTCTTAACACTTTATTACAAGATTGGCACATACAATTGAGTGCATCTTTATCAAAGGTCTTGGTAGACTAGTCAAATACCATCTTGTCAAAGAATTTTTCTCTTCTTTACTTCAGACACTCCATCTTTCTCTTTGGATAATGATAGGAGGTCATCATCTGGGCTCTCTTGAATTTACCCTCACTTGTGGCAATGCGAGAAACATCATCCTAGCTTGTAGTGGTTCTTTACTCAACAAAAGAGAATTCTCCCTTTTAATTCAATTTCTGTAATCGCATTGATAACTCCTTCTAGATTTGTACTTCAATGTGTGGACCAAATTTGACGATATCTTAAGAATGATTTCTTTCACTCTATTATAGACCTCAGTCCACTTCCCTGGGTTATTTGCGAGACTTCAATTCCTTTTTTCCTCCCTATGACAAAAATATGGATATCCCTAACCTAGAAGATGTCACATCTCCAAATAAGATTCTCCATGAGCTAGATCTTTCTAATCCACCTCTCTATGGAAGAGGTTTCACTTGGACCAATGGTCAAGAAGACCCGATCCAGGTTCTTCTGAACCATTTTCTCCTTTCCCATAATTGGTCCACACTCTTCCCCATAGCCTACCAATATTCCCTCCCCATATTTTGCTCTGGCCATATCCCAGTTTGCCTAGATTTTGGCCTTCACGAACCTTACCCAGAATGTTCTGATTTGAAAAATCTTGGTATGCACAATTAGACTTTACCGCATTACTAGGGGGTGGTAAAGAGAGGTCAATCCACAAGGTTGTGGTGCTTATGTTCTTGCCAAAAAACTCACCCACCTTAGATCTTGCCTCCCTTCCTGGGCTTCTGATGCTTCCAGCTCTGCATACTTTTAGAAAAATTCTCAGCTCCTAGAACTAGAAGATGCTCTTAGCGAACATAGGCCCCTTATAGATTCAAAATCTCTCAAAAATTCTACCCTCTGTTTAGAGATGAGCTCTATACACCAGGAAGAGATCTTATAGAAGCAACCTTCTAGAATTACCATGCTCAAGGAAGGCGACTCTAACACAAAATTCTTCCACTTTGTTGCAAATAGAAAACATAATAGAAACTTCATTCCAAAATTTTTTTATAATGGGCAATGGATTAAAGAAAATCAAAATCTCATTAGAGACTTCATAAATCACTTCCAAAATCATTTTTGCTCCACGAGATCTAATCCCATACTTTTAGATTACCAGGGTCTTTTTCCAATAGAGAAAATGTCAATCACTCTCCTTTGGAAAGACCATTCTCTGCTGAGGAAATTAAACATGCAACATTTTTCCTTAATTGCTGATAAAGCCCAAGTCATAATGGTTTTCCCATTTTCTTCTTCTAGAATATTGGGATCTTGCTCAAAGCAACCTTCTTAATCTCTACAAGGATTTCTATGAGGGCAACACTAACTTGGAACAGCACAACTGAGTTACTATAGCCCTTATTGCTAGAGTTTCGTATCCATAAAGAGTCTACTATTTTCACCCCATTAGCCTTATTAATTTTTGAGTCAAATCATCTCCAAGATCCTTGCTAACAGACTTAATTCCATTATTAGCAAGCTGGTAGATGACTCTCAATATGCCTACATTGTATAGCTGATAATATTGTTACACCGAAGGAATTGATTTTTAGTCTTCAAATGTGTAAACTATTGGACTATGCCTTTAAGGTTGACTTTGCCAAGGCCTTTCACTCCTTAGATTGGAACTTCCTTTTTGATATCCACATTGCTAGAGGATTCTGACCTCACTAGCTTCGCTAGATTAAACAACTCCTTTTCACTAACAAAGATCACACCCTAATCAACAACACCTTAGAAGGCTATGTTCGGTTCAGTCAAGGATTTGGACAAGGTGACTTGTCATCGCCATTTCTCTTCCTTCTCTCCACTAACACTGTTAGTGCAATGTTCTCACATGCAATTTCTTCTAATGTCCTCCCAGGGGTAGAGATTTAGGAAGAATTTGCCACCTTCAATATGCTTATGGCCTAATCATCTTCTCAGGAGGGGAAATTGAAGACCTGCATATCATCAAACTAATCTTCTACCTTTATGAAGGTTTCTCAGGTCTTACCATCAACTTCAGCAAATGTTGTCTATATTCCACTAACTTTGGCTTCCAACCGAGTGCTGCCACTGCTGTAACGCTCAGTTGTGCTAGCAACTGCCTTTCTCTCACTTATTTAGGAGTTTCATTTTCAAGTAAGCATCCAAAATGGCAAGACTGGATGAAGCTCATTCTTTTGATCTGTAACATACTTTTATCTTGGAAAGCTAACAATCTCTCGCTTAGTGACCGACTGACCCTTTTAAACTCAGTGCTTTCTACTATACTTTCATACTGGATGTTAATCTTTAAAATCCTTTCTTAGGTTCTCACTCAAATTGATAAATCCATAGAGATTTTCTCTAGAAAGGCCCAAACCTAGGCCCCAAAGGTATTCTGCTTGGTGGCATGGAAGCATATTTGCCATCCACAACAATTAGGGGGCTGGGGTTTTCTCAACCTTCAAAACTTTAATAAAATGTTGCTAGGGAAATGGTGGTGGAAAATATGTACCAATCAAACTGATTGCTGGGTTAAGATTTTTAAATTTAACTGTCTCAGTTCTAGCTCACCATGGCTTTCTCCACCACTAGACACCCATAAAAAAATCCTTCTTTTAGGCTAGTATTACTTCCCTACTTTCAATCTTCCAGTCCTGTTCCTCTACAGCAATCAAAGATGGTGCTTCCACTTTGTTTAGTTTGATCCTTGGATCAATGGCCATGCCCTGAAGGATATGTGGCCAACCCTCTTTCCTCGATTGCTCTTCCCCCTGAATCTTTATCAAATGCTTCAGTAAAGGAACTCC
This sequence comes from Dioscorea cayenensis subsp. rotundata, assembly GCF_009730915.1. Lineage (NCBI taxonomy): Eukaryota > Viridiplantae > Streptophyta > Magnoliopsida > Dioscoreales > Dioscoreaceae > Dioscorea > Dioscorea cayenensis. Next base: position 9,820,055 of record NC_052477.1, on the reverse strand, counting down.
TAAGAGCTTCTTCCAAACTGCTTCCTTTGCTTATCTACAACCTTTCACAGCGGTATTGCCAATCTTCTCAAGCCACCAAGATGATAAGAGATCCTGACCTCTTCAAAGAGTTCTTCTTAATGTATTCTTTTTATCATTTCCTCTCCAATGGAGGTCTCTAATGCCCATTGAATCCTATTTTCTAAACTCTAGATGCCCACATAAGATAAACCTCTTATGTTGGTTATCTTGAGATAACAAAATCCTCACACCCAATAGCCACATGAGATGAGGTGTAACCATTGTGCAATTGATACTTGTGTCCTATGCCACCAAGCAATAGAAACTACGGACATCTTTTCATGTACTACAATTTCATAGAATGCATTTGGTTCTTCTTCAAACAAAACTACAATATGTAATCACTCCCCCACAATCCATTGCTAATATCTGGACTACTGGCTCCATACACTAAATGTCCGCTAGCAAGCATTCTAGGATATCCTCTTAAAAGCAATTTTATTTAATACTTGCCTTGAGAAGTTCAAAAGAACTTTTCAACAAAGTGTGCTTGACCCTATTGCTATCATTTTCAAGATTATTTATATGGTTCTCTCTTGGATTTCTGCAATTAGCGACCCCAGCACTAGCACATCCCAAGTGACTTTGTCCACACACTCGGGGTGCTCCCTAGATTTCATGAGTGCAAGCCCAATTGCAGAACCTTGGCATCCAGACCAATGAGTTTCATGTTTAGCAGAGGAGCCAATCCTTTCTACCACAAGGTGGACAACACCGGCTCCCATGCAACTTACTAGTTTTCTATCCATTTCTGTTGCATTTTGTTGTTGTTGTTTCCTCGTACTGGAGTATTTCATCCTTGATTACTAACTCCACTGTTGTTTGTTTTTACTTTTTTTTCTCTTCATCATTTTGTTTGCTTTATATGCTGCTCATGTGTTTGTTTGTTGTTGTGTCAAGTGTTCGTTTGCCATTGTTTGGTTTTCAATAAAACAATGGTTTATCCACTTTATTTTAAAAAATAAATTAAAATAAAAAATAATGCTTCGTGCTTCAAATATGATTTATTTTTAAAATAATTTCCTATATTACCTACATGGTGACTATACTTCACCTTGAATGATTGTACAATCAATCTCTTTTGAATTTGTCTAGGAGATGGCAGTTTAAAAAAGAAAATTCAAAGATCTAGACCATGAACAATGTCAATTGTTTTGTTTTCCTCTACTTTTAATATCTCAACATCCTTTATCTCTTTCTTGATAGATCATTTCCAAAACTACCAAAGCCTTATATATTTTTAGAAGTTACAGGTAGGCTTCTCCAATAATCAGAGTTAACCTAGTTCATCTTTAATTTTATACAAGCCAAACTCATTCCATTATATGACTCATGATCTCATGGTATACAAATAAATGAACAATCAAGTACAATACTGGTGAGTAATAGTAATAAAATCTTTCATGCTTACAAACAATTCATTAATTAAAAGTTCAAGCTCTTTAAAAAAGAAAAAAAGAAAAGGGACATTCACATGGTTTATTAAGCGGCAGAAAAGCAATAAACATGCCAAAGTATGTAAAATATAGGACCTTTTTTTAATAAAAAAAAATCATATATAAAGTTTTCAAAAAAAAAAGAGAAAAAAAAATATATGACCTTCTAGAATTGTGTGTGAAGATGCTAATCTCTCAATTGAGTGAGTGGCTTACTTTTTTCATATTATTAGGCAATTACTTGGAAGTAATGGTAGCAATAAAAAATCTTTTAATTCAATCAAAAGAAAATCTTTTAATGGAGAAGTGATGCAAGATTCCGTATAAGTGAAAAAAGAATATTTCTTGAAATTTGAACTTTTAAATTTATTTATTTTATCTTTTATTTTATAATTATCTCAATTTTATTTACTATTTTACTTTTATTCTAGATCTACATGAATACTTTGACTTTAGATCTACGTGAATATAGTTTTTGAGTGGTAGTTTTTGGATTAAAACTATATTTGGATACTTCTTTGTGTGAGAGTATTCTTTCTTAGCTTCATTGTTCGTCAATTGGTATTAGAGCTAGGATTTGCTAGATCTTGATGCCTACTAATAGGATGAGAGGTAACCATCATGTTGATGGAGATCAAGGGATGTAGACCCTTTGGGTGACACAACAAATAATGGAGGTTTATATGGATCAAATTGTGTAAAGTATGGAATATCTTATGGAATAGATGGCTCAATTGTTAGATGCCAAAATGGTTGACAATAACATGGCTTGTGTGGGAGAAGTTGCCCCTATACAAGTCAAGCCTAAACAATAACTTGTGTGGAGGCATTTTAACATCAATGACTCGTTAGATGATAATAAAGATGATGGGTATGCTAGTTATATGTTGAAGGCGGTCACAGCTATAAAGGGAATTTATTCAAGATACAAGTATGATATTCCTAACTTTGATGGGAGAATGAGGATTGAAGAAATTATTGATTGAGTTTTCTAGGTTGAACTATTCTTTGAATATTTAGGAAATAAAATCCTAAAGAGAGGCGAGTAAAGTTGGTTGCATTTCCATTGAAAGGAAATACTTCTTGGTGGGATAGGCTATGGACTAACAACTAAAGGTAGGGCAAACGCACAATTAATACTGTTAAATATAATGCTTGTGTTACTATATGTTGATTGAGCTGGTTTTATGGTTGAATATATCAAAATAAAGGGTTTATGATAATATGTCTAGTGGGCTTTAATTAGGAGTATTTAGAGAAGTCTTTAATGTCTTGATGATGTTTGATATGGACCATGTGGGGTCCATCCCGAGGTTGGTTTAAATGTAACAGATCAATGAATTATGAGAAGGAATGAATGTGGAAGGAGAACAAAACAAGTCTTCTCATCTTCCCCTTTCACCATCAACAAACTTTTAGAAACTAATACCTTAACAAAACCTTTGGCTAAATCAAGGCCAACATAAGTGGTATTAGAACCATAGATTGCAAGTTTTATTTGGGAGATCATCATGATAACCCAAGGTGGTGTATTTGGGGTCCTGCAAGCTTCACAACTTGTCTTTGATGGAGAGAACTATGATTTTGGGGGTTTGAAAATGAGAACCCTCTTAGTCTGACAAGATCTATGAGAGATTGTGGAAGAAGGCTGGGCTATGATGAAAAGGTGGAAGTCGAAAGATCGGACAAACAAGAGTTGAAGGAGAATAGAAAGAGAGATGCCAAAGCTCTATTTTTTTATTCAACAATCTATTTCCAAGAACATTTGAAGAATAATTGAGGTGAGAAGTTCTAAGGAGGCATAGGAGATCTTGACAAAAGAAGTTTCAAGGTAGCGACAAGATGAGGTCCATGAATCTTTTGACTATCAAAAGAGATTTTCAAAATTTGCAAATGAGAGAAAATGAAGCCCTAAAAGATTATTTCTCAAAGGTGATGGTAATAGTGAATCAAATTAAGAGTTTGAGTGAAATCTTGACCAACAAGTCGGTATGTAAGAAGATCTTTATTAACCTCTCTCCAAAATACAACAACATTGCCATCATCATTTAAGAAACCAAAGATCTCTCTACTCTTAGCATTCATGACCAAATGGGGTCACTTGAGATGCATGTGCAAAGGTTGGGTAGCACACCATACAATAAATTAAAAGTGCCTTCTAATCTAGGCTAAATATAAACAAACAATTCAAGCCAAGTTCGAGCACCAGAGGATCATCTCATGGTGGTAGATTTAGTAGAGGTCATGGTGGTTTCGGAAGAGGAGGTGGTAGACACAACAATCAAGGCAATCAAGGCAATGAAGGAAATCAAACTCGTAGTAGTATTTGCAAGAGAACCTCTTATGTTGAAAAAGATTGTTGGTTCAAGGGAAAGCCCCAATGACACAATTGCAAGAAGTTTGGCCACATGCAAAAAGATTGTCAGTTGAAGTCAAATGAGCAAGCTAGTTACATTGAAGGGAAGTGTGGTGATGGAAGCACATTCTATGCATGTCAAGCGGCCGTTAAGAAAAGAAATGATGTGTGGTATGTTGATAGTGGGTGTAGCAATCATATGACCGAAGATGAATCAATTTTTTGCAAGCTTGATACAACCAACACTATCACTATGGGTAATGAGGCCATTGTGAAATCAAAAGGAAAGGGCATGATTGTCATTGCTTTAAAGAAGGGTTGAATATTGATTCATGAAGTGTTGTATGTCCCAGATTTAGCACAAAATCTATCAAGTGTTAGGTAAATTGTGGATCATGGACATGTGGTTCATTTTGAAGGTAGATTATGCAAAATCTATGACAAGATAGAGAAGAAAAGAGAATTGATGGCCAATGTGAGAATGGAGAAAAATTGAAACATTCCACTCACTCTCAAGCCTGCCGAAGATGTTGCTTTGAAGGCATGTATTGAAGATTTTTCATGGTTGTGGCAGAAAATGGCTTGGACATGTAAATTTTGAAAGCATGAAATTGTTGAACAAAAAGATGGTATATAGCTTACCAAGTATTGAAGAAAAGCATGATGTTTATGAAGCATATGCACTTAGTAAAATACATCAAGACTCATTTTCAAAGGAGAAAGCTTGAAGGGCCAAGGCACCATTGGAGCTTGTTCATTCTGATGTGTGTAGTCCTATGAAGATACCTTCACATGCCGGTAATCGATTCTTTATCATTTTCATTGATGACTACTCAAGAATGTGTTGGGTTTACTTCATGAAGCAAAAATCAAAGGTATTCTCTATCTTTAAGAAATTCCACAAGATGGTTGAAAGACAAAATGGTATACTTATTAAAAAGTTGAGAAGTGATAGAGGAGACTAGTATAACTCTAAGGAGTTTGACAACTTTTGTGAAGATGTTGGTCTAAAAAGACAATTGATGGTGAGTTTTACACTGGAGAAAAATGGTGTTTCCAAGAGGAAAATAAGAACAATTGAAGAAATGGCAAGAACAATGATGCAAGAGAAAAGTCTTCCTTCAAGTTTTGGGGCCGAAGAAATTTACCTCGCAGTTTATTTGTTAAACCAATGTCCCACAAAGGCGGTTGAGAACAAGACTCCATTTGAAGCATGGTCTGGACGTCGGAAGCCATTGGTGAATCATTTGAAGATTTTAATTTCATTTTCTATGCTCATGTCCCAAAAGAAATGAGACATAAACTTGAAGAAAAAGGTGAGAAATGTGGTTTTTGTGGGCCATAGCTTCAAATCAAAAAGCTATAGGCTCTTTAGTTTGAAGAGAAATAAGGTGATAATAAGTTGAGATGTGATTGTTGATGAAAATGGCAAGTGGGATTGGAATGAGAAAGGTGTGCAAAATATGCCCATAGCAATTCAAGAAGTGGAAGAGCCACCAATTGTCCAAGATGAAGATCATCATGAAGAGCAAGAAGAGAAACTTCAATCTCCATTAAATGCCGGGTCAAGTTCATCTACTCTAAGCTCAACACCAGTAAGAATGAGAAATCTTAGTGAAATTTATGCCACATGTAATTTTTGTGTTGTATAACCGGAATGCTTTAAGCAAGCCGCAAGAGATGAAGTATGGAGAAAGGTAATGAAGGAAGAGATAAAAATCATTGTAAAAACAATACTTGGGAACTATTAAAGAAACCAAAAGAAAAAGATGTGATCGGATTGAAGTGGGCCTACAAAACCAAAACAAACCCGGATGGTTAAATGCAAAAATTTAAGGCAAGATTAGTGGCCAAGGGGTACTTACAACAACTCGGAGTTGATTATCAAGAGACATTTGCACTGGTAGCAAGATATGAAACAATAAGGATGTCGGTTGCTTTAGCCACGCACAAGGGGTGGTGATTATACCAATTTGATGTGAAGTCAGCATTTTTGAATGGGATGATGAAAGAAGAAGTGTATGTTGAGCAACCACAATGTTGTGTGGTTGAAGATGAAGACAACAAAGTGTATAAGTTGAAGAAGGCTTTGTATGGCTTAAAGCAAGCACCCCGCACATGGTATAGTCAAATTGATACTTACTTCATGAATAACGAATTAGAAGAAGCCCAAGTGAGCCAACACGAGAACATCAAGCATGGGAAATGCCGGTATGCTTGTTGTTTCTCTTTATGTTGATGATCTAATTGTTACTGGAAATGATGAGAAGATGATGCATGACTTCAAAGATAAGATGATGAAGAAGCATGAGATGAATGATTTGGGTTTTCTTTATTACTTACTTGGGCATTGAAAATTATCAAGGATGGTGTATTCATTTCTCAAAGGAAGTATGCCCAATCCATTCTCTCAAAATTCAAGATAGAGAATTTCAATCTTGTATCCACAACATTATTGGTGAACGAAAAATTGATGAAATGAAGATGGAAGTTGTGATGCCAATGCGGCACTCTATAGAAGCTTGGTTGGAAATCTATTATATCTTACTATTACAAGACCTGACATCATGTATGCTTCTGTATTATTGTCTCATTTGATACATCAACCAAGCAAAATGCATTTTAGAGTTGCAAAGAAGGTGTTGCAGTATATTAAGGGTACAAAAGATTTTGGGCTAATGTATGAAAAGAAGGAGAATGAGAAATTGGAGTTGTTTGATTTTTGTGAAAGTGATTTGGCCGGTAGTGTGGATGACATGAAAAGCATATCCAGTTATGCATTTACACTTGGATTAGGTGTATTCTCATGGGTATCTACAAAGCAAGAAAGGGTAGCACATTCCACCACGGAAAGCCGAATATATGTCGGCAAGTGAAGTTACAAAACAAATTGTGTGGTTGAGGAATGTTCTTGGTGATATGGGGGAGAAGCAAGACAAAGCCACCATTCTATTTTGTGACAACAAATCGACAATAGCAATGTCAAAAAATAACTCCATCTTCCATAGCCAAACGAAGCATATTAACCTCGAGTATTACTATATTTAGGAGGAAGTTGAAGGTGATGAAGTTCTCATCAAGCATGTCAATACCAATAGTCAAGTTGTGGACATCTTTACCAAAGCACTTTCAAGTGAGAAGTTTATTAATTTAATGGAACTATTGGGTATGTCATTCAAAAGCATTAGAGAGAGAGTTAAATTTAATGCTTTTGTTACTATATGTTGGTTGAGTTGGTTTGGTGGTTGAATGAATCAAAATAGAGGGTTTATGATAATATGTCTAGTGGGCTTTAATTAGGAGTAGTTAGACAAGTCTTTAATGTCTTGATGTTGTTTGTTATGGGCCATGTGGTCCATCCTGAGGTTGGTTTATATATAATAAATCAATTAATTATGATAAGGAATGAATATAGAAGGAGAAAAAAGCAAGTCTTCTCATCTTCCCCTTTCACCACCAACAAACCTTAGAAACCAAAACCCTTGGCTAAATAAGGCCAACAAATACATGGTGAAATATTAAGCAAAAACTAGTTGCCAATTTATTACCCCCAAATTATGAATAAATTCTTGTTTTACAATTTTATATGTGCTCACAAGTGAAAAAAAATGCATAAATGGCTATATTGCAAATTTCTTAAGGCTAGCATAGAGTAATGAATTGCAGGAATCGAAGGTGCAACAAGTGGCCAGATATTTAGATGATTTGAAGCCCGTAATCCAAGATCGAATCAGAGTTCAATCACTATATATAATGATAGAGGCTCAGAACACAGCTATGAAAGTGGATTATTAATTCAAGAAAAGACTCATTGTGAATCTAACAAGGATAACTCAAAAGAATTTAGTCAAGGTGATTGGACTTCTAAACATGAATTTACCTCACACTATGAGAAGCCTAATGACCTTAGAAAGGCTCCAAATAAGGAGAGACATAAGGAAGGACCAAGAAAAGAGGTGATTAAACTAACAAACCCTTATTCTAAGCCAATTTTGAGCACATGCTACAAGTATAATCAGCAAGGCCATCAATCTAGTGGCTGGCCACTTCGCAAGAGTGTGAACACTATCAAGATAGATGATGAAAGGTACGGATGAGGTGATATGCAGTCTTAATGGGGATGATGATGATGATCATCATCATCATCGAGGAAGAATATACTTGTTGTAAGAAAATTGATACTATCACAAAAGAGTGGGAATAATTCCCAAAGGCATAAACTTTTATGCTTTAGATGCACAATTCAAGAAAAGGTGTTCGAACTTATCATTGATAGTGGTAACTAGAAGAATATCATTAGCAGGGATGTGATGTTAAAGTTGCAATTGATACCTTTAATTCTTCCTAATTTTTACACTATTAGATGGGTTAAAACAGTGGAAGGAATTTAGGTTACAGAGACATGTAAAAGTGTCATTCTCTATTTGTAAATATTCAAATAAATTTTACTTTAATGTCGTTGATATAGATTCTTGCCATATATTGTTTGGTAGAACTTGGCAAATTGATGTTGATGCTAAGCACTCAAGAAAGAGAAATTTATATTGGTTAGAAAATGATGGAATCAAATATATTGTTATGCCAATTTTGGGAAAGAACTCCATAGCAAAACGTCGAAAGTGGAGGCCTTAAACAACTTACTTCTCAGGTCATAACTCAAGGTTAATTTTCTAACGAATGCAAGTGGATGATAAAGCATGAAATATACATGAGAAATAGAAGACTTTCGATGCTTCAAAATCAAAATTTTGAAGTTTATTTATTTTATCTTTTATTTTATTATTATCTTAGTTTATTTATTATTTCACCCTTATTCTGGATCTATGCAAATTTTTTATTTTTAGGATTTGTAATAAATGAGTAATCCATCAATTAGATTCTTTTTAGCTGTCAAGGCTTTTTATTTTTCTTTATTTTAAGTGCTAGTACTTGAGTTATAACTATATTTAATTTTTTTTCCGTAATAGTATTCTCAGCATGAAGAAAATAATATATATATATATATATATATATATAATTAAGAGATGAAATTGTAAAGTTAAAAATATATTTTAAATATTGGTTTGAATCAAAACTTTCAAATTTTGACTTGATTAATATTAATCTATAATTAAATTTTTATTTTTAGAAATAATAATGTGATTATTGATATTAATAATTTTTAAAAACTTATTAGGGATGTTTGGGAGGGGAACCCACTACGAAACGATTTTGATTAGGCTTTGCCCCTATACCCAAGTTAGACAAATGATTTGCATATTAGTCTCGTTACAGTTCTCTATCAGGGTTCGTTTGATATGTAACTAAGAACTGTACAAGCAGCACTACACAATACAAATAGTTGTGGCACAGCATAACTACTTATACTGTACAATGTTTGATATTCTATGGATAGCACAAAATTTTTTGTACCGTTCTCTATTTGATTTGCACAAGTGCTGAATAATATATTATAAAATCATTGTGATATCCTTTCTATGTTTGTTTTGCAATAAAAAACTTCACAATACAATAAATTTTGAAGTTTCTCACGTTTCAATATTAACATGATTAAAGTTTTTATAATTACTAAACTTAATAAATCATAATTAATTTTTATAATTTTCGCAAAAATAATTACGTACTAAAAGGAAACATAAATTTTTATATAAATTTATTAAAAAAATTTATAATATTTTTATATAAGTTCACTAATATAATTATATTTGATATGTCAAAAAAATCATATCCCATGATTTATTCATAGAGATATAAAAATATTTATAGCTATTTTTACATGATTTTAATTTTCAATTTTTAGATAGAAATATAAAAAAAATTTATGTTTATTTTTTATATGATTTAAAATTTTAATTTTTAGATATTGATCTATATAGATAGTTCTCACTTTTTATTTATCCAAAAATATATAGATGTTATGAATGAAACATTCATTTGAGAAGAGTAGGGCCCGGAAAAATTTAGTCTTAAAGAAATGAGAGAAAAATTAGAAGGGAGGAGAAGATGGAGATGGAGAGGTAGAAGAGGATCATATTGATGGGAAGGGTGTGTGTCGGAGGTGGAAGAGAAGGCGGTGCAAAGTTGTAGTGTTGTGGAATGTGATATGAAGTGATTGTAATTTTTATTTTTCATTAAGGGCAATTTAGTCTTTTAGTTGTGTTGTACCACAATAAAATTTTTGTACTGATATAAAAATTTTATCCACTTGTGTTGTACTCTGACATTTTCTTATATTGTACTCTTTGCTTATTTATAAATCAACCAAGAAATAAAAAAAAAAAAAAAACTTATATTGTAATGTACCTCAAAACTTTATGTATCAAATGAACCCAATTTTCTCTAGCTTCACCGCACACAAACATAGTTCACCAGTTTTTGGTCCAAACAGACATAGGCCAAGTGAAACCATGTGCAGAAAATTGACGTATGCACCCTATGAGAGGGATTTGTCCTTCAACTTCCTTGCGCCTTTAGGGTTTTTTTTGTTGTTCTTCCATCAACTTACACGCTTCTTGATTTTTTCTTTTTTTTGGTTAAAGAATTGAATGCTTCCCATGGGTTTTGAACCTGTGTCTCAAAACAGATTGGATGGGGACTGTGGAGGACAGACCCTCGCTAGTTTTTAATGAATTTTGTGAGACTCTTTCTTCTTAATATTTAATTTAAGTATCAGCCAGACAAGTGGGCCAACAACAAGGGACAGGCACGGCACAACCACATCTTCATTCTTATAAAACCCTTTCAAGACCAAGTCATTTCCCAACATCTTCATTCTTATATCCTATAAACACACTCAACCTTCTTCTCCAATGGCTTCCAGTGGCTACCATCTCTTATTCATTCCAGAGAAAGCTAGAGCTTCTGATCTTCTTACCCTTCTCTTCTCTTCAAAAAGCCTTTCAAATTATGAGTTCATTGATAACAATTACACTAACCTTCCTCCAATGAACATCACCACTAGACTCCTCATCTTCATCTTCTTGATCTTTTCAATCATCTCCTCTTCATCTTCTTTTTCCAAAGCATGGAACAAGTTCGAAAATTGCTTGGAGTATTTCCTTAACAAGTTGTATCTCAATGGAGGCCTCTTTGGACTTTTTTGGCACACCTTAACAGGTATTCCATGTTTCTTAGATTATTAATTTATTTATATGTGTTTTTTTAATGCTTTTGATATTTAATTTTTATTTGGCATGCATCAAAAGTTGATTATTCATTTATATATTTTTGTTAAAATATTATGTTAGTTAATTCAATTGTTTTTGGGTCAAAAACTTCACCAAATTATGAAAATTCGAAATTCTTAAATATTTTTATCAGTATTTATTAGTTTAATACATACAACCCTAAAATCTATTATATTTTACTTTTAATCTATTAATGATATTTTCTTTTATTGAGGTTCTTAACCGCTAGCCTTATAAATAAAATAAAAAATTACTGGCTATCCCTAATTTTTCAAATTATTCACTGCCATTGGACTAACTTTTGATTTTTTTAATTTGGATAAAATGTTTTTTCTTAGCCTTTTGTTATATAAATTTTTTTTCCTAATGCATTTCATTTAATATAGATTTATTTAATGGTGTGCATTATAAAAAAATATTTTATATAAATAAAAGATAAAACATAAAATGCTTTTAGATTTAGGAAGTACTATTTAAAAAAAAATTAAGTGATAGTAAATAATCTTACTAGCTTTGAGGGAGTGACATACAAAACCCACTTTGTTTTTGGGTCTATGATTAATTTCGTCTTACTACTAATCTCACTTTAATTAACTTAAAAAATATAGATTGGAATATTTACTTATTCTGTCAGCTTAAATTTTTTGGGTTTTTGGGTTGAATTTGTCACAAATAATATGTTTGAGTTGCATTTAATAAAAAAAATTAAAAATTAAAAATACAATGTAAATAATAGATAATAACCATGTTTTCATAAATATACATGAAAATAAATGAAAAATTTTATATAATTTGTAGGTTCAGTTATAAGACCTCATCCCAAGGCAGCTAATTATAGATCAATCAAAAGTTTTGAATCTGGTGAAGTGGAAATACCAAAAAATTTGATTTCGTTGGTGGAGCTTGAACTAAATTTAGACGAAATGGATACAAGGTCTCAAGGTACATCATCATCATCAATCATGGAGCTTGCTGCATTAGCTTCAATTTTAGGCATATGAAAATGAAGCAAGGATCAAAGACACAGTTGATAACAAATGGCAGGTATTTGCACCATGCTAACTTAGTTATATTTTTACTAATTTAGTTTTTAAAATTCTCAAAAAAAAATTTGATCTAAGAGTAAATTAACTAAATATACTCTTAACTAAATGAAGAAAGTGGATTATCTTTTGATTATTGTATTGCAATTAGATATGTTTAAAAAATAATTTCTTAAAGGGACAACATGTAATATTGGTGAACACAACTTTGGGAAAATTTCCAAAAATCAATACTTACTTTTATTCTTTCAATTTTTTTTATTTTAATGCAAATAATATACTTATTTGTTTTGAAAGAATATTTTAGAGATAAGTAGAGCAACAAGCACACTTAATAAATATCCATTTTGACTTTTTTTATTTTTAGGATTTCTTATTGACAATTTGTTTTAAATATTTTGATTTCCTCACTTTCATTTTCACATAATCCATTTCATTAAGCATGAATCATGAAATTCTTACATATTTTCCCATTTCATACTTTATTATTAGATTTTTTTTCTATTAAGAATTTATTTTGTTTATTAAGTTTTAAAAATTTTAATTAAAAACTAGCTAAGACATTTTTTTCCTTTCTACTTTAGGTAACATTGCTTATTCAAATATCATTCTCCTTCCTATTTATTTATTTATAAATTGTATGTATTCTTATGAAAAGTCACAAATAAACCTAAAAATTTAATAACTTGCATACATTAAACAAGTAAATCTAATCTTTGACTAATATAAACTTACATATTATGCAGATGAGTTTCGTCGAGTTCTTCGAATGTTGGAATAGTAAGTAATATCTAAATATAAAATTTTTAAAAAGTACAATTCCTTCTTCTCCCATTCAATTGTTTAATTTATTGATAGCACACACATACAAAAGCACATTTTCTTTCAATTTCAATCACTAATTAATTTTTATAAATTTTTTTTCTTTTTTTCAGTGAACATCAATGCTTATGAAACTGAAGCATTTATCTGTTGTGATAAAAAAGAGGATCCAAATTTAATTATTGTGGCATTCCGTGGCACCACTGATCTTAATGATTGGAAATGTGACTTCAATTTGAGTTTAATAAAAATGAGTGACATGGGAATGGTCCATATGGGATTTATGACTTCTTTAGGACTTGATACCAAAAAAGCATGTTCAGGAAATAATTGGGATATTAACAAAGGTTTCCCAAAAGATTACACTGGGAATAAACCTTTGGCATATTATTCCATAAGAAAAGTCGTCAAAAATCTTGTGAGAAAACACAAGAATGCAAAGATTTTATTAACCGGTCATAGTTTGGGTGGTGCACTAGCAATTTTGTACACTTCACTGCTTGCTATGCATGAAGAAAATGATTTGATGAAAGAAATAAGTTGTGTTATCACTTTTGGACAACCAAGAGTTGGAGACTCTATTTTTGGTGATACCATGTTGAAAATTATAGGAAAGAAATATATTCGAATGGTTTATAGATACGATATTGTTCCTCGTATTCCATTTAAGCTCCCTTTCGTACTCAAATTCGATCATTTCGGTGCTTGTATCAGCTACCATGGTTGGTATTTTGGGAAGGTAGTACTATTTTTTTTATTTATCAATGTATCTATATTTTTTAAATTTGATTGAATTTATTTTGATTGGTGATATTTATGCTGGTGTATGAACAGATGGTGAAGAGGTTGCCAAATATGAACTATTTCAATGTGTTTTATTGCCAAACCATGTTTTGGGATGCAGTGGTGGATTTGTTGAGGGCAATTTGGGGAATTAAGAACGGAGAATGGGAAGGAGTTATGGCCACATTGTTTAGGGGGTTTTGGATTATTTTTCCTGGTGTAGCTTTTCATAATACAAGGGATTACCTTAACTCTGTAAGGATGGCCAAGATTGCACAATAAGTAGGTTGGGTCAATGCCCTTTTAGGTGTAATAGGATGAGATTGATGGATTATTTATGAGAGTTTATTTTTCTTTTGTATATTTATTTTTATTTTTATTTTTATCTGTATATTTATTGTAAGTGTAATTTGCAAATATATCCCTTAATAAAATTCAAAATTACTATAATACCTTTGAAAGGAGACATTTTCATATGAGTGGATTTTTTCCAAGGATATAATCATAATTTACAAATTTTACTTTGTCAGGAAGGTATAATTGTATTTTCAAAAAAAACAATATCTCTATATTAAGAAATTTATCTTAATTCTTAATATTTTAAAAGATCTAAAATATTATAAGTAAATTATCTGCAAAGTAGTAAATTATTTCTCTCTTGAGTAAAAGTTTGAGAGTTCAATTTCTTCTCACAACAATAATGATTGAGGATTGCGAATTATTGACATTTGATATTGTTATGGTCGGAAGCAAAGTGGCGCCAAATTAAAGGTTGAAGATTCAAAGGAACTGCACGTGAGTGAGTGGGAGGGTATCGTCCGCATCAGTTGAAGATTTTAATGACAACGAAGTCCGTGACAAGGCTTGATCAGAATCATCAATTGGGCTAGGGAGCAAGAGAATTAAATGGAGAAGCTCTTGTCTCGAGGGGTCTGTTACAAATGACAGCATGAACCAATAAGAGAAGATGAACGTGAGCGGTGAATGGGTTAATTGTAGGAAATATACTACTGAATAGCATGCAAATACTACAAACTATAATGTGCAGAAACACAAACTACAATAATAATTCAAAAATAATAGTTAGAAATTTCTAGTCTGGGGTAGGTGTGCGTAAGCACTGCCCTAACGCTGAATTGGCCCACATAACAAAATGTTTAGGTTTTCCAGGCACGCAAAAGCACAACCAATTCCAGGTACGCAAAGGCACACCCGGGAGAAGGAGAATATGAGAGAAGAAGTAAGCAAGTGTGTTTTGGGTTCATGGTTTAGACATGCATTTATAGGAGAGAGTTCATTAGCAACTCTTCAAAATAGGCAATGTGGGACTAAAAGAATGAGAGGGATTTGGTTTGAGTGTAAAACATGTGGGACCAAGTGGGACCCACAGGACCCACATCTAACAATCCCCCACTACATTCATAACCTAAGTACAACCAACAATGATAACAGATGCAACAAAGATTTTCAGAAGATAATCAATCAAAAGTAAATGATCAAAAGAATAATGAAGGGATGAACAGCCTGAACCTTGGGTTTTCACTCGATCAAGCTAAGGTGTCTTTGAAGACTTGAACCTTAACCTTTCATTAGAGTTTCCAACTGATAGAGATAGTAGTGAACTGAGTTCTTGAACTACAACTCCGTGAATCAGAATTCAACTTTAATGATAATCTTGTGATTGCACTTGGATAAACGGGGTTGGCGCGTTATTGGCCATGCGCTCGATATCATTTCATGGAGATTATTAGAGAGTTAGCCCGATGACTCTCATAGCTGCGACCTGACAACTATCTCCATATAGGTGAGATCTCCAAAGATATTTGTAGTGTAATATCTCGCTTAACAAGCCTTTGATCTCATTAAGAGATATGCTCAGCCTTTATACCACTACATGAGAGCACACGTCATAGGAATGTGGTTATAATGTACATATCTTAAATATGTATAGGGTGCTCTCCCAGTCAACGAATCAATAGCTTCCCTTTGAACTTCTATCCTGGGATCTCCATTCAAAGAAGTAGGGTCACTATTGTTATTGACCTTTATGGGCTTAGCCCCATCCCCTCGACGCCTCGGCTATCATTTGTCTCGATAAGC